>NC_050453.1:61325732-61625732 GCF_903995425.1 Onychomys torridus
CCAGCCCCACCCCCCACCTGCCAGCCCCACCCCCCACCTGCCAGCCCCACCCCCCACCTGCCAGCCCCACCCCCTGCCCCACGTCCAGGCATTTCTAGCCTCGCTTGTTTTTACCACTATGGTGGCGTTTCTAAAAGCACCCTACCTCACGGGAATTCTGAGAGAATTAAGTGTGTATAGAGTATTTGCTACATGCCCAACATGGGAACTGCCTTCCGAATGCTCAAGTTTTTACCTTTATTACAAGCCTCATAAGCAGCTTAGACGCCATTCACGTTTGGTGCAAACTGTAATGCAAACTAACTGCACTTTGAAACGCTGATGGCCTAAGGAAGTCATTTTAAGTGTATTTATGAGTATGTTCAAGAGCACCCAATACTGGCCGAATTGAAATATGCGATCTGACTGTAGTAACTGGCCTGGGCAGAGAGAAACGCACTTGTATTTTCCTTGTAGTTTTTCAAGAAAACACCCTTTTTAGACAGATTGAAAAAGAAGAGTCGCTGGTTATATCTACATGGGTGATGATTGATGTGTTCATAGAGAAAATAAATGAAAGCAAATCTAATACTTTCCTAAAATAAAATATTTTAAGCTTAGTAAGTGTGTTATCCATCATGAAGGGCAGTTGACCCTTTATACGTAAGCTCAAAGGGTCTAATGCTTCCCAGAGACAGGTATCTCTTATAGGGTCACATGGTGCATACACACACACCTCATATATGTGATATATACATGACAAGTACACATGTATGTATGTATGTATACATTTGGGAGTTTGGGGCAGTCTAGAGAATTCCATGCATTCTAGGCAAGAACTTAACCATGGAGCCACACTTCTAGCTCTCAAAACTTTCGTCATTTCAGACTGTTGTGAAGTCTCCCTGCTCCCAGATTCCTTCTGCAGACATGGGAATCTAACCCCCAGCACACCTAGAGGCAGGCACAGTAACATAAAGGGTTTTTTTTTTTCTTTATTTCTTCCATACATTATATGTATCTTTTTTCTTTCACATATTTTTTCTTTCCGTATATATGTGTGTATATATACACATACGCATATGTATATATATACACACACACATATATATATATTCAAAATGTGTTTCTTGGGATGGTTCCCACTTACCTTGAGTCACGTGTTTTCAGCTCTGCTTCCTTCTGAGGAGCATCCTTCCATTGGCCTTGCTTGAGGGCAATGGAGCAGCCACACACAGGACTGTCGTTTGTGCACGGCTAAAGACCATGGTGATCTTCCAGCACCCTGGGAATTTCCCATCCATGAACTAGGAATTGGGGCTCTGCACCAGGTGCTTTTTCTTGCATTTCCTCTTTCCTCTTCTGGAGAGGGATGAAGGGGATCCTTTGTGAGAGGCGTGTTCTCATAGGGAGATCGTCTCCGCTGGAACAGGTCTTTCTTTTTAAAGCAGATCTTCCGTAGACCAAGATAGACTAGATATTACTCTGTAGTTCAAATTATCTTGAACTCCTGATTTTCTTATTTCTACATCCCAAGTGCTAGGATTACAGGTGTGCCTCCCCAAAGCCAGGTTATGTGGGTCTGGGGAGCAAACGCAGTGCACACAGGAGAGGCAGGCATCTACCAACAGAGCTCCAGCCCCGGTTCACAGAGGTTTACTCATTAAAAAAAGAAGAAAAAAAAAAAAAAAAAAAAGACTAAGCGCTCACCTCATTCAAAGCAGACACTTAGGTGTAGTGTCAGCAGTGAATGAGAAGTCCCTGCCTCTCAAGGACTGCAAGGCCAAAACCATAGAAACAGCAAATAAATATATAACATGTTATAGGATGGCGGAGTACTGTAAAGAAAAAGCAGGGAGGGGGTAGGGGATGCCTAGAGATGCTCAGGCTGTCTTACCAAAAGGACAGCATTTGTGCTACAGGAGCAAGCCAGCTGGGTACCTGGGAACACCCTGCCAGGCAGAGGCCACAGCGAGGGAAAGGTTTGTGAACTGGAATATGCTTCATAGAACCTGAGAAGCAGCTGGCAGGCTTGTGTGGACCAACTGCAAAGAAGCCGGGTGGGCAGGAAGCAGGGTGGGTGGTGTGCTAGCTGGGCCCCGGATCACACATATCAGGGTAGGAACCCAGGCTTTTCTGGGGGACATGAGGTTATTGACAGAGTGTGACATAGGGTCGTTTCCACACTTAAAATTGTCACTCTGGCTGTCTGAAGACTGTGTGGCTGAGTTGACAAGATCAGATCAGGTACAACTGTAGGGCTAGAGAAGTGAGTGACCTGGGCCATGTTGGTAGCAGTGGGAGGGTGAGAGCGGATTCAAGTTGAAGGTCACACTGGCCGGGATTTGCTGATGGATTGTGTGTGTATGAGAGACAGAAAGGTGGCAGTCCCAGGTAAGTCCAAGGCGTCTGCCCTGTGTCGAGGTATGAAGCCATTTTGAGGCAGGCATGCCTAGGGAAGACTCCTCTTAGCCTGGCTATACACACCACACTTAACCAGGAAGACTCTGCCAACATGGAGCTGCACACCATTCCCTAAATAAACTGGTAACGCTGACCTGGAGCTACCTAGCAACCCTTAGCAACTCCCCTTTTATGGCTAAGGACACCCTGAAATGTATTTGGGGATGTGAAGCACAGAGAGAATGAAATGGACATCCTATTTTTCTTTACTGACATCTACAAGGTACAGAAGCAGCATTGAGAATTTAAAAAAAAAAAAAATCTCATTGAGGTTTTGTACCTTTTATAGAGGAAAATTTTATACTGTGTCCAGGTCTTTCTTCCCCATAGAAATCTGGGACTACTGAATAATTCAAGCCATGCAGTATAAAGAGAGCAGCAGTGTCAGTATGCAGAAATCAATGTGAGGCAGTGGGTCTATCTGGCCTGAACTGGTTTAAAGTGCATGTACAATAAGGCAAACTACGCTCAAAATGAACTTTTAGGAAAAATCCCTGTTTTACCATCATGCCTGTGCATGATTGAATGAATGTAAGAGATTGAAATCAGATGCATCATGGGAAAGGACATGTGCAGTACACACATCCATACCATGCCTGTAGAGGTCAGAAGACAATCCTCAGGTGCTGGTCCCTGCCTTTCCATCTTGTCTGAGAAGGGAGGACTCTTTGCTGCTGCATAAGCCAGGCTATCTGGCCCAAAGCTTCTGGTGGATTCTCCGGCCTTAGCCTCCCATCTCCGGGTACAGCAGTGGTTCTCAACCTGGGGTGGCCTACGATCATTGGAAAATACGCATTTCTGATGGCCTTAGGAACTGAGACACAGCATCTCTCTCCAGGCAGGTCTACCCTCATGCAGACACGCCCACATGCAAGAATCTGGAACTGTATTAAAGGGTCACAACAATAGGAAGGTTGAGAACCACTGGGGTAGAGGGAGCTAGGATTATAAATTTGGCTTTTCCTTGTATTCCGGGGATCTGAACTCAAGTTGTCAGGCTTGTGCAGGAAGCCCCTTGGTGCACTGAGCCATCTCCCGGGCTCAGTCTGTCCCTACTCTGCTCTCAGTTTGCTCCTCAACAACTTCTCTCTGCTTTACTGCTGTTTCGTGAATTCTCTGAAAGATGCCATGAACCTAGACACACTCAGTCCAGACAGAGACGGCTGGCGACAGTCTCAACACTGGAAGCCCAGGAATACTCAAGAGCCGTGTTAGGGCCAGAGAGACGCCTCAGCACTTAAGAGCACTTGCTGTTCCAGACGACTCAGGTTCGGTTCCCAGCACCACAGGACAACTCCTGTGGTGGGGTGTGGGGTGTCATTGCCAGCTCCTAACTCCAGTTCCACAGGATGTGATACTTTATCTACTAGTCTCTCAGGCACCTACATGCTACACTCACACATTTGCAGGCAAAACACTCATACACATTAAAAAAATGAAAATATAAAGAACAGCTGCTAAAAATAAGATTGGCTGATCTGTGTGGTGGCGCACACCTTTAATGCCAGCACTCAGGAGGCAGAGGCAGGAGGCTCTCCTGTGAGTTTGAGGCCAGCTTGGTTTATATAGCTCAGGCCAGCCAGAGCTACATAGTGAGGCCATGTCTTTTCAAAAAGTTTTTTTGCACATCAGTTTATGATGTTTATAACTTACGTAAAAGTTATGTAACTTATAGTGTTTAAAGCCAAGGGACCAAATGAAATCACCTAGGTAGTGGCTGTAGGGACTGGGAGAGTTTGAACCCTGGGAGTTCCTCCAAGACTAGAGGTTTAGGAAAGGAACTGATTCGGGAGGGTAAAAATGAGGCCAGAGATAGGGACAAATTCAGGGTCAAAGTGGTTTACTGGGAGGTATGCGAAGAGCATCTCAAGGAGAGGTCATTAACAGGACCAAACCACCACTGGGCCAGACGGGAGAGGCGTTTTGGTTAATGACAGAAATGTGTTCAAGACATGTGGGATCAATACACTTAAATCCAGTAGCTTCACCAGCATTTGCCAGGAGCCATTGCTGTTCAAATTTTCACTCCTGTGGTAGTCTTTCTCTATGACATGCCACTGTACTTCTGAGAGACTCCTAATGAAGTCACTTCATGATCCCTTTCATGGCAGGTGTACCCTGGTTGGTGTATCACTGGGTAGTCCTGATCAATGTGTGATCCTGTGACTCTCAAGTATTGCTTCCATGGTGGCTTGAAAGAAAATGGTGCCCAATGGAGGTGGCACTATTAGGAGGTGTGGCCTTGTTGGAGTAGGTGTGGTCTTGTTGGAGGAAGTGTGGCAAGTGGAGGTGGGCTTTGAGGGCTCATATATGCTCAAGCCATGCCCAGTGAGACAGACCACTTCCTGTTTCCTGTAAGTCAAAATGTAGGACACTCAGCTCCTTCTCCAGCACCATGTCTGCCTGAGTGTTGCCATATCCCACCATAATGGACTAAACTCTGAAACTGTAAGCCATCCCAATGAAATATTTTCCTTTATAAGAGTTGCCGTGGTCACAGTGTCTCTTCACAGCAACAGAAACCCTAAGACAGTCTCTCACCTAATAGAGCCAGTCCCAAAGAGCCTCAGTGTGAGGATATTTGTTACTAGATCCCCCTGTAAACACAGCTGGTACTTGCCCTTAGCAGGTAGCTCCAATGTAGTGTCAACAGCTGGAAGGGCCAGATCAGAAATGGTGGCTTCCTCAGGCTTTTCCACTGAAGCATTTGGAACTTTGGGCATTCTAAAAGCAAGACAGTACTTCTCAGCTCCTCTGAGCTCAGGGGACCATAGACTACTCTAGACAGCACATTTGAGAAAGGTACGCAGGAGGGACCTTCAGTGCGTCAACTGTGTGGCCAAGCACTGCCTGAAGAGACATCTCCCGAGGGCCCGTGGCCTGCCCACCAGCCATCTGTTACGTTGTTAACTTCATCTGGATGTGAACCTGCTCTCTGACACAATCTTGTCACCTACTTATTAAGCCTACTTTCCCCACGGTGTTTCAAGCCAATTCTATTTTGTCTTAATTTCACTGCTAAATGAACTGGTCTCCAATTTCCTCCTCACAGGCCATACAAGGGAAGGGGGCTAGGGACGCCAAGCATTGGAGTGCATATCTGTAACCTCAGATGGCTGAGGCAGGAGGACCACAGTTCAGGGCTAGCAAGGTCTACACAGAAAGTTCCAGACCAGCCAAAGCTACATGAGACCCTGTCTCAAAACAAAAAAGGGTGCGAGAGTGTAAATAAGCAAGGACTGCTCATTCCAAAGGCCGAAATAAATGCATCTCATTGGAGTTCTACATTTCCAAAACGCTGAAGTTGTAAAACGTGCGCGCACACACACACACAGGCACACACACACTTCAGGGCCAGAAAGATGGCTGAGAGAATAAAGGAGGTGCCACCACGCCTTTGACCTGAGTCTGATCCCCAGGACACACAGAAGACAAAAACTGGTTCCCCAAGCTGTCCCGACTGCCATGTGTGCAGTGACACACTTGTACCCTGCACGTACATACCCAGACACGAAGTAAATAAATGGAATAAAATTTTTAAAAGATTTCACATGACAAGCTGGGCATGGTGGCGCACGCCTTTAATCCCAGCACTCGGGAGGCAGAGGCAGGCGGACCTCTGTGAGTTCGAGGCCAGCCTGGTCTGCAGAGGGAGATCCAGGACAGCCAAGGCTGTTACACAGAGAAACCCTGTCTTGAAAAACAAAACCAAACCAAAAAAATTTCACATGACAGAGTGTTTCCGGCCCATCTCTTCTCCCAGTTTCTTCCATGCCAGCAATCATTTTACAATCACCTCTCTTCACTACCTGTTCTGACCCGGGCTTTATATGTTTCCATGGAGACACATCAGGCAGCTGAAGACCGGGCTTCAGCAACACCCACTGAATTCATTCTTTACCCAGTTAGTGTGGGTGAAAATATCAGTGACTACTGTGATGGGGGGGGGGGGGGAATAATCAAGTCAAGTCATTTGTTAAAAATATTTATTTTAAAAAAATACAATTGTCCATATCTAGTTGCACATATATCTATAAACAGATCTCTACAGCTCTGGACTTGTAGTAAACATGCCAGAGTGCTTTCTTAAAGCCAGCTTCCCACATACAACAAGCAAATCCCTCTGTCAGTTCTTACATAAAAGTTTTTAAAATGTATCATTTTCTTAAAATACACATGATCTCTATGGAAGTTAACAAAGCTTTTGCATAAAGCTTAGAAGCAACAGAAGGATGGACCCCTGCCTGACCGCTTACCCAGGGCGGTCCCCTGCAATGCCTGGAGATGGCACCCAGTGGACTGCCACCTTTTCTCAGAACAGCAGTGCATTAGAAAGCCCTCAAAGTGCACATTCGTCCTTTGCCCCATCTCCCTAAACTCCTGACTCCACACTGGCTTCACCAGCCTTAAAACAACACCCCGTTGTCTCTACAGTTAAGTGCTACTGTGTAGATAGATGACGCATTCTGTCCAGCTGTAAGAACAACTAATGTTAATTTTAAGGACTGTTAGCAGTTACCATTTCAATTGCTTCTTTCAGAAAAGAACAAAAGGTGATTGTAATACTTTGCAGGTCTCCTTAACATAAATTAAGCTAAATTAAGACATGTAATTAGTATCGCCCTGACAGCTCTTCTTCTGGGCAGGTGTTGTTACCCCATCTACAGATCTGCTTTCTACAAAGTGGTGACAGGGAGTAATGTGAGATATAGCTTTCAATAAAATAAGCAAGGAGGGGTGGACACACAGGCAACAGTTCCTCTGAGGAGCGGAGTACCCTGCCAAGTCCTTTTCATCATCCGTCCCACATACACACATACACAGGAACTCCCCCCCCATCCTGTGTATGCACCGGTGTACATACACTGCACTCACGCCATGGCAGAACACAGGAACTCCCCCCCCCATCCTGTGTACACACCGGTGTACATACACTGCACTCACGCCATGGCAGAACACTTTCTAATGCTTTTCACTAAACTGTAGACGAACTGAATGAAAAGTAAGAGTTTGTTATTTAATGTCATTTACCTTTTAAATCATGTTCACACCTAACAGTGCCACCAACTGCCAGGTTCACTGTGACTCAACCTCCTAGCACACACAATGTAAAATAACCCATGGCTGGTTCCCATTAATCACAAGGGTCTTCTTGTACCTTTGGTTGGTCCTGAACTTGCCACTCGACCTTGAACTTCTTGATCATCCTGCCTCTACATTCCTAGTGCTAGGATGACAGGCTTGAGCCCCACTCACAGTTTGTGACATGATGGGGTTCAAACCGTGGGCTGGCAGGCTAGGCGGTCGGTCACTCTACCAACTGAGCTCCAGCTAGGAGGGTCTTTCGAAAAAGTTCTAGTAGGACTCATGGGAAATTATAAGGCTGTTCTCAAATGCAGCTTTAAGCCAGATGTGGTAGCATGCACCTGCAGCCCCAGCTACTCAGGAGGTGGATACTTGAAGAGACTGTTGCTAATATCAGTCTAAGCAAGACAAGAGCCAGCTCATAAAAACAAAACCTACTTACTTAAAAAAATTTTAAAAAGTCAATTTATTTGGTGAATAAAGGACATAATTCTCAGAAACTCACTTTAACCCAAAATTTTATGTTTAGAACCAAACTAATCAATATCAACATGAACTAAAGGCTTCTTTAAAAAAAAAAAAAAAAAAAAAAAAAAAAAGGTGGTGTGTTTTTGTTCAGTATTTGTGCAGATGCCCACAGCGGCCAGAAGAGGGCGTCAGATCCTCTAGTGCTGGAGCTACAAGCAGTTTTGAGCCGCCTGCCACAGGTGCTCTGCCACTCAATTCCCACCCCTTTCTTCAAAATGTATTTTAGGCAGGCTCTCCCGTAGCTCAGGTTGGCCTCAAACTCACTATGTAGCCAAGGATGACCCTGAACTCTATAATCCTTCTTCCTGCACCTCCCAAGCAACAGGATTACAGGCATGTGCTACCCGTCCCAGACAGAGTTTTATATTTAAAGGAAACTGCTAGAAGCCAAGGGAAGAGCCTCAGGGCCAGACCTGGGAGCAGGCCTCCAGGAACTCAAAGATCTTATGTGATCTTTTGTCTAGGTAGCATTTTAGCTGACCCCAGTGACATTCACCAGGGTAGACTGAAGCACGCTGTTCTAGCACAAATGGCGGCATCAGACGCTGTCCAACAGAGGCCGCTGGTAATACTGTCCTCAAGCAAACAATGAAATGTCTCAGAAGGGACTGTGTCCCCGACGTAACAGAAATAAACAAGGAAGGAGAGCAACACCTAAAATCCCTTGCAATTGTAAATTTTTCAAATTTACAGTGCAATCTACCAATGCAAGTCATCTTTAAAATCAGACATGTCTAAAAAGCACAATATTGAAAGCTATGAGTCATTTACATTCTAGCTGAAAGAGGCTGCCTCACCGAGCTTGGAAGGAGGGCTCATCAGGCGATCCATTTCTTCCTTCCCCAGACGTTCCTAAGTTCCCCAAACTAGAAATGAGAATAAACCATATTTCCCTGACCCTCAATATCCTGAAGCTGAAATCAAGCAAAATTACCATTAACTGCTTCCAGTTATTAAAAACAAAAACAGCTGGGCATGGTGTGCACGCCTTTAATCCCAGCACTTAGGGGCAGAGGCAGGAGGATCTCTGTGAGCTCAAAGCCAGCCTGGTCCACACAGTGAGTTTCTCAGAGCTACACAGTGAGACACTGTCTCAAAAAACAACCAACAACAACAACAAAAAACAATAAACAAGCAAACAGTGCTAATATAGATCCCAAGAAAGTGCCAAGTGATTTCATAGCAGTGCACAGAATTCCCCTCCTGAGAGCTGGCCGAGTGAATGATTCTATTGGCAGGACCTGTGGGCCAGCTGCCAGGCACCCCATCTCCCTCTCTCACCTTATCAACAAGATTCCAGGCTATAGGATCACAGCTCACAATCCCTGGAGGGATGAGAATCAGTGGGCCTTACTAAGATGGGAGCAAGGCAAAAGCTGAGACCATTCAGCCTGACCCGCTTTGAGGTTTCTGCTAATGCTACTAATATAGGGCTTAAAGGGGACATGATGCCAACAAGCCAGGAAGCCTCCCTCCACTTACACCCTAGACACCTCCTGAGCAACCTCCCAGCCAACCTAGGGGCAATCTTACATGAAGCAAACAGAAATTCAAAGAGCTTTGGGAAAGATGTCCTTCCACTTGCCACATGGACAGACGTCTGCAGGGTAAGACTGTTGGGAGTGGTCTAAGCATCAGGCCCCTAACACACCAGCAATGGTCTGTAAGGCCTATGATTCCATGCATTTAAAACTGAACTGAAGCCGGGCAGTGGTGGCGCACGCCTTTAATCCCAGCACTCGGGAGGCAGAGCCTCCCGATCTCTGTGAGTTCAAGGCCAGTCTGGTCTACAGAGCGAGTTCCAGGACAGGCACCAAAACTACACAGAGAAACCATCTCGAAGGAAAAAAAAACAAAACAAAACAAAACCTGAACCGATCAAGGCACTATCTTTAAAAGGTGACATCTGTAGGTGCAGCAGTGAGGGGGTTTCCTTTATTAGGTTTAGAACAAATAGTCATCCTAGGGGATACATGTGCCTCTCACGGAAAAAGTCACATGCCCGGGGTCAACATGGCAGTATATATAGAGTATATATACTCAGCCAGTACCTCGGGAGGACTTAGAAATGCGCTCGATCCCCAGGTAAGTAGTTCAAAGACAAGTTAACTTCATGAACCTTCCCCATGTGCATCACACTTAACATTCAAGAGACTGTCTGTAATGCCCAGGAATTTCCTGGTGAGAGCTGCCATTTAGTTATGGAGGAGGTGTTGCTAGGGATACAGTCCAGCAGTGGTCACTTTTTTAGCACACACGAGGGTCCTGGTTCTGTCGCCGGCACCCCAGAGTCACATCAAATCACGTGAGCCGTTTCTCCCCTACAAGCCACTCTGCCTTTCTACCTTTCACAGGGGCTTAGCTACAGACCTTAGCAGTACCTAAGAAATGGCTTCTTTCTGGCAAGCGAGCCACGTGTCACACTCTGTTTCAGCAACAGCAAAGCGGCTGTGAGGGACTGTCGGCTTCGGATGGGGCACTCGCTGGATACCTGCACGATGACCACTGACCTCTCCCATCTGCTGTTGACAGGTGAGGAAATGACTCTGATAGTGACAAGTTCCACGGAGCACAAGACGCACCGTCACCCGTAAGAATCCCGCTCAGGGATGGAGACTGCGCCTTCAGTAAGTAGTTCTGATACTGTAAGAGAATGATGGGGTAGTGCCAGCACTGGGAACAGGAGACCTAGACCAAGACTAACAAAGCGCTTTCCTCAGAAGCCAGCATCTGGGCGTGTCTGCCGGAGACAGAGCATGTGTCTGTCCCTTCCCTAGCCGCTCAAATCCACTTGAGACCCCCCCCTCCCCCCCTCCCCATCCCCACCCGCTCCACAGACCACAGCATCAACACTCTTAATCTTGTAGGTTTGGAAATTCATTCCCGGCCCCAGGTTTCTGCCCAGGCCTGCACTTGCCTCCACACTTTTCCAAGCCAAAGCATGGCACCATGGCATGACTCCCAGTTTTTGGCACAGGCGAATGACACATATGTAGTAAATAAGTGATAAACAGGACAAGCCATTGAATAAACTGTTCCTTCAGCTGCTTAAGTGTCCCAAACGAAAAAACACAACAAAAACAGCATTTTACAATCCAGCAAGAAAGCTGAAGCTGGCATATACTTTAGCATCAAGTAATCTGATGTAATTGTGAAGCTGTTGGTAAAATATAACATAAAGTCAAAGAAGTCTGTAAGAAGACTATAAAAATAAAACTGTCAGTCGTGCGTAATACAGAGATGAGAAGGAACAGCTGTCAGGACGTGCAGGGAATCCAGAAGGCCTTTGGGTATGAATCCCATGAGAAAGAATTAATGGGAAATTGGAAAAGGCTATGACAACGCTCCAGGAAATTTCAAGTTAGAATTTTCCATGTTAAAAAAAAAAATCTGACTTTGAGACTCAAACAAAGAACGTCATGTTGAGTCAGTGATTTAGGACATTCTGCTGGGGTGTGGGAAGGACTCCGCGGGATGGGATGCTAGACAGCATTTATTTCTTATGCTAAAACCCTCGCTTGGTATGTTACAGTGTGAATGTCATTTTAATAGAGTGAATTGTGGGGAGAAATTTCTATGTTGAAAAAACGTCTACTGTGTCAAACAGTAGCTTACAGCCATAATCTCAGTACTCGGGATACCAAGGCAGGAGGATTGCCAAGAGTTTGAGACCAGCCTAGACTAAAGACTAAGACCCAGTCTCAAAAATCAAAAAAGAAAATAAACAAAAAAGAACACCATTTCCTAATCAAGGTGTGTGTTCCACAAGACTGCCAGCTGCTCTGCTACAGTTCTACTGAGGCTCTCAATGGTGCTTCAGACATTACCACATAAAGCTGCCTTTCAGAATGCTAAAATCACAGGCCACGGTAAAACAGTACTAGACCTCTCACAGCACAAGGCCAAGGTGAACAAAAGACTGGGGTCACATCAACAGCTGGCATTATGCCATGAAAGCCAAGCCTCTGGTATACCTGCCAGCCACTCCTGCCTGCCTTTTTTGATCTCTAGTACAGAATACAAATCTGAAAGGAATTTTCCAGTTTAAGAAGAAAAATCCAGTACTCTAAGTTCATGACCTTACTTTCTCCACCAAAATTTGAAAAAACAGTCAGACCTGGCAGTGTACACTTGTAAATGCCAGCATTTGGGATTCAGTTCACAGCCAGCCTGGATGACATAGAAAGATCCTATCTCAAAAACAAAAACAAAAACCACAGTGGAAAAAAAAAAATTACACTTATATTTTAACTGTTAAAATGTAAGGGAAAATAAACATATTTTAACTCGATGAAGCTTAATGATGGCCTTCTGAGGACTTTTAGATTCAATTATATATTATATACTTTTTTAGTCAGTGGAAATGTCTACCCTTATTCAAACACACAGACTATAAGGACTGTAACATCACAATAATAATATGAGAAATCACTAAAAGATTACTGAAGTTAGACCTGACATTTTAATTTTGTATTTAAAAAAATCAGTACGAGTAAGGGAAAAGAACAGATCAAGTGAAAACACACCCAGGGAAGTATACACAGGGGTGTGTGGCACCGCACTGAGCCACAGAAAACCAAGGAAACCAGCAGACTCTCCAAATCCAGGCCTTCCCGGGACCCTGAAACCCCAACTCTTACACCTTCAGTCTCTGAGCTGAGCAGAGATGCCCAGCACCATTTGCCCTGGCAAGATGACTGTGGGTGGATACCAGATGTGAGCTGAAGGTACAGAATCTCTTCTGAATACTGATCTGTTGATGCTAAGAATTCTATGGCTATTCAAACCATATAAAGCTCAGACTTTTTCAGGAAGGAGGTAGTCTACAGAAAGAAATGTCTGCCTCACACATACAGCAAGGTTATAAACTAACATTAAAAAGGATACAGGCGAGCACGCGTGCACGCGCGCGCATACACACACACATATACACACACACACACACACACACACACACACACACACACACACACACACGAGCAAGCATGTGCTTCCTCGAATTCACTCATTTCAAGAAGAAAGCAGGTCCCCCTACTGCCCAAGGCCTCACGGTTTCTTACAAAGTTGCTCTGAGTTTTTTGCTTCTGTTTTTTTTTTTTTTTTTTGAGACAGGGTCTCATGTAGTCCAAGCTAGTCTCAAACTCACTATGTAGCTGAGGCTATCCCTGATTCTTGATCCTCCAGCTTCCACTTCCCAAGTGCTGGGATCACAGACCTGTGCTACCACACCCAGCCTGAGTTTCAATGGTGCCCTTGGATCCATGGCACCTCTGTGCTAAAAACAGTAAATTATCAAATATATCATCTGTGAAAATAAACCAATGGCTTTTCTCCTTTAACTCAGGAAGATAAAACTTTTTTATGTTTTCTAGAATTTCAAACACCCAGGTGGGTCAACTCTCAATATTTACTTAGTACACACTATATTAACCCACTAAATTACTACAAAGTGCTGCTGAGGGTAATTCCAAATATGCAAACCAAATAATCCACCGGGAAAAAGGCCCATTACAGTGCCTGTTCCCATCACTCTGAACACTACTACCTTCGACCTACTATTGCACATCATGAGAACAGAACATGAGGACAACTACAAATGAACAGTAACAGGTCTCCAACTGCCCACCAAACAGGAGCTCACTGTCGCCCTTCACTACCCAGCCAGCACACACTTCTATACTTAGGCACCTCTGCACCTGAAAGATGCCACTCTCTATCCATGTCATTCTGAGCTTGCCAGCCCCTACATTACTCCACTCAGGTCATGTCTAGGGTTTTTTGCCCCCCGGAGCTGAGGACCGAACCCAGGGCCTTAGCAAGTGCTCTACCACTGAGCAAAATCCCTAATCCGAGTCTAGGGTTTAATGGGTGGAGGGTGAGGCATGTAATTTAATTTAGTTCTGGACTTTAGAGTCAAAATTTTCAAGATTCCACTGTGATACTGCTCTCAATTCAGTCCGAGAGATCAATGTCCCTGTGTACATCTGGCTCTGACTTACCACACAGTATTTCATAAATGTGACAAAATGAGAAGGTGGCCCGTAGTAATGAGAAGTAGTTCCCATTACTAATTTAACCATCATACTCCTATGTATGAGAATGGCCAAATACAATCTGATCTTCCATAATTTAAAACATTTTTGGAAAGAAATGAGCACACCTTCATTTCCTGACTGACTGGAAGTTTCACCTGAAGTCACCTTCCTGATAACACCCTAACACTGCTGTATCCTCTGACCTCAGATTTAAAAGGATGCACGCTAAGTACACAGCAGAAATGGATAAAATTAGCAAGAAGAAAAGGGGGCCTGTCACTCTGGGTGTCTTCTGGCTGGGAAATGCCCCACCTTATATCTCAGGGTATTCAACTGAACCTTTTTGCTTGCTTCCAATATTCAATTTTCAAACCCCAACTCTATTCTCCTAAAAATCATCATTTTCTGAGATGTGCTGCACAGATACAGAACCATACCACTCAGAGAGGAGACAAGAGGTCTGTACCTGAAGTGGGGGTCCTGTATTTTCACGGAATGCTCCAAAACCCACATTAAAACTGAGCTTTCGGAGCCTGAGTGTTAAAAAAAACTCAGGGCCTGTTGACAGGTTCAGACAAGATCACAGGTAGAGCAGAGAGATCCCACCCAGGATGAGTGCAAACAAGATGCCTTTCTATGGAGCTATCATGTCAGAGCTCACAGCAAAAGAGAGCCTCCCCATGGTGATACTCTAATACTCCTAAAAATAGGAATGATTCTTTCACTCTTCATGAGCAGCTCCCTTTAGTCATTCAACAGAGCATACTTACTACTAAACATACTACTGATTTTGTTTAAGTAGTATTTTTATCCTTTTGAGACAGTCTCACTATATATAAATATATAGCCCAGGCTGGCCGTCAACCCTTGGTGTTCTCCTGCCTCAGCTTCCCAAGTGCTGGGATCACAGAGGTGGGCCATCATACACAGCTAACAAATTTTTTTTTTTTTTTTTTAAATAACAGATTCTAAGCATACGTTTCCCCCCTGGCCAAAGAGTCCTAACATCTAGGACCAGTAACTTTGTTCTGGAACTTTCTTGCAAACACAGCTGCTAAACCCAACAGACCAATGTTTTTTTTGCACAAAGCTTAAGAAAATAAACAAAAAACAGCAATAACAACAACAAAAACATCTTTTAAAAAAGATGTGAGGTGGAGTCTGGACTCCAATTAAGGCATTTTTATACAGTCCAACTTAGGAGAATCCTGAAAGGCTTTCAGCGGGCAATGGGAAAATTACAACAGTCTGTATGAGCACTGCAGAGCTAGCCCGCGTTTCAAACCAAACCATGTTGGACATCTGTTTCTTAGTTCTTGGTCTTGTAGTCCACAACTGCATGGGTTATGTCTTCTGTAGGTCTGGAGAAAATGGGCCAGGAGTGGAAGGTCCATCCAGGCTAGACAGAGTGAATGGTCCATGACTGTTCAGCACGGAAGGAAACTGAGGAGACAAAAGCAGATCAGCATCCTATTACAACCCCTACTTCCGCTCTCCATCCCTGTTATCCCCGGGGCAGAACACAAGACACGTCCTCAGGACAAAGGCAGTGACTGTGTTCACAGGAGACTACGATGGATTTCCACGTTTTGTTTATATTTATCACGTGAGGGGGAGGATGGGGTAGTTCACACACAGGCACCACTGCTGCGTGTGAGGTCAGAGAACTTTGTGAGGCCTTCTCTCCTTCCACCTCTGTGGGTTCCAGGGAGCAAACAGGCTGGCAGGCTTGCCCAGTAAGTACTTCACCCTCTGAGACACCTCGCAGGCCCAAAAGATGGTTATAGCAAAAACACAGTCAAAAATTTCTTTGACCTCCCAGAAACTGTTTGCAATTGATAGACCCGTTGGCAATGGGAAAGTCAGTTCTCTCCATGAACTGTCCCTGGGTGTATCAAGCAGACTCCAGGGCAGGTCCCATGTCAAGGAGTAGTTGGCCAACACAACACAGACTCCCTGGTTTTTGTTGCTGTGCTTTTTTTTGTCTTACTGATTTATTTTTTAGTTTGTTTATTTGATTTATTTTTTCTGTTGGGTTTTTTTGTTTGTTTTTGAGGCAGGATTTCTCTGTGTAACAGCCCAGGCTGTCCTTGAACTCACTCTGAGACCAGGCTGGACTTGAACACATAAAGATCCACCTGCCTCTGCCTCAAGTGCTGGGATTAAAAGTATGTACCACCACCGCCCAGCTTTCTGTTGGCTTTAAGAGATAAACAGACCCTGTGTTTATTAGACACAGAGAAAGAACGTGGAGTGGAGTGGGTAAGGAAGCGAGAAGGACCTGGGAAGACATGGGGGAGGACAAAGAATATGATCCAACTATATTGTATAAAACATGTTTTTAATAAATTTTCAAAAAAAACGTGTTTGTCCTTCCTAACAATGTATATACTAACGCTTTCCAATCTACCTGAAAGGAATGGCCACCTTTACCTAATGACATCCTGGTATACACCCTTACACAACTTCAAAGGGTTAGGAAATGCATTACAAGACAGTACGCACTACGCGTGTTAGGTGTGAGAAGTGCAGAGGGCACAGTGGCTACCAGGCCCTCATCCTGGAGAACAGCTGTGACATTCTGAGAGCATCTGCACAGCGGCCAACTCCAGGCTGACTCTAGGGACAGCGACGGGAAGGGCACTCCATTTCTTCTGGGAAGAACCACTCCCCACGTGGGGAAAAGTAAAAATGTAACATGGAGAAACGTCTCGATGCTCTTCCCATGTAATAACATTCAACAATTTAGGAATTGTGGGTGAAAAGGCAGAGGACAGCAGTGGTGTACATTCCACAAGCATGCAAAGCCCCAAATTCAGTCCCTAGCATCACTAATACCAAAGACAAGCAAACAAACAAATGGGGCAGAGACAGAACAGCCTCAGGTGAAAACTGAGGCTGGGACCCAAGCCAGAGCCTAACTACCACTGAGCTACTCAGACCCCAGTCCTAAGATTTTTTTTTTCTTCTTTTTTAAAATCCAGTGTCTCACTCTGCAGCCTAGTGTAGACTGGGGTTAAAGATCCACTCTCTACAGCCCTCTCAAGTGCTGGACCATAGGTTTGTGCCATCACGCCCAGCTCTCCTTTTCTTCTTTTTATTTTTTGCAGTACTAGGGCCTGCATCCAAGACCCTACATGTGCCAGGCAAGGACTCTCTCACTGATCTATATATCCACATGCTTCCTTTATAAATTGTGAGATAAGGTCTCACAAACTTGCCCAGGCTGGCCTTTAACTGTCTGCCTTTGGAGTAACTGGGATTACAGGCAGGTGGCAGGAGACTTAGCCTTATTTTATTTTTGAAAGACTAAATGATTAAATTTTAAAATGTAAGAAAATTCCCCAGGGCCAGTCAGCACAGAACAAGCAAATAAACCAACCAGCTAGAAGAATGGCTGCAGTCTATAGTCTAAATGCTTGGGGCAGAATAAAGGTGATATCAGATCATTCAATGTTACTGAATGAGAAGGGCATTGAGGTTTTCCATATTTCATTTTTACTTTTTTGTATATGAGGAGTGGTTCTCCCCAGGGGAAAAAAAATGGAGTGATAAGAATGATTGAAACCTCAATATAAGACCTTTCCTAATATCTTGGTGGGGAGATAATACAAAATTCATTTCCTAAACTTTATATTTAAAATGCTGATATAGTCTGGCAAGATGGCTCAGCAGAAAGATGCTGATATGTATCAATCTTGAGAGGTAACTGATACAGCATTCTCAAGACTTTCCTCTTTAAAAAAAAAAAAAAGGCTGGAGAGATGGCTCAGTGGTTAAAAACACTGGTCCCTCTTCCAGAGGACCCAGGTTCAATTCCCATTACCCAAATGACAGTTCACTACTATTTGTAACTCCAGTTCCAGAGGATCCAACACTCACACATACATGCAGGCAAAACACCAAGATACATAAAAATAAATAAATCATTTAAAAATTTTTAAAAGTTTTAAAAAAATGTAATTAAAAGCGGGGAAACTACAAACAAACAATTAAATTTTAAAGAGAGAAAACCTATGGCAGAACCTGACCCCTAGCATGTGTGCACCCAGGGTCAGGCAGTCAGTACACATTTCTGTCCCGGGGCCTATAAGGCTATGAAGCTGAAACTGTCTATCAACTTGTAACATTATAACTACCCTAGAGTCTTAGTGCAGCACACTCCCCAGGTGTTTGTGTCAACAATCTCCTGCGGAGTACTGGTAGGAAAGTACAAGGGCAGCACATAGTTGTGAACAGTGCCCTACACTCAGGAACGAGAACGTCACTGGTTTATGTATTTGCCATGTGCCATTATTATTTTACTGTCCTCTTGCCACTAGCGGGCTTAGACACACATCTCCCGTTGCCACTCTGTGTAGACAGGGTCACACTGTAACTTAGGCTGGCCTGCAACTGTGTAGCTCAAACTCACTGTGATTCTCCTCCCCAGTCTCCCAAGTGCTGGGATTACAGATGTGAGGTGCCATCACCATGCTGCATGAATCCTAAATGGTCTTATAATAAACACCGGAAACAGATATGGGGTAAAGCTAAAAAATCAGAGGAAACAAGCCACAGGCACTTCTCACGTCACCAACTCCTCAAACCCTCTGACTGAATGCCCCTGAGTCCTCAGCCGAAAGACCTAGCTCCTGTCTCCTCACGCCTTATATACCTTTCTCCACCCAGCTATCACTTCCTATCTCAACCTTCCTAGTGCTGGGATTAATGGGGTGTGTGCTGCCCTAACAATGGGATTAAAGTGTGTGCCACGACTGCCTGCCTCTGTTTCTCTCCTAGACTGGATCAATCTCTTGTAGTTCAGTGTGGCCTTGAACTCACAGAGATCCAGACAGATCTCTGCCTCCTGAGTGCTAGGATGTGTTACCCAGAATTATTTCTCATCTTGCACCTCACATACACACAGCACAGCAGGCTAGACCATCATGTTTGTAGAAGTACAGCATGATGGCATGGGAACAAAAATCTCTTCATGATTCCCTTCTCAAAATATGTCCCCATCAACAGTAGAACACATGCTACCAGGGGAGGGGTACCAAGAATGGGAGTGGGAGAAAGAAGGGAGAGGAAGATTAACCAAAACTAAGTATTTTAAAATGCTTTTTTGGGGGGACTGGAGAGATGGCTCAGAGGTTAAGAGCACTGACTGCTCTTCCAGAGGTCCTCAGTTTAATTCCCAGCAACCACATGGAGGCTCACAACCATCTCTAATGAGATCTGGTGCCCTCTTCTGTATACATAATAAATAAATAAATCTTTGAAAAAAAAAATTCTTCGAGACAGGATTTCTCTGTGGTGTTTCGGTGCCTGTCCTGGATCTCGCTTTGTAGAACAGGCTGGCCTGGAACTCACAGAGATCCGCCTGCCTCTGCCTCCCGAGTGCTGGTGTGCGCCACCACTGCCCGGCTGTATTTTAAAATTCTTAATGGAAATCTACTACTTTGTAAGCTAACTAAAGAATGTGATTTTAAAAAAAAAAGTTTGAATGAACACACCTTGCATGGGTGAATAATGTTGTTCCCAGAAGTCACGGGCTAGCAAACAAATTCCTCTGCCCAGTCTGGGATACTTTCTTACGGGTATCAGGGAGTCCTCAGAGGCCCTCAAGACAATGCAGACTATTGCTACCGCTCTTGGCCGCCCAGCAGTTGCTAAGACCTATTGCTAAAGACACCTCACACTATGGTTGCAGGTCAGCGAAATCAAGCTGGAACTGACCTAGAAACTTCCTCCCTGATGGCTAGCTTTCACAGTGCTGGAACATGGCCCTGGAAGAGAAAAGCCACCGGTACTACCACCTGACAGTGGATCTCACACGCTGAATACTGACCTGCCAGGCAACATGTAGCCATTGGTGCTATATTAACACCAACGATATACCATCAGTATTACGGGAGTAACCAACCACTTTTAGAGACTGAAAGCCAGCTCCACAGGTGCAAGTCCATGCCTACTACTGTAAACCTGGCCAAAGGCCACAGCTGAGGTGCTCATAGGCCTTAAGGGGACCTAGTATTACTGTTTTACTAAATGAACATGCTGTCAAATAGCCTTCTAAATATAACCTTTACCCCAAGAGATGAATGCAGCTCCCAACCCTCATCAGAGAAGCTTTTTAAAAAAATTTAAAAATTATGTGTCTCTGTATGTGGGTTGTACATGTGAATTCAGGTGTCCAAAAAGGGAGCTGGGAATTGAACTCTGGTCCTCTGCAAGGGCAGTGCACACTCTTAGCTGCTGAACTGCTTCTCCAGCTCCAAAGAGGCTTCTTTTGCAGTAAATGATGGTTAATATTGAGACTCTTCTGCACTGGTCAAAGTGCAGCAGATAAGTGTCTGTGGCGAGCTCAGCCATGAATAGGATGTCTATAGTGCACATGCACGCACACACCTCAAGACTCAGGGAGCACTGTGGAAGAGGGGGCAGAGAGAATTTAGGAGCTACAGGATGGGGAACAGTGCTGTGATACTGTCTTCCCAATATGACATGGTGTGGTACTCATCAACTCACAGCAGCTGGGGTTACTCAAGATCAAGCAAAATCAAGCAAGTCAACATTCCAGCATGGCTAGGGGAGGAGCACCTGAGGCCCATCCCAGCTAGGAGCTATAGTTAGGAGCTGCTGACTAAGGAGGATCCATTTTCTTCAGGGGTGTAGCCCCAGATCCAGTAAATAAGCCCGTATCTACTCATGCATAGACAAGTAACCCTAACCAAAAAAAAACCAGGCAGACATGAACACGGGAGGAGGAAGTATTGTGAAGAGGGGTTCCAAAGGGAACAGAAGGGGGTGTAAGTATGTAATGTGTATAGGTATGTAATTCTGATCCAAATGCATTAAACATCCTCATCATGGCTGTGTGTGTGCACACATTAGTATATGGACACAGACTGTCTGACTTACGGGGGTTTAACTTAACATAGCACAAAAAAATGCCATATGCATTCAATAGGAACTGTGCCTTGAACATCAGTATTTTCCTAGACTAGCAATATGCAGTAGAAAAGTTTCTTGCTATGCTAGGCAGCAACTGAAAGCCACAGCCCCCAGTCACACACTGCATCACAAGGAAAAGCAACCAGTGCTCTGCAGTGGTGTGTGACAATGACACTGAGCAGTGGGACACTACCTCTGCCCACTTCTGCAGTTAACGTTCCCCGATCACAGGAGGCACACTGGGTGATTTACCTGGAAAAGCGTATTAGCACCTTGCAGTCTGGCTGGGCTCAGGGGAGCAAATGGGCTGAGAGTACTCCAAAAGTGGATACTGGAGAGCAACGGGCTCGGAGTCAGCAAGATGGGTGTCTGCAATACACAAGAAGATTGCTCAAGGGCTTGCCAGGATTGTGCCCTAGCATTCCAAAGACACAAACAGAATCCACACACTATGTTCTTCTCCTCCCCAAACATCTCTAAGCCCGAAACTTTCTCATGATGAAAAGCTCAGAAATCACTTTATAACCCAGGAAAGACAAAGGTCCTCACAATCACTTTAGAACCTAACTTTTATAGGGTCTTTGCAAACTGGAAAGCAAAGCTAAATTCGGGTACAAAGGGCAAGAGCTGAGCGCCTGTAACATCAGACCATCTGGGGTGATCTTATTCAAAAGCTCTCCCAGGGGAGCGAGTCAACACCTACTACACAGGTAAGCTGACCACCAAGCCCACACCATCCCTTCTCTCAAGGCTCCCAGACACTTGCGTTTTCGCTCTCCTAAGACTGCAACCGTTTGAAGGGCGCCCCTGAAGTTGTTTTCTTTAAGAGGAGGTAGAAAACCTTGCAAATCAATGACTTCTGCTTTACGTAGAGAGGGTCTCATGTAGCCCAGGCTGGTCTCAAACTGGCTATGTAGCTGAGGATGACCTTCAACTTCTGATCTTCCTGCCTCTACCTCCTCCTGAGTACTGGGACTCCAAGTGTTGGTTTATTCGGTGCTGGGGATCGAACCCAGGGATTTGTGCATGCTAGGCAAGCACTCTACCATCTGAGCTATATCCTCAGCCCAAGAACAGTGAATTTTAAAAGATGAAATGTCAAATCACTTTTGTTTGGCAGATTCTGGTTAAGGTAAGGAAGTGAGTTTCACGGGTTTACACATAACCTTTCTAAGACAGCCCTACTTAGCAGATACTTAAGTTTGCAGGTATAAACTCTAGATACAGTTTAAAAGATGAGTAAGTGTAGTCACACTTAAGAGGAAGAGAGCAAGCTACCTGTGAAAAAAGTGCTGGTGTAAGAGACGCTGTTGGGAGAGATGGGCTTAAGATCCCCAGGGGGCTGGGGTCACTGCCTGTGACCACAAGGGCGGGCGTCAGTTCTAACCCTTTGGGCTTCTTGGATCTTGAGGAGTTATTTGTTTTGTCCTTTTCTGGCAAAGCTGAATCCTCATTTTTAGGCTCCAGTGACACGCTCTCTGGAAGTTCCATTGGCTGAGAAGCCACTGAGTCAATGTCTGTGTCGATGTCTGGGTTAGAACTCAATGGTGGAGAAGGCGTCCTAGGAGGCTCCTTTGGAGGGAGGGGTGCGGAGGGAACTGGAGAAGCGGGGTTAAAGGCAGTAGCCAGAATGGATGCAGAGGCCGGGGCTTCCAGAGAGGGTAGTGTGGGAGAAACCAGTGTCTCCAAAGCTTGGATGGTTTCTTCAGAAGACGGAGAAATACTCGGGCTTGTAGAAAAGGTAAGGGCAACAGGTTCGATGGGTGGCTTTTTGGCAGGTGTTGTTACAAATTTGATGACAGATGGTGTTGGCTCCTGAGTTTTCTTCTCTGCCAGTTTTTCAGCTGGATTCTCTATCTTTATTGACTTGAAAAGCTTCTTGTTGGAGGTGTTCAGAGAGTTGAGAGTAAATGAAGAATACAAACCAGAGTGTATGTAGTCATTGCGACTAGATGTCTTGGCTGCAGGCTGAGGTGCCCGCTCCTTTCCTCCGCTCTCAGCATCTTTGGAACCGCAGGCCTCAATGGAATTTAGAGTTTCACAGTCTCCCTCGAGCCTGCCTACTGTCAGAGGATCCATTTTCAAAATCTCCGGATAAGAGACAAACTTGTACACAAACTTCTGACCATTCACTTTTTTAATGATGTTCTGCAGACAGAGAAGACAAGCATTCTTAAACTCTCATAAATTTACATCTCATAGATCATGCAAAAGGGAACCTAATAAAGCACTCTATTTGAGAACTAGGCACAGCTTTAAAAAACGGCTTTAAAAGCATCTACATCTTCTCCCCAGGCCAAACAGTCCCTGCTACGGCAGTTCAAGGCCTCCTCAGCAACTGGACTAAGAGAAGATAGCACATAGGAAGGAGCTGAGGCTGGGACTGTCTGACCCTCTCCATCAAACACCTGTATTAAGTCAGAACTCGCTGGACTCCAAACAGTTCCCAGTGGTGCAAGCCATAACCAATCTGAGGAAGCTAAGGGGTCTCAGCACATGACAGCTGTGAGCTCCCTACTTCAGCTGGGAAGGTCAACCACTAAAAGGTGGAAGAAGACAGCTCAGACTCTAAGTCTATTCTTCAGAGATGCATACTTTTCTCCAGTGCCCAAGAAAATATTCCAAAGTCACAAGGTATTAGAAGTTATAATTTTGGGCTGGAGAGATGGCTCAGTGGGTAAGAGCACTGGCTGTTCTTCCAGAGGTCCTGAGTTCAATTCCCAGCAACCACATGGTGGCTCACAACCACCTATAATAGGATCTGATGCCCTCTTCTGGCCTGTAGGTATATATGCAGAGCACTCATACATAAAATATAAATTAATTAATAATAAAATTTTGGGTTGAGGAGATGGCTTGGCAGGGAAGGGTATTATCTATGCAAGCCTGTGAGCCAAGTCTGGCCCCCAGAATGTGAAAAGCTGATGTGGTAGTATGGCCATGCAATCCCAGCACTCCTACAGAGACAGGGAGCAAGAACAGGACTGCCTGGAATATGCAGCTCAGCAGCAAACAAGAGACTCTGCTTCAAAAAGTACCACAGAAAGTGAGAACAGACCCTCAAAGCTTATCCTCTGGGAAGGCCGAGGAGACAGTTAAAGCTGGGTGTGGAAACACGGGGTGGCGCACGCCTTTAGTCCCAGCACTAGGGAGGCAGAGGCAATGGATCTCGAAGTTTGAGGCCAGCCTGGGTTACAGAGATATCCAGGTCAGCCAGGGCTAGAGACCCTGCCTCTAAATAAATAGGCAGACAGGCAGGTAAGTAAGTAAGTAAGTAAAATCTGGCCTCTTCAGGTACCAGGCAGGCACACAAGTGGTACACAGACATGCATACAGGCAACACACTCATACATATAAAATAAATCTTAAAAAAAAAAACAAAAACCTTGTCCTTGACCTCCACAGACATGCTATGGCCCCTCTCTTCCTCACACACACATAAAATTTTTAAAATTTTAAGTGTAATTGAAACTAAGAAATCAACTCTATTTTAATAGCTACTCTTGCTGATCTAGAATCCATGGTAATAATCCTCTTGCTTCGGCCTCTCGTGTGCTGAGTTACAGGTGAGCCACCATACCTGGAGCAATAGATATTCTTTTTTTTCCCCTCAAGACAGGGTTTCTCTGTGCAGCCCTGGCTGTCTTGGAACTCATAAACCAGGCTGGCCTCGAACTCACAGAGATCCGCCTGCCTCTGCCTCCCGAGTGCTGGGATTACAGGCGTGCGCCACCGCTCTAGGCTGGCGATAGCTTTGCTTTAAGGCAATTAGGAACTGTGGAGACGGCTCAGTTGGTAAAGTGCTGAAAGCACAAGTGTGATGACCAGAGTCTGCTGCCCTGCACCCACGTAAAAAAGCCAGATACGGAGCACCTACCATGCTGGGTGGCAGAGACAGGGGGGTCTCTGGGGCTTGCTAGCAGTCTAGACAAATCAGCGAGATCCAGGTTCAGTGAGAGACCTCATCTCAAAAAAAAAAAAACACCCACCAACAAAAAACCCAAAGCAATTGAGAACAAAACCTGTTGTGGACTTTCATGCACACAGAGGTGCACACATACCTTCACACATGGGAACACCACGTACATTCATGCACACACACACAAAATTTCATCATATTTAAATTGGACTAAGTAAACCACATTGGTACTCAGCATCTCAACAGAAACAAAGGATGCATTCTTGTTTTGAGGATCTCTGTATAACGTCAGGTCAGGGAAGGTATTTACCTTTACATAGTAGTATCTCAGGGCTCTGCTGAGCTTGTCATAATTCATATTGGGCTTGTTCTTGCGAATGCCCCACAGACGCGCCACCTCCTCGGCCTGCAGAAGCTTGAACTCGCCATTGTTAGACGTCCAGCAGATCATGTGCTCATTCTGAGGCTCCTGCAGGAGCTGGAGAAGGAACTGCCACAGAGTGATGGCACTGTCCATAGCAAGGGGCTGAAAGAGCATATGGACAGTGAGATGGTCACTTACTACCGGCAAGCACTGTGGTTGAGTAGCTAAGTGTCCTGCACGCCCTCCTGCAGGATATATACTACTCATATCACCACCACTGCACATCTCAAAGGGAGATTAGCAGAGGGCTAAGTGTCAAATGCTAACACTAAGGAAAGCCTAGGCAATCTGAACCGGGGTCCACGTCCTTACATGTGCTACACCTCTTAGGTTTTGACGATGTCACCTGTGTGGCCTCGAACCCACAGTTCTCCTGCCTCAGCCATCCATCCAAGTACTGGGGTTAAACTATTTACCACTATGGCCAGCTCCCTTAAGATTTTTTTTTTTCCCCGAGACAGGGTTTCTCTGTGTTGTTTTGGCGCCTTTCCTAGAACTCACTCTATAGCCCAGGCTGGCCTCAAACTCACAAAGATCTGCCTGCCTCTGCCTCCCGTGTGCTGGGATTAAAGGTGTGCGCCACCACCTCCCAGCAAGGAATCTTTTTTTTTAATATTTTATTTCTATTTTGAATTATGTGTATATTTGTGTCTGTGTGTGGATTTGTGGACATGACAGAGGTGCCCATAGGGGCCAAAAAGGTGTCAAATCCCCTGGAGCTGGAGTGCTTGACATGACTGTTGGGAACCAATCTCAGGTCCCCACAATCTTAACAGCTGAGCCAGCTCTCCAGCCCCCAGCTTCAGAAATCTTAAGCACAGCTGGGTATGGCTCAGCAGCAATACCCTGTGCATGCAGGAGGCCCTGGGTTCCATCTCCAGCATGACAGCAGAAAAAAATGTTACCTTAAAAACAAGCAGCTTCCAAGGAAAACAAAGCTAGCTGCATAAATAATAGGAGCGAGCTAAAGACTGGAAGTCAACAGAGGATCAGTTCTTAACTTTTACCTTGAAGTGCTATTGCCGCATTCTCTCAGAAGACCATTCAGTGTCTACCTACTGAGCCCACTGTGTTTATCTGACAAGATGTGTGTCTCAGAGTGGCTAGCAGGCTGAGGTGGAGGAACAATTTGTTCCTAGTCCAACTGGTATTTCTCCTCCAAATAGTAAGTAAGCATCATGGCAGGATAGTTTACATACAAATTGGCAACATTGAGAATTCAAAAGAATGTTCCACAATCCAATCTGCAAGTTCTGTTACCGTTCACAACCTGCAGAGTTTCTTCTTCTATTTAATTAGTGATCAGGACAGGAACAGAAGAAAAAGCCTTCAATATTGGGGTCTTCCAGTTCGGGCCAGTTCTCAATTCCAGCAAGCCTGCCGCTGGAGCTGGCTAATCCTGTGCTGTGGGACTGTCCAGCACACTGCAGCTGGTTCAGCAGCACCCTGGCTTCCGCCCACTAGACATTAGTACCCTGGCCAGTGAGACCGTCTCTACAGTCAAATGATCCCAGCTGACAACTACTCACTCCCCTAGACAGCACGCAGCAAGGCAGTGCTCTCACAGGGACATTTTCCTCATAGAACTTCATGGGAAGGATTCCTCACACAGCAGCTCTGATGTGTGACAAAGTGACTGAACGTCTTCCAAAAAATAAAAATAAAAAATAAAATCAGAAAAACTCTCTATTCTCTAGGAATGGAATCCCAGCAGGTCAGAAGAGGCTTTGAAGCCAAATCAATTCTATTGAAACACCACAAAGACAGGCAAATTGGACTACACAGAAATTGTAGACTGCGCTGTGAGTACCAGCAAGCCCCAAACAATCCCCCTTGTATGCTTTAACCCCAAAACCCTCTCACAAATCATGTGTCATAAAAGGAACTTGCACCCGAGTAGGTAAACAACTCTTATGGCACAAAAAGAAAAGCCAGGCACAGGAGTCTCTCTAGAGAAAAGCTCAAAATAGCCAATAAGCCACAAAGAAAGATCTCAATCATTAATAGTAGGGAATAGAACTCAAAAACAAGCAAAAGCCACCACATGCCTATTAAAACCGGAAAGAGCAACAATAAGCTGACATAGACAGAAACTGAAACTCACATGTGGCTGGTAGAAATTTTAAATGCAATGCCTCTACAGCTAAGTTTACCATGTGACCACATACACACCTAGATAACGGAAACATATGTCCACAGAAGAACTGTACTGCACATGCCGTTAATTCCAGCACTAGGAGGCAGAGACAGGCCGATTTCTATGAGCTCAATGCCAGCCTGGTCAACATAGCAAGTTCTAAGCCAGCCAGAAATGCATTGCAAAACTCTGCTTCCAAACAAAAAACAAAACCAGAAATGGTCATAGCAGAATTATTCATAAATCCTAAGAATGGAATCAATTCAAATGTCCATCCAACTTATGAATGGAATGATAAAATATAGTACATTCATGTATTGGAATATTATTCAGCCATTAAAAGGAATCAAGAGAGGTAGAATGCTGGGGCCTAGCTCGAATCCCCAGAATCTACATAAAGCTGTAGTGAGCATCTGTAACCTCAGTGCTCCAAGGACATGTGAGTGGGCAGGAGAATCCCTTCAAGCTTGGGGCCAGCTGGCTGCAGTACATGGTGGCAGAAGTCTCATGCAAGGCAGAAGGGGAGAGCTAACACCTGAGGCTGTCCCGTACATTTATGCTACACACACACACACACACACACACACACACACACACACAAAGAGAAAAATACCATTAAGTTTAAAGGGGAGAGAGGGGGATGACTCTGGATAAAAGCACTTGCTGTGGAAATATGATGTCTTAGGGTTTCTATTGCTGTGAAGAGACACCATGACCACAGCAACTCTTATTAAGAAAACATTAATTGGGGTGGCTGGCTTACATTTTCAGGAGTTTAGTCCACTATCATCAGGGGACGGGGAGCATGGCAGTATCCTAAGCATATGAGACCTCAAAACCCGCCCCCAACAGTGACACACTTCCTCCAATAAGGCCATATCTACTCCAACAAAGCCACATCTCCTAATAGTGCCACTCCCTATGAGATTATGGGGGCCAATTACATTCAAACTACCACACCTGACAACCTGAGTTTGTTGTCAAGACCCCACAGTGGAAGGAAGGAACTGATTCCTCACATTTGTGTACACACACTTTTTTTAAAAAAAAAAGAAAGATACCAAGTACTGACAGCACGGATGAGCCTTGAAAACATGACAGATGTGAAAAGCGCCCACAAAGGGCCAGTGGAGGCTCCAATGATATGGAGTGTTCAGACCAGACCACTCCACAGACAAAAGGAGATCCGTGTGGCTGAGCCGGCTGAGGTAGAGGGAGAAGCACGGGGTGGGAGGAGCAGTGGGGAGAAAATTGGAGAATGAAAGCGGATGACCACAAGGCTTCTTTTAGGGGCTGAAAACGTTCTCAACTAAGACAGCAGTGACTCCATTCTGAGTGCATTAAAAAGCACTCTTTTGACCGTGTGTTCTCGGCAGGTGATGGTATTCCCACGAAGATGTTAAAACAAACAGACATAACGTAGCCAGCATTACAAAATTCAGACATGAGAAGACTAAGCCTAACAACACATGACTCAGAGGACAGATCAGAGCACCAGCCAGGAAAATGTCTGGGTTTCTAGAATTGCTCTCCAGCCATGAAAATGCCCTTCGTTCGTCTTTAGTTACCAGTCCTGATGCTGTCTGTACAGATACTGAATCCAAAAGCAGAGACGGTAAAATGGGAAGAGATGCAGCCCACAATCAGAGTGGATGGTGAAAGGAATCCCAGGCTCCCTCAGCAGCCATGCACTCCTCTACTCTTGAGAAGCTGCTTCTCCATCTAGCAAGAGTACTGCCAGCATTAAACACCAGAGACCGCAATACCCATCCACTTGACATCCTCCCCACACTTTCACTTAAGCAGAGTTAAAACAGTGGCTACCGTTTCCACTGTGGCAGGGGAGGAAGTGATCCCTGTCGTTGTTTTGAGTTTTCCAAACAGACTTTTTTTTTTGATGATGTCTATTCTTATGGCAATTCTAGTCTTATTCCTTTATTAGTAGTTTTCCAATTTTGGCAATTATATCCTAGTCCAGCCTGTTAAAACTACTCATACATAGAAGCGTAAGGCAAGAACACATGTCAGACACCACCTTCACGTCAAGAATGTCTGCAGGGGCCTTGCCTGGTGGCACACGCCTTTAACTGCAGCACACAGGAAGCAGAGGCAGGTACTCTGAGTTCACAGCCAGCATGTTCCAGGACAGCTTGTCTGTTACAATAAACGAAGCTCTTGGGAAGCAGAGAATCAAGAGATCAAGGCCACCCTGACCTGTAAGAGACCATGCCTCAAACCAGCAAAAACACAACACTAAAAATTTGTAGCGCTGGGGATCAAACCCAAGGTTTCACACAAGGGCTCTACACTGAGCTACAACTCTCAACCCATGAGTCAATTTCGGTGTCAGGCTGTTCTTACAATGAACTCCTAGATACACAGTAGAACTTCTTCACTTTAGCTCCTACAAATGTGATATTAATTATGAACTTCAATGATTTCCTCAACTACAATAGAGAACTGGGCTTGGCATGGTGGTGCACACCTTTAATCCCAGCACTCTGAGGCAAAGGCAGTTGGACCTCTCTGAGTTCTTGGCCAGCACAGTCTACATAGTGAGTTCCAGGCCTGCTCTACTTGAGATGCTGTCTCAAAAACAAAACAAAACAAAACCAGAAGACAAGCAGAGGTGAAACAGACCGGGTGTGTTCCTATAATCCTGGCTCTCCTGGATTCCTGATGAAGCCTGGCTACATACTGACAGACAGGAACAGAAACATATATGGACAGAGACATAATCTAATTAACAACAGTTACAGCTTCAAAGGTTTTTTGTTTTGGTTTTTAGGTTTGTTGTTGTTTTTTGAGACAGGGTTTCTTGTATACTGGCTGTCCTGGAACTCTGAGAGACCTGCCAATAAAGGTGTGCGCCACCCAGCCCAAAGTTTTTTAGAAATATAACAAAGGCAGACTTCAATGGATCCAAATGAAGGAATATGATGGTTGACAGGTTAAATGCTGGCAAACGTTTAACACTCAAAGACCAATCTCTAAACTACTCTGAAAGAGGGTTGTAGGGTAGGAGAGCAGCTCCGTGGTGGAGTGCTCTCTAGCACACTTGAGTTAGATGGCTAGCACTGCAGCCAGGCAATAAAAACAGCTGCTACCTTCGCCAAGGAGATAGATGCAAGGGAGAAAAAACAGGGGAGCCTAGAACGCAGATCAGCTGATGAACACGAGCTGCAGACCCTGGTTTTATACCCAGCCCAAGAAGGAAGGGAGGGAGGGGAGAGCAAAGACGATCCACGGAATCCTACATAAAGAGGATCTTAAAGGTACACCTTTTTTCCTTTTCTTTGTGCTGGTGACAGAGTATCACTCAGTACATCCCCAGTCTCAAATATATAATGGTATCCCAAAACTTGAAAGTATTTCCCCCAAATATAATTAACTCCACGTAAGCAGTTTCCAGTTTTAAATAAAACCAAGGATCAAAGAACAAAGAGCTCCTACGGGGATGGGGGGTGGGGGGTGGGGGGAGTTGAATCATACTGTTTTAACAACACCACCACAGCCAGCCGGAAATACAGAAGCTTCAAGTTCTGTGCGCAGGGAGAAGGGAGAAGAAATCTGACCCTAGAACGACACACAGGCAGCCGTTCTGCAGGGGAAAAAAAAAAAAAAAATCTTACTTAAATGGCCTACCCTTCAAATTGCAACAGCTCGAGAAAAAGCCAACTGTGTCTTCTGACTTCACCCAACAAAATCCCCTTATTTCCTGCGGACGCCTGTTAAAATATTCCTCGCCCAAAAGATGTTTCCAAATGCTTTTCGGAGGAAAAGCTTGCCACAGCTGTACAGTAAGCGAGGAAGGCGGCTGAAAAGGAGAGAAAGAAAAACCCGTGGCGGGATAGACAGCGAGGTTGGGGAAGGGAAGAACGCGGCGTGAAGCCGCACACCCCGAGATCAAAGTCAGGGGAGACGCAAACCTCCGGCCCGTGGGCGAGCCATGAAAGCACTTTCACTTTCCAACTTCCTGCCAATGCAACAAGTTAAAACTGTTCCCCTCCGCCCCACCCAGGCAACAAAAAACCGCTGCCACCTTCCGCCGAAGGGACTTCTCACGACCCACCGTGGTGCGGGCAGTGCGGAGGGGCCGCTCAGCGAGCACCTGAGCGCCCCGGGACAGCTCCCGAGGAGAGCGCGCCACAGGCCCCGCCCCCCGCCACCAGGCCCCGCCCTCCCCGCCACCAGGCCCCGCCCCCGCCGCCGCCGCCGCCGCCGCCGCCGGGCGCACTTCCTGCCGCGCCCGCAGCCCCCGCCCGGCCCGCGCGGAAGCAGGCTGAGGGGCGGTGGCGCGAGACCCCGACGGGGCGTGGGTGTGCCGCTCACCAGGCCGTACGCGGGAAGCCTTCTCGGCCTTGAGCGCGGTGCTCGTCTCCGACCGCTCCTCACGCTAGGAGCTCAAGGACGGCGCAGCAGCCAAGGCGACCCCCGCGCCGGGGCCCGAGAAGGCGGCGGCGGCGGCCGAGCCGAGCCAGCCGCGTGCCTGCAGCCGCCCGCATCTCCGGCCGCCGCAGGTCTCGAGCCCCGCCCTCCGCCCCCGCACACGCGGCTGGGCGCGGCGATGTGGCTAGTCGGGTTGCCACTCGCCAGACGCGCGCTCTACGTCCCCCACCACGGCCCGGCTCTCCCGTCGCTCCGCGGCCGCCGCCACTCTCAAACCCCCCCGGGCACTGTCGGGGCCCTTCCTCGACGCCGTAGCCTCGCGTCACTTCCGGGGGCGGGGCCGAGCCCCGAAGCTCGTGTTTTGTTTCTAGCCCCGGGGCTTGTGTTTGTTCCCTATTAGGCCGTCCGGTGCACTCGCTCCCGGGCGTCCAGCTTCGAGGGACATTTCGTCCTTCCCCGCAGGACCAAAGTCGGGCCTGGGGCCCCGCGGGTACTGCTTGGGGCGAGCACGGTGGCAGCGGAATTGACGTGTGAGGGTGACGCCCTCCGGGGAGCCTCCACCATCTCTTGATCATTATCGTTGACAATCAGCCCTTCTGGAGGTGTGGGAAAAGCTTTCCGGTTTACCAACTTTGCTAGTTCCAGGACTTTAACTGTTTGTTGTTTGTTTTTGAGACAGCGTTTCACCGCGTAGCTCTTGCTGGCCTGAACTCCCAGGAAATCCGCCTGCCTCTACCTCCCCAGTGCTAGGATTACAGATGGGCGCCACCAAGCCTGGCCTAAGTGCCTTTCCTTAAGAATCTAAGGCCTGGTGGCGGTGGTGCACGCCTTTAAAACCAGCACTCAGAAGGCAGAAGCAGGTGATTCTCTGAGTTCAAACTCACAAAGTGAGTTCCAGGACAGCCAAGGCCACACAGAGAAAACCTCGAGAAACGGAAAAAAAAAAAAATGTAAAACACCAGTGAATCGTCTGTAAAGTGACTGGGAGAACCTAACGTTAAAATTGTAACTACTAAAGAAGGGGTGCAAGAATCACCGCCAAATTCACAAGTTTGCAATATTTTCAGTGTTTTCGAATTCTAAAGGCTGAGGCGGTTAAGGCTAGCCCGGGCTGCGCACTGAGACCGTGTCTCCCCAATCCACCAAACAAATGAGTGTGTTTATTATGTATTTAGGCTTTTCGACACAGAGCGTCTGTAGTTCAAACTGCCATGAAATTGACTGTGCAGCTCGGGTTAGCCTTGAACTCTCAGCGACCCTGTCTCTGCATCTCCAGTGCTAGGACCGTAAGCGTCAGCTACCAAGTTCATACAAATTTGCTTTGTTTGTGGAAATAGATTTCATGAAGTCTAACCCGAGGTTGACTTTGAACTCCTGACCCTGTTTCCACCACCTCCCAAGTGATGAAATTACAAGCTTTCAACACCATGCCCAGTTTCATACGTATAATTTTTTTAAATATATCGATGTAATTTTTATGACATTCTTATTCTTTGAGAATTTCATACATGCATACAATATATTTCCATCATATTCACCCTCCTCCCAGATGCCCCATGGGCCCCTCTCAACTTGATGTCCTCTTTTTCCTGTTTGTTAAATAACCCACTGGGTCCAGTTAGTGCTGCCCGTATGATACGCATGGGTGTGAGGCCGTCCATGGTCATCTACCAGGGATGCATCCAGAAAGAAAACTGACTCATCCTCCTAGCAGCCATCAGGAGCAATAGGCCTTCAGCTGGAGGCGGGGCTTCTGTTGCTGTTCATACTGGACCGTTGATGGCTTGTACAGATCTTTAGCAGGCAACCATGGCTGCTGTGAATCCATGGCTGCGAGTGGTCGTGTCCAGCAGATTACAAGCATCCCAGATCTCGGGCTTTCAACCAGTCCACCGCCTCTTTCTCGGCGACCTGATAGAGATGCCCCGTTTATGGTTGAGTACCCCACAGACATTATTAGTTCTTTGCACTCTGACCAGTTGTGACTCTGTATATATAATCTGGTATGCATGGCAAAAAGAAGCTTCTCCGATGATGGCTGAGAGTTGCACTATTGGTTTAATGCTAAGTATTTACAAGGCAGTTTGATACTACGTCCATTTAGCAAAATTGACTTAGAAGCAGATTCACTTCTAAGCCCATGAGCTCCCCAGCTGCTGGGTCTTGGTCAAATTTACAGGAGCGGGCTGCTGAGTTACCTCCTGTGGAGTGGAACTTAAACCCAACCAGAAAGTAGTTGGTTGCTTCCATAATATTCATGGCAGGATTGCACCCACTGCTGTGTCTTGCCAAGCCAGTTGATACTGCAGCAGACAGGGTTCAGTGCTGGGTAAAACTATTGATTACTTTTCTTCCCCGGCAGCCTGCATAGCACCTTCAGGTATTAGGAAAGCTAGTCAACAAGGAAGAAACTTTCTGGTCAGTACCTGCCCAAAGAGGGTGTCAGATCCCAGGTACCCTGGAGCTGGACTTACAGGCAGTTGTGAGCCCCCCACATGGGTGCCAAGAACCCAGCTAGGTCCACTGGAAGAGCAACGTGCACACTTAACCACTGAGCCATCTCTCCAGCACCCATAGCTATAATTCTTAAGGAACCAAGTCACACTTGGTTCAGGAAACCACTTGAAACAGCAGCCAAAGGGATGTAGGGCATTAATAAACTGATTGCTGAAAAACAACTCTGAAGAAATAGGTTGCCATCTTATATTTAGCCGGTTGCCAGACAGGTCAGTGTCTGTATTACTGGTTTTCCTGACTGTTTTCTAGCTGTGTTGCTTTCAATAAGCTGCTCAACCTCTCTGATCTTTTTAGTTCATACATTTTATCAAAAGATGAGGATATGCAGCATAACTGAAATGATTATATGAAGAACATGATTTCTGGATGGTGCAAAGTAGACACTCCGTAATGGTGATGTCATTTCTTTCTACCTGTTACTTCTCTCCTACAGTTGAACACACTGCATGACTGCAATTATATCATCCCTTTGGAAGTTTTTGGAAGATAACCATTACTTCCTGTGTCTCCAACCTTCCCCACAACACCTGGTAACTAAAATACACAGAGGTAACTAAGCCTGTAAGACCAATTTAACCAAAAGCTGTTAGTTTTTCAAAACTAATTTTGGAGCTGAGTGTGGCGGCACCTGCCTGTGAGCCCAGCACTCAGGAGGCAGAGGCAGGAGAACCACAAATTGGAGACCAGCCTGTTCTGTATAATGAGTTCCAGACCCGCCAGGGCCACATAGGGAATCCCTGTCTCAAAACAACCAAGGGCTGGAGAGATGGTTCAGAGGTTAAGTGTGCTGACTGCTCTTCCAGAAGACCTGGGTTCAACTCCCAGCATCCACATGGCAGCTCACAACTCCTAAGTCCAGTTTCAGGTTACCTGAAACTTCCTAGGGTAAAACACCGATACATATAAAATTTAAAAAAAAAAATAAAAACAACCAAAACAAACCCAAAGCCTACTCTGGACACGCTAGGCATGATGGTGCATGTCTGTAACCCCAGAGGCACAGGAGAAGGACTGCAGGACTGAGGCAACCCTGGGCTTCAGAGAGAGTTCTGGGCCACTCTGGGCTACAGCAAGACTTGCCTAAACAAACCTACAAATGAAAAAATGTTTTCCCAAAGGATGTAAAGATATTTTAATTCAGAAATACATTTTTAAGTCTAGGGTGGTGGAACACAGTCATAAGGTCAACTACTTGGGAACCTGAGGCAGGAGGATGAGAATTTAAGAGGTTTGCCTAGGAGATTCAGTTGAGACACTGTCTCAAATCTCAAAATAAATTTTCCCCAAAGGGAATGTAACTCAATGGTAGAGTTCATGTTTAATGTGAGTGAAGCCCTGAGTTCTTTCCCTGGTATTTGTGTGTGTGTGTGTGTGTGTGTGTGTGTGTGTGTGTGTGTCTGTGTGTGTGTGTGTGTGTAAGAAACATGCAATATCTGAAAAGCACTAGCCATCTTGACCTCTATTTTAAATTTTTTTCCTGAAGCAACTTCTTAGAAACTGGAAGGAAAACTGGAAATTATGAAGGTAGACAGTCTGAATATACCCATTGGGAAGATCCACTTACAAAGAAGCTTGATTTAAGACGTTTAAAGCGCCATAGCAAGCGCAGTGAAGGAGTGGGGAGCCCTGCAGATGTTCCTGCTGCTCCTGAACCAACAGGAAACATCTGGCCCAGCCTGGGGCCAGAAATTGTGTCACAGGCCTTTTATACTGGCTTATAGTGCTATCAATTACAATGTATTTTTGGAAAAAGCCTGCTCTGGGAGTTCTGACATTAGTCACAGCAAGCCTGTCTGCTTTTAAATTGACTTTTTTTTTTTTTTTTCAAATGCTGCACATGTTGACAGAAACTGGGGGAAAGTGAATTTCCAATCAGAGAACCAGACTCTGGGGGACTCTGTGCCTGGTTTCCCCCTCGGGAGTCTGCAAAGAGGGACTCTCCACAGTTCCTTACAGGGCACATGGGTCTGCTTTTGCTAAACCTCATGGTGATTGGTCAACCAAACATACTGCTGTTTTGTTATCTGTTACCTGTCAGTTTCCACTATAGATAGATGTACGCCCAGTCTTAGCCTTGCCTTCTCAGGGCCACCCCAGTTCCAATGGATGGATGTTACTGGAACATAAAATGTTTTGCCCACTCCTCAGTGGTTTGCTGTTGCACTTGTCTCAGCCCAGGGACCCCCACTGATTTACCTTTCCTATCCCAGAAACACGTCAGGATCGTTCTTCTCAAGATGGTGTCCTTCCTCCGTTCCTATTTCTCTGCCCTATCACACCTCCACTTAGTTTCCTTCTTTTCTAAAGAACTGTCTCCTTGATTCTGGCTGACAAGAAGTAAACAGGGGAGCTGGGTATGGTGGCACACTCCTTTAATCCCAGCACTCAGGAAGCAGAAGCAGGTGGACCTCCAGTTCAAGGGCAGCCTGGTCTACAAAGAGCTCCAAGCCAGCTGGGGCTACACAGTGAGACCCTGTCTCAAGAAACAAACAACACAGTAGCCATCCAGTCACCTGCAAAGTCTTAAAGTCAGAGGAAGTACCAACACCAGAGGAGAGAAGTTTAAAGCAGATTAATTTCAGCATGAGCCACACCTAAGAATAAAAACCAGAGATTGCTGGTTCATGCCCCTAGGGCTCCCTAAACTCAGAGCTTGATCCTCCTGAGAGAAAGCTTGCAATGGCCTTTCTGGACATCACTGTCTACTTCTTTAAAAATAAGAGACTCGGAACTGGGCGTGGTGGTTCACAACTACAATGCCAGCACTTGGGAGGTAGAGGCAGGAGGATCAAGGCCAGCCTCAGCTACATAGTGAGGTCGAGGCCAGCCTAGGCATCATGAGATCCTGAAGGAAGCGGGAAGGAGGAAGGAGAGGCCCACACCCTTCACTTCTTGGTTGTGATCGAGTGAAAGGCAAAGTTAGTCAAACTGTGCTTTGAGCCCTTATTAAACGACGTAGATACCGAATTGTAGGAACTAAAATCCTGGAAGAAAAGTTATTGTTAAAAATAAATGCTGAGTGGTTGTAAAATGAACCTGGTGGGTGGCATCTGTAAACGCCATAGCCAGGTCCAAAACTTTAATCAAGTAAAACTAATAAAATGATGTTTAGTGATATCTTTCACCAACAATATTACTCTGGACAAAGAAGTTTCCTCCTTGTGAAGATAATTCAGAAAGTATTCAGAGCTCACAGAAAATCTGCATAGAAAGGTCCTTTAACAAGGTACTGTGGCCTCTAGACTATGAGGTAAGCTCAGACACCATCTTCCAGCCCACAGCATGCATCATTCGAGGACTTGACAAGACATGAATTACCACAGTTACATGCCTGGGGCATAGCCATGACCTAAGACTAATTGCTTCACAAACAGCCAGGAATAGAACACCATATGATTTGAATCTTGGTCTCTACACCCAATCTGCTTGCTTCTTCCTCCACCAATACTTTGGATGAAAAATAATTATATTAGTCTGATAAATGCACTTTTCTGGGCTGGTAAAAACTGAGGTGGCAAAGAGGACTTACCACTCTGTTTCTGACTGTACCTTGGGAAAATGCTCCTCAGTGGACAAAAACTCTTACATTCTAATCTTGGGTCACAGTGGAACCTTGCAGGGTTCGTATCCCTCTGAACTTTAAGCTAGAAGGGTTTCTCCTCTGAATCTTTTTAAAAGATTTATTTATTTTATGTGTATTAGTGTGTTGCCTGCATGTATGTCCGTGCATCATGTGCAATAACTGGTACTCAAGGAAGCCAAAAGAGGGTATTGGATCCCCTGGGAAGAGCCACCATGGGGGTGCTGGGAATTGAACCAAGGCCCTCTGTGAAAACAGCCAATGCTCTTAATTACTGAGCCAGCTCTCCAGCTCCCGTCTTGTATGTCTTAAAAGCATTGAGCGTAAAGTCTTTCTTCCTTGATTAGAATTAATTTGAGGGGCTGGAGAGATGGCTCAGCAGTTAAGAGCAACTACTTTTCTTCCAGAGGACCACAGGCTCAGCTCGTTCTGTATAATTTGTTTTTAAACAGAGTCTCACTGTGTAGCCCTGGATGGCCTGGAACTCACAGAGATCCACCTGACTCTTCCTCTTGAGTGCCGGGATCAAAGGCGTGCGCCACCACCGACCAGCCCAGAATGTTATTTTTGAAAGGAGGCAGATGCTGATGGAAGAAGTCTGTTTTCAGAAATTTTCTGCATTAAGCTCAGAGACAGCTTTAGCCATTCACTGCCTGAGATGTGTACAGTTTAATTTCCCAGGGACTGCAGGAACACAAGCCAGAGCCCCACAGAGAAGGAGGCGGCTTTAGCCACTGTCTCAGGAGCCTCTTCCCTTTCTTTTTTGAGGAAGCACCATGCTGTGTGGAGTCTGCTTGTGCACCTTGTGAACCCCACTGCAGGGATGACTTCGAAGATGGGGTCTACCACGAGGTTTCCCCCGCTGCGTGCTTTTCCTCACCCAAGTGGCTCTTTATTGCTGGAGGTGCGGCTCAAGGGGAGAGAATTTGCCTGACATGTGTGAGGTTTGGAGTTCAGTGCTCAGAACTGAAACTAAAAAAAATTAGAGGGGGAAAAATTTCATCCAATTGTTTAAGTTTCCACAAAAAGCAACGCCAGCACATTATTTTCCCAGGAATTCTGATATTCGATGTCTAATTTTTTTAAAATTATATGTGTATGTGCATCTGAGTGCAGGTGCCTGAGGAGGCTAGAAGATGGTGTCAGATCCCCTAGAGCTGGAGGTACAAGTAGTTGGGAGCCACCTCATATGGGTGCTGGGAACTGAACTCAAGTCCTGTGAAAGGGTAGCAAGCACAGCACTCTTACCTACCGATCCATCGCTGCACTTACAGCCTTGTTTCTGAGTACGGTCTCCAAGTAAAGTAGGAGGTAAGACTGGTTCCGGGGCACCTGCAATTGAGTGAGATTCATCTCTAGCTTTAGCATCGAAGAGTTCACAGCTTACTTGGTGTTGGTAAATACAGGAGGGTTTCTTACCCCAGCCCTGTGCTTCCTACACAGCTCTGCCACAAAATCAGGGCTCTCCAGAAAAGTAGAAAGAGGAGAGAGAGAGAGAGAGAGAGAGAGAGAGAGAGAGAGAGAGAGAGAGAGTGTGTGTGTGTGTGTGTGTGTGTTGCATATATGCTGGTTATGGTGCACATGTCTGTTATTCCACAGCACTTAAGAGGCTGGGGGAGGCTGGAGGAAGCTGGGCGGTGGTGGCGCACACCTTTGAACCCAGCACTCCGGAGGCAGAGGTAGGTGGATCTCTGTGAGTTCGAGGCCAGCCTGGTCTACAGAGTAAGTTCCAGGACAGGCTCCAAAGCTACAGAGAAACTCTGTCTCGAAAAACAAAAAAAACAAACACAAACAAACAAAGAGCCTGGGGGAAGAACATCATGGCCATTGCCAGGCCTAATGGTTACATAGTAAAACAAGGTCTCAAAAACACCGGAAAGTAGGAAGAGAGGGAAGAAAGGAGGGAGGAAACTTACAATAAAGAATCCGGGAGGAGGAGAGATGGCTCAGGTGTGAAGAGTCTTTGCTGCTTTTTCAGGAGACTCAGGTTTATTTGCCATTATCCATTCAGCAGCTACACCCAACTCTAACTTCAAGCCAATGGATCTGGTGCCCTCTTCTGGCCCTCATGGGCACTGCATGCATTTAGTACACATATATACATGCAGGCAAAACACTCAAACACATAAAACAAAAGTAAATAATTTTTTAAATTTTTGAATAATTTTTAAAAATTTAACTTTAAATAGAAGTAATTGGGTCATTAGAACTCTGGGAAGATGGTTTAGTTGTTCAAATGCCTGCTGTGCAAGCATAAAGACCTGAGTTCAACTCCCTCACAGCAGATCAAGTCGGGGTGTAGCAGTGCACATCTCTGATTCCAACACTGTAGAGCAGGGTCTGGGTAGAAACAGGCAGATCCCTGAAACTCAATGGCCATCTAGTCCGGCCAAACCAAGGAACTCCAGTCTCAGTGAGATAGTCTTTCTCAAAAAACAAAAATAAGTTGGAGAACAGTAGATGATAGAGAAAGATACTCGTGTTGACCTCTGTCCATTTCATGAACATGGGTACACACAAACACATGGACAGACACACACACAAACACATGGACAGACTCACACACAGGGTCTGAAGCTCACCATCTAGGCTCTGCTGGCCAGCCAGGGAGTTCTTGTAATCTGCCTCTCTGTGCCTCCCAGTGCTGGGGTTACAGGTATGTGCAGCCATGCTTGGCTTTTACATGGGTGCCTGGAATTCACACCCAGGTCATGACACTTATAGAGCATGTGCTCTTACCCACTGAGTCACACCCCACACAAACACAACTCACCAGCATATTCTTAGAGGCAGGTGACGATCACTTATGAGATCCTGCTTGTGAACAGGGCACTTCAGGTGGGTTCCTGGGACTCTGGATACAAAGTCAAGGCTATCTCTGTTATCCCACTGACTTCTCCCAGCCCCTGTCCAACTTTTAATGTTTTCTTTTGTACTCCTTTTTCCTCCCAAGACAGGGTTTCTCACCGTGTAGCCCTGGCTGTCCTAGAATTTGCACTATAGACCAGGCTGACCTCGAACTCACAGAGATCCACCTGCCTCTGCCTCCCGAGTGCTGGGGTTTAAGGCGTGCACCGCCCAGCAAAAAAGATGGTGTTACTCTTTTTTTTGGGGGGGGAGGGCTTTTGACATTAAGAAAAACACAAGGTAGTTTCAGGAAAACATTACTCATATAACTCCTAAGTACTTCTAAAATGAGCAGTTCTTGCTATAGCACTCCAAAACAAAAGCCACAAAAATGTTTTTCAAAAATGTGAAACCACTCTTCACTCCCACAGCACAATGGTTCCCCCTTCTCCCTGGTTTCACTTTCTGTGGGGTTTTTTTTTCACCCACAGTCACCCACAACTCTAAAACATGAATGGAAAATTCTAGAAGCAGACAATTCATAAGAGTTTGACCTACTTTTCTGATGAGTGTGAAGAGGTCTGTGTTACCCTGCTCCATCTCACCTGAAACACAAGCCATTGTCCAGAGTTTCCACATAGTATATGCTACCTGCCTACAGGAGCTGAGACCACATGCACACAGCTTTTTATTATAGGATATGTATTCGATTAGTTACTTTTGTTAATGTCACTGTGCCTAACTTAGGAATAAAACTTTTCATATAGTATATATATATGGGGAAAGAGTACCTATTACACTTTATTGGCTGAGTACTATCTGCAGTTTCAGGAATGCACTGGGGCTTTAGGATGCATGTATTTCAAATAAGGCAGTTGTTGTAGGACTGAACTCAGTCCAAAGGTCAGGAAAACCCACAATAAACTATGTGTCATGCAAAGGCCAAGGCAGCCTCAGCGTTAGTCTGGGTGGCTAATAGGGGTGTCAGGCTGAGGTTGCCTTCTTGCTCAGCATTTTACCCATCCATTCATTGTGTTTGCTCAAAGGTGCATGTATCCTAGCACGTACATATGAAGAGCCCCTGCATGTAAATACTGAGTGGGATGTGGAACAACACAGCCATGACTAAGATGCAGGCTTCTCACTGGAAGAGCTTGGTAGGGAGCAGATGGCAGATTCCTGCTTGGGCTCCCACTCTTATTTTAGCCTTACCTACCCCAGGAGCTGTCCTGGTCCCCACAGCCCCATCTCAGGCTGGTCTAAGGACCCTCTGCCCACTCAGCCAGTCCCGTGCCATCGGCACACCATCATCCATCATCACTCATTCTGCAACGGTGTCTGTGAACACCCTGGACTGCAGACATCCAAGAAAGGAGGGACCACATCCCGGTCTCCAGCCTGTCACATGGTGGTGGCTTAGAAAATCTTTGTATTGAAGATAGATGATTATGTCAGACAAGTTGCTGCCTAATGGTCATGAATACCACAGTAGTACATGACACAGGCAGGCAAAGGGGAGAGCGAACGATTTCAGGGGCCATAAAAGGAGAAGGTCCAGGTGCGAGTTGGAGAATAAACCCAACCTCTGGGGGCAGGGACAAGGCAGAGAGGATTTTCCACAGGAGGAACGCAGCAAGCGCAAAGGCGCAGAGGCTCCAAGGAGTGAAATTTGCTTGAGTGGCAGGAAACAGCTCATTGTGGTTAGGGCAGGGTTCGAGCTGGGGACGCAGGATTAGTGTGTGAAAGTGGTGGATGGAGCCATATGAGAAGCATCTGGCTTGTGTGCTATGTGCAGAAGCCTCTAGCCAGGCACGAGGGGGTGTGCCTGTGACCCCAGCACTAGAAAGGTAGAGGCAGGAGGATTACAACTCCAAGGTCATCTGTGGTTGTATATTGAACTTGGGTCCAGCCTGCAGTAGATGAGAGATGCTGTCTCAAAAGGATGAAGAGGAAGAGAAGGGGGCGGGGGACAGGAGTAGTGTGAAGTCCTTGGCTCGTCATGGTCAACCAACCGTAAGACAATCCACGTGAGGGATACTGGGATGTAGAACTGAGGTCTTGCTATGTAGCCCAGGCCGGCCTGGTAGTTTTTATTTAATTTTGTGTGTATGAATATTCTGCTTGCATACATGTCTGTGTATGATGTGTATGACTGGTGCCTATGGAAGCCAGGAAGGGCATCAGATGCCCTGGAACCGAAGTTACAGACTGTTGTGAGCCATTATGTGTGTGCTGAGATCAAACCTGTGTCCTTTGGAAGAGCAGCCAGGGCTTTTAACCTCTGGGCCCTCTCTCCAGCCCTGTTAGGCTGGTAGTTTTACTGCTTCATAAAGGCTGAGTGAACATACATACTATCGAGGGAAGCATTCACATCTTTTATAGTTTATTAAGTGGGGAAAAACAACAACTCTAAACTAGTTTCCTAAGGGAAATTACTTTTTTGTTGTTATTGTTGTTGTTTTTCCACGACAGGGTTTCTCTGTGTAGCCCCGGCTGTCCTGGAACTCACTCTCTAAACTAGGCTGGCCTCGAACTCACAGGGATCCACCTGCCTTTGCCTCATGAGTGCTGGGATTAAAGGTGTGCATTACCACTGCCTGGCTGGGGAATGACTTTTATCTGGGCTTCTTTGTTAGTTTGTTGGGAGGGTGTTTTGCTCATTATCCCAGCTGCCTCTGGAGTTCAGGCCCCTGCCTCAGCCCACTCTGCACTGGGCCTCACAGGTAAGCACACAGATCTTTATATCTGTTTTAAAACATCATCCTGAGTCAGCAGTGCTGCCACTCTGGTGAAATCCATGGTTGCCTTGCCTGCCTGTGAGAAACAAGTCCACTGGACATGTCTTGCTTTTCCCTTGGGAAGACCGAGCTCATGATAGGAACACTTCAGAGTCTATATTAAAAGAGCACAAGCTGGGTGGTGGTGGTGCATGCCTTTGATCCCAGCACTTGGGAGGCAGAGGCAGATGGATCTCTGTGAGTTCAAGGCCAGCCTGGTCTACAGAGTGAGTTCCAGGAAAAAGGTGCAAAGCTACACAGAGAAACCCTGTATCCAAAAACAAAAACAAAAACAGAAAGAGCACATGTGGGGGCTGGAGCAATGGCTCACCAGTTAAGAGCACTGGCTGCTCTCCCAGAGGACACAGGTTCAATTCTCAGCACCCACATGCCAGCTCACAGCTGTTTGTAACTCCAGTTCCACAGGATCTGATGCCCTCTTCTGGCCTCCTTGGGCACCAGCCCTGTACATGGTACATGGGCATACATGCAGGCAGAACATCCATACACATAATTTACAAAAAAAAATTAACGTACTTGTACTTCATTCTGCAGGATGAGGGAACCTACAGGCACATGCTGCTAATTGCTTGTTCTGGGTTACCCTTCAGTCTAGATGGCATCCAAACATTGGGCTAAGGAGAAATGCAAGACTCAGAGGCCTTGATAAATGTCAGTCCTCCCCTGCTACAAAAAGAGAGGGTCTGGTAGGGAGTACACTACTGTGGTGGTTTGGATAGGCATGGCCCCCATAGACTCATGTGTTTGAAGGCTTGGCCCATAGGGAGTGGCACTATTAGGAGGTGTGGCCTTGTAGGAGGAAGTGTGTCACTGTGGAGGCGGACTTTGAGGTCTCCTGTGCTCAAGCTATGCCCAGTGTGGTACACAGTCTCCTGCTGCCTATGGAGCAAGATGTAGAACTCTCAGCTTCTTCTCTAGCACCATGTCTGCCTGAATGCTGCCATGCTTCCCACCACGATGATAATAGACTAAACTTCTGAACCTGTAAGCCAGCCCCAATGAAATGTTTTCCTTTAGAAGAGTTGCTATGGTCATGGTGTCTCTTCACAGCAATAGCAATCCTAACTAAGACAACCACAAATCTCAGAGACAAGACTGGCCACCTGACAGAGGGCAAGACTAAATTTTGGAATGGCTGACGACCTGATCACCCTCCTGTACAATCTGCTAGCTAAGGATGAGGTGGAAGACAGACCTCTCAGGTGCCAATCCACAGTCTTCTTAGATCATAGACCTCTGGATAAGGCACAATTTAAAGATTCAGCTCCTGACTGCTACCTATGTCAGGGTGCACAGACGGTTAGAATCACAGAGCAGGAACAGAGCATCTTATGCTGCCCCACAGTGCTTTGCATCTTAGAGGCCACTAGGTCCTCAGGGAGCAGTGATGGTTGGCTGACCTACTGCATTGCAGCCAGGCAGGAGGGCTTTTTAAAGGTCCTATGCACTTTTTTTCAATTTTTTAAATATTTTTTAAATATTAGATCTGTAGAAAAGGTCTAAGATGTCATCTCTGCATGTGGGTGACAGTTGTATAGCTTGGTCTGTTTGTGGGGCCCCTAGCAACAGGACCAGAATCTGTCCCTAGCACATGAGCTGGCTTTTTGGAACCTATTCCCTATGGTGGGATGCCCCACTCAGCCTGGATGGAGGTGGGAGGAGCTTAGTCCTGCCTCAGCTTGATATGCCATGCGTCCTTGACTCCCATGGGAGGCCTTACCTTTTCTGAGGAGTGGATATGGGGGGTAGAAAGGAGGTGGGGGGAGGGAACAGGAAGAGAGGAGGGAGGGAAAACTGTGGTTGGTATATAAAATAAATTTAAAATTTAATAATAAAAAAGAAAAAGGTATAAGATAATGCAGTGGCTTTCTCACACATCACCTCTGCTTGAAGCCCTGGCTGACCTGGAACTCTCTCTCCTCCTGTATCTACCTTCCAAGTGCTAGGATTCTAGGCATGTGCCTTGTGCCTGGCTTGTGGAGCCTCTAACCCCATTCAAGATTTTACCCTCATGACTCTTCATGGCTGATTCACCTCCTAAAGGCCCATCTCCAGTGCCCTGGACCTAGGTTACAACATACCTCCCTGAGCCACCCACTTCATCATACATCACTGCAGTAAAACACCGAGAAGCCTGTAGCCTGTGGTTTGTGAGATACCCTTCCCAGGATCCAGATGCTTCCATGAACAGTGGTTGCCACTGACCAGTCTAGGGACCACCAGGTGTCCAGCACATAGGAAGCAATAACTATGATTTAAAGACAGCCTTATGGGGGGAAGCCTGCAAATTTGCTAAAGGCTACAGAGATAAAGTTGAGCTAATCAATGCCCCATGTACACACACATGGCCATCTGCCCAAGGCCAAGTTCCAGCAATGAAGTCAAGCAATACTGTTCCAGGTCATATCAAGCTGCCTCTAAATATTCAGGGCGATCTGGTAACAGTATTGTAGGTCTGAAAGCCACAGTTCCAAACAGCCCTTCAGCCAACAGTGACAGGACGGCCAGGCTACCGGAATCAACCTTTACCATGGAAACCAAGAGTTTTTTTTTTTCCCACAGTGGTACAGGAGTAACCTGAGGCTCTGCAGAGAGGGCCAGAGGGCCGAAAGGGCCTAGAGAATATGGAAGGTGAGACATCACACACCCAGCCCTACCCAACCCCTTCTCCACTTCCCCAGGTCACTCTGTCCCTTATCTGAAACATAGTTGGGCCAGCACTAGCAGGAAGGGGAGGTGGCTTAGTCAGGGTTTCTATGGCTATGAAGAGACACCATGACCACTGCAACTCTTATAAAGGAAAATATTTTTTTGGTTTTTCGAGACAGGGTTTCTCTGTAGCTTTGGAGCCTGTCCTGGACTATCTCTGTAGACCAGGCTGGCCTTGAACTCACAGTTATTGCTGGCTTACAGTTCAAAGGTTCAGTCCATTATCATCATGGTGGGACATGGCGGCATGCAGGCAGACATGGTGCTGGAGAAGGAGCTGAGATTTCTACATCTTTGATCTGCAGGCAACAGGAAGTGAACTGAGACATTGGGCACGGCTTGAACATATATAAGACCTCAAAGCCGCCTCCACAGTGATACACTTCCTCCAACAAGGCCACACCCACTCCAACGTCCTGATAATGCCATTCCCTATGAGCTTATGGGGGCCGATGACATCCAAACTACCACAGGAAGCTATAGCAGTCTGGACTCTCCTCCTCCATCCACAAGAAATCCCATTCTCCCCTCCTCTAAACTCAGTCTGCATCTGCTACCCACCCACTGTCTGACACATCTCTGCATTAGAGTAATCCTAAATTAGCTTTTCCTCTTCGCTCCCATGAAATGCACCCTCAGGGTCCAGGCTGCACTGGGCTTCAAGCCACAGTGAGAGGGCCTGTTAGCTCATGTATGAGGCCACATGCTCTCCACTTTTCCATAGCTCCTCTTCTTCCTGCTTCCTTGCCCTTCCGATTTCTCAGCAAATCGGAGTTAGTATATGTTACATGAGGAATGTGGTTCAAACCTACAGAAGACCTCAGTCACCTTTGGGGATGGTAATGTGTCCCAGTTACTCAGAACTTGTACTGAAATGCTACTCTGTGCCTAAGCTTCCTGCTCCCTAAGGATGCATCCTTTCTAAACTCTGTGGAGAAGGGAGGACTCTAGAGAGAATTATCATTGGCTCTAGGGATCAGGTTCTGATGGTGATAACTGACAGTGGTTCTTTTTTTTTAAAGATTTATTTATTTATTATGTATAAAGAAGAGGGCACCAGATCTCATTACAGATGGTTGTGAGCCACCATGTGGTTGCTGGGAATTGAACTCAGGACCTCTGGAAGAGCAGTCGGTGCTCTTAACCTCTGAGCCATCTCTCCAGTCCAGTGGTTCTTTTCTTACACACACACACACACACACACACACGCATGTGCTCTGGTCCAGGCCGTCAGTTCTGTGTCAGTGTGGGAAAACATGTGTAAATGAAAGCTATTGTCTTGAATCAGAAGTCCTGATATATTTATGTTTAATCAAATGTTCCTAAGGGGTTGGGATCTATCTCCAGGGATAGAGTGCTTGCCTGGCATGTGAAAGGCCCTGGGTGAGTTCAGTCCCCAGTGCTATCAAAAACATTATTTTTTTTAATATAAGGGGCTGAAGAGATGGCTCAACAGTTAAGAGCACTGGCTCTTCTTCCAGAGGACCCAGGTTTGATTCCTAGAACCCACAGAATGGTTCACAATTAACGGTAACTCCAGTTCCAAGAGATCTGATGCCATCTTCTGACCCCTGCTGGTACAATAGGCACATAGTGGACAGACATACATGCAGGCAAAACATCTAAGTCTTTGTTTGTTTGTTTTGTGATAGGGTTTTTTTGTATAGCCCTAGCTGTCTTGGAATTTACTCAGTAGACCAGGCTGGCCTCAAATTCAGAGATCCTCCTGCCTCTGCCTCCCAAGTGCTGGGATTAAAGGTGTGCACCACCATGCCCTGCTGACACATACATCTTAAAAATAAAGTTAATGGTGGCTCCCACCTATAATCACAGAATTTAGGATGTGGAGGCAGGAAGATCAGGAGTTCAAGGGCAGACTCGAATACATAGTTAGACCCTGTCTCTAGCAAACAAAACTATTTTTAGCTTTGTCCACTGAAAAGGTCCTAAACCGAAGACCAATATAGTCATAGCAAACATCCCCAGTGCCTGTGGTGCTATTTATGGTCCCAGTGGCAACAACAAAATTACCATTTCCATGAAAAGAAGAATTAGCTCATCCCAGGTCTACAAGAATGATCTTGGACGCCAGTGTGTGCTAGAATGCAAGTAAATATCCAAGGCTTGGGACTATGTCTCAAAGGCGGTGACACCAATTTGAAGAGGCTCCTACTAGCCTAGATGGAGACAACTTGTACTTGAATAAGAATCAAAATACAACAAACTGGTTTAAACTCTTGGAAAGAAAAATACTTGTCATCTCTTGGAGATGCTACGGAATCTGTTTTTTGTTTTGTTTTGTTTTGTTTTGTTTTGTTCTAAATAACAAAACAGTAGCCACAGGAAGGAGTCAGGGATTTGTTGAAGAAAGGACAGGTGATCCCCCTTTCCCATCATGGCACAATATGGCTGGGTATGCCTAAACTAAAAGATTCCAGTTACCCAGATACAAAACTGAGTGCCGACATGACACCACACCGTGCTCACAATGAAAATCTGATCTAAAATGACCTCAAGGAACATAGGAAACAAAGATACTTGTGTTTAGTTAGGTCTGAGTCTCATTTCTTAGAAACTTCATTTTATACATCCACCTACTTTAAAATCTAAAAGAAAAAGAGAAGAGGAATTAGAAACACTTGTGGTCCCAAGCATGCCCGATAAAGGGCACTCAGACTACAGCTAAGTAAAGATGTCATCCGCGACTCCTGACACCCGACGAGAGGGACTGCTGAGGCTGTCGCTTAAACAGCACGTGGAGGTGCAGAAATCAATTCGGTGTTCTCACAAAACCAAACCAAATCTTATCTAGTCTGGCTTTAAACACCAGCTTGCAGGAAGCCCACGGACCATGAGACCACGTGAGGGCCGGAAATGTGGCTCAGTTGCTGGTGTGTTGGCCAAGCACACACCAGCTCCAAGTCCCACAGGAGCAGCCCAGCACTCAGGAGGTGAGAGAAAGAGGATCAAGAGGGTCAGAAGTTCACTGTTGTTGGGCTGGCAGAATGGCTTAGTCAGTAAGGGTGCCTGCCGCAAAACCTGACGACCTGAGTTCAATTCCCATTACCTGTATAATAGGAGGACAGAGCCAATCGCCACTGATTATCCTAGAGTATACCTCCCCCACGTACACATAACTAATAAATGTAAAAGGGTTCGAGGTCATCCTCACCTACATACTGAGTTTGAGGCCAGCTTGGGCTATAGGAGATTCTGTCTCAAAAACAAGCAAAAATATGAGTCACTATGGGAATGCAGCTGTCTCCAGCCTAAGCCCCCCAGTTTACTTAACAAATTTCAAAGAAAAAAAAAAAAGAAGTAGTAACTATGGATTATAAGAATTAAGAAACAGAATCCATTGCAACATAGAGATTTACTTAGGCCCCAAAGCATGAGGACCTGAGTTCAAATCCCTGGTACCCACATAAAAAGCCAGGCATGGCTGCCTGTGCCTCTAAGTCCAGAATTGGGAAGTAGAGACAGGCAGATGCAGGAAGTTCAATGGCCAGCCAGACTAGGCAAAGCAGTAAGAAGCAGTTTCTGTGAAAGGCCCTATTTGAGCTGGGAGGTGGTGGCGAACGATTTTAATCCTAACACTCGGGAGGCAGAGGCAGATCTCTGAGTTCAAGGGCCAGCCTGGTCTACAGAGTGAGTTCCAGAACAGCCAGAGCTACACAGAGAAACCCTGTCTCAAAAAACCAAAGAGAGAGAGAGGCCAGCCAAAAAAACCAATAAAATAAAATAAATTAAAAAAAAAAAAAAAAAAGAGAGAGAGACAGACAGACAGACCTTCCATGAAGGCAATAAGGCAGAAAGTGATATTGGATGATGATGATGTCCTGCTCTGGGCTCTTCATGTGCAAAGATAGGCATTAGCATCTGCAGACACCATCCATACATGCACACACAAAATTCGAAAGACAGGGAAATACAGTGGCCAGATGCTGGGAGCCAGCCAACCCCAGCAGTTGTCAGGTTCAGAGAGGATGTAAGGAGTCAGCCAGGGAAGGAGTGAGCCAGGCATGATGGTCGGGAGAATCTTGCAGCCTGACTGATTAGCAGCCAGAGTGCTTCTTTATTTATACAGAATTCAGTAAGCAGGGATACATTCATGTTGTTCCAAAACACAGATCTGTGGTGGTATTGTGTTCCCCCAAATATTGTGTGTTCCCTGAAATAAACATATCTGGGGTCAGAGAACAGACAGCCACTAGAACAAAGCCAAAAATGGTGGCTAGAAAATAGGAAGAGTAAGCTCTAACAGAAGTTGGGCGGTGATGGTACACACATTTAATCCCAGCACTTGGAGGGCAGAGCCAGGTGGATCTCTGAGTTCAAGGCCACTTTAGAAACAGTTAAGCATGGTGACCACGCCTTTAATCCCAGAAACCCAACCTTTAATCCCAAGGAGTGGGGGCAGAAAGAGAAAAGTATATAAGGCTTAAGGACCAGGAATTAGGGGAGAAAAAAAGCATGTAGTGAGTAAAGCATTCGGCTGGTTAAGCATTCAGGCTTTCGAGCACAGTTCAGCTGAGAGCCATTGGGATGAGGATTCAGAAGCTTCCAGCCTGAGGAAACAAGACCAGCTGAGGAACTGGTGAGGTGAGAAAACTGTGGCTTGTTCTGTGTCTCTGATCTTCCAGCATTCACCCCAATAACTGGCATCAGGTTTGTTCTTATTAATAAGACCTACTAAGATTCATACTACACAGATCATATCATTTTTGGTTTTGGACATGTGTTTCACTTCCTTTTGCATATCTTTTAGTCATCATTGATAAACCATGACAGAACAGAGTTATCATTTTCCCTCAAGTTAAATCATCATTGATAAAGTTATCTTTTATAACGATTTTTACTCATTAACCTCAATTTTTAAGAATCTAGAGGCATATGACAACCTGTTCTCAAGTTAGTATCTTTCGTGGCTTCAAGGATGCTTGAACAAAACAAAGTCTTCAAGCCAGCTGGGGCATTTGCCATGTCCCAAGCCGTGTATTATTAACTCTTTTTTTTTTTTTAAGTTTGTTTTTTCTTTAAGATTTTATTTATTTACATATTTTATGCATATGAGTGTTCCATTTGCATGTATGTTTGCATGACAGTAGAAGGCATCAGATCCCATTATAGATGGTTGTGAGCCACCATGTGGTTGCTGGGAATTGAACTCAGGACCTCTGGAAGAGCAGCCAGTGCTCTTAACTGCTGAGCCATCTCTCCAGCTCCCCCGTATTATTAACTCTTAATGGTCACAGTGCCCAAGCAAAGTCCTCAGGCCAAAGGTGCTACAGTTATTATTCAAATTCTGGCATAATACAATGTTTATATTTTATATCTTTATAGAACTTGTTTATATGTCTAATCCTGGCATTCTGTTTCTACCTTGTCATATGACATCACAGTGACTCTGCATGTGCTAATTTTTCTAAGAAAGGGAGGTCCTGTCATTCTTTTGTTGTTGTTGTTGTTTTGAGACAGAGTTTCTTTGTATAGTTTTGGTGCCTGTCCTGGTTGTCTGTAGACCAGGTTGGCCTCGAACTCACAGAGATCCACTTGCCTCTGCCTCCTTAGTGCTGGGACTAAAAGCATGCGTCACCACCGCCCAGCCTGACATCTTATTCTTATATCATCTTTTACATCATTCTTTACTTATCAATAAGTCTCTATGTGGGGCAGAGGTAACTCCAGTCAATCTAACTTTGTATATGCCACATAGTCTCCTGAGCGTACAGGGGGAAGAGGCTTGCAATCTGATCCTTGACCAACTCTTCTAGCCCATCGAATCTTGTTGACCTTTTGAAGTTTACTTTGTTTTAAGTATCTTGTCAACACCTGCCCAACTTGGCCCCAGTTGCTGGCCAGCAGGCAGCGCTCCTGCAGGAAGGCCTCCCCCTCACCAAGACCCCCCAGCGGACCATGCAATCTATATGCCCTGCCCCCATACTCATCTGCCAGAGACCCCAGCCACTTCCTGGTTTGGAAATCAACCCCCAGTTCTCATTAGGCCTAGAGAGAGAGCTCTCTTTGGGCCTAGAGAGAGAGTTCTCATTGGACAAAGAGCTGCCATTGGACCAAGAGTAACCTCAGGAGACAGGGAATCTGCCAGCCCTCCTTAGACCAAGAGAGGCTTTCTGAGAAGTAGAATCTGCCACCTCTCGTTGGACCAAGAGAGGCTTCCTGAAACAGAATCTGTCAGCTCTGACTGAACCAAGAGCTCTAATAAGACCAAGAGCAGCTCCATGAGTCACAGAATCAACTTAGCTTGGGTTGACCCAAGAGAAGCTCCCTGAGACACAGCATCTGCCTGCTCCAATTAGATAAGAGCTAAGACTGGACCCAGAGGGGCCCCTGGGACACAGACACAACAAGCACAGAGTGGACCAACAGCAACTCGCTCAGACGCAGGCACCTTTTATACCCATTAGTGGAGGAGATGGGCAGATGTCAAGGCAGAAGTACATATAACAACATAAGGAGCAATACAGCATCACCAGAACCTAGCCCTCCTCCAACAGCTAGACCTGAACATCACAAGGTAGAAGCAGCAGAAGAAAGCAACTCTGAGTATCTTGTTCCTGAGTGAGTAAAGGGATAGATGTTTTAAGAATGTCTCAGCCGGGCTGTAGTAGTCCACACCTTTAATCCCAGCACTTGGGAGGCAGAGGCAGGAGGATCTCTGAGTTCAAGGCCAGCCTGGTCTATAGAGTGAGTTCTAGGACAGCCAGAACTATTGCCTCATAAAGAGACCTCTGGCTTCTTTACGTGTGTCACAACCTCCAAGGTGTAAGGATGACCTTCAAGTAGATAAGGCTATCACCCTAAAAGCAGGAGGGGTATTATGCTCAGAACTGTCCTGGGGAAGCTTAGAAGCAGCATTCCTGGGAGAAGGCATAAATGGTTCATAAGAAATTTCCCATCAATCCAATATCCCCAAGTTGTACAAATATCAGAAGTCTCCCTAGCACGAAACAGGCAGAGGTCAAAGCTGAAAGTGGCATGGCGGTCGTCACGTGGCACAGCTGCGCTGGCTTTATGACTTCTGCTGTTCCCATCAGATACAGCAGTGCCAGCCATATACTTGCTTCTATTATTATTGTGATAACAGACATTTCATTATTTATGTTTTGGAGGGTTGAGATAGGGTTTCTCTATGTAGTCCTGGCTGTCCTGGAACTCACTCTGTAGCCCAGGTTGGCCTCGAACTCAGAGACCCACCTGCCTCTGCCTCCCAAGTGCTGGGACTAAAGGTGTGCACCATCACACCCAGTTTGGAATTATTTCTTCTTTGTTTCTTTGTTTCTTTGTTTCTTTCTTTGTTTCTTTGTTTCTTTGTTTCTTTCTTTCTTTCTTTCTTTCTTTCTTTCATTCATTCATTCATTCATTCATTTATTTATTTATAGGCAGGATCTCACTATGTAGCCCTGGCTAGCCTGGAACTCACAGAGGTCTGCTTGCCTCCGTCTCCCAAGTGCTGGCATTAAAGGCCTGTACTATCATGTGACTTTACTTGTTCTTCCAGAGGACCTGAGTTCAATTCCCAGCAACCACATGGTGGCTCACAACCATCTGTAATGAGATCTGGCGCCCTCTTCTGGTGTGCAGGGGTACATGCAGACAGAGCACTGTATACGTAATAAATAAATTTAAAAAATTGTATTTTTATTTATGTATGTTATACCTATTTCTCTGTATGTGAACTGTGTGTGTGCAGTGCCCATGAAAGCCAGGAGTCGGTGCTGGATCCTCTGGAACTGGAGTTACAGGTGGCCATGAGCCCCCTGATTGTGGGTGCTGGGACACAGTAGAAGTCCTCTACAAGAGCAGAAAGGGCTCTCTCTCTCTTAACCCCTGAGCCATCTCTCCAGCCCCTATATGTGACTCTTTAAAAGAGCCTCTCTTTCAGAAATACTTCCTGCTGTACAGTGATGGCTCACACTTTTAGTCCCAGCACTTGGGAGGCAGAGGCAGGCAGATCTTTGTGAGTTCGAAGCCAGCTTGGTCTATAAAGTGAGTTCCAGCCAGGTGGTGGTGGCGCACGCCTTTAATCCCAGCACTTGGGAGGCAGAGGCAGGCAGATCTTTGTGAGTTCGAAGCCAGCTTGGTCTACAGAGTGAGATCCAGGAAATGCACCAAAACTACACAGAGAAACCTGGTCTCGAAAAACCTAAACAAACAAACAAACAAACAAATAAATAAATAGAGTTACAGAGAATCTCTGTCTTGGAAAAGAAAGGAAGGAAGGGAAGAAGGAAGAAAACAGAGAGAAAGACAGACTTCATAATGAAATGGGATGTCTGAGATTTGTTTCCACATTACATGGAGAAGTGCTGGGAGGCACTGGTTAAACAATGTTGACTCTGGGAGGCGCTGGTTAAACAGTGTTGACTCTGGGAGGTACTGGTTAAACAGTGTTGACTCTGGGAGGCGCTGGTTAAACAGTGTTGCTCCTGGGCTTAGTAAACTGAAGCTGGAGAATAGTTCCTTCTCATTCAACATATTCTCTACATGCTTTTGTATGCACTTAACGTCATCCATGGCAAGAAGTTTTAAAACAGCTGGGTATGGTGGTATACACCTTTAGTCCCAGCACTCAGGCAGATGTCTGTGAGTTTGAGGCCAACTTGGTCGACATAATGAGATCCTATCTCAAAAAAAAAAAAAAAAAAGTTTTAAAACAGTGTTCATTGTACATTCCCAGTTGGAGATATCTTAGAGCCAAAAACAACCACAAAAGAAAATCTTAAGTTAGAGCCAGTAAGATGACTGCTATGGGATATCTTTCTGTATACTGTGAATATGTGCTGTTCCCATTGGTTAGTAAATAAAGCTGTTTTGGCCTATAGCAAAAAAGCTTACGGCCAGGTGGGAAATCCAAGCAGAGATACAGAGAGAAGAGGGGTGGGGTAGGGGAGACACCAGCTGCTGCCCAAGGAGCAGCAAGATACCAGCAGACCAGTAACGCCAGCCACAGCCATGTGGCAACTTACAGATTAATAGAAATTGGTTACGTTATAAGAGCTAGCTAGCAAGAAGCTTGAGCCATAGGCCATCCAGTTTATAATTAATATAAATCTCTGAATGTTTATTTTATAAGCAGCTGCAGGACCCAGGGACCGGATGGAATGGAGAAACATGGGACCGTGGGGCCAGGTGGGACCGCAGAAACTTCCAGCTACAGATGACTCTGCAGTTAAGGGCGCCTACCATCAAGCTTGATGACCTGGGTTAGCTCTCTGGGATGCACAGGATAGGAAAGAATTTTGCAAGTTGTTCTCTGGCCTCCCTGTGCTCACTGTGATATACTGAGGTACTTTCCCAGGCCCCTCCTCCCCCAACACAAACAAAATGAAATGTAATAAGACATTTTTTTAATCTTAAATTTGGCAGTGTTATCTGTGGCAATAATACTATCATCACCGTAATATTTTTTGAACGATAAAACTCTGACCCAGACTGACAAGACCTAAAAACAATGGCCCCACTGATAGGAACCCAACACTAAGACTCAGCAGGTCACCAACCTGCTCCAGAGACCCTTGGAGGAACATCCGAGTCCACACCTAGGGCAGGAAGCGGATGAGATGAGCCACCTCATCACACCAAAAACAAGGAAAAAGCAAAGGCCACCCGAGTCATAGCAAAAGAACACAGGAAACATAAGCTTCAACAAGCCCACCAACTCCAGCTGAGCGGGATGGCACATACCTGGAGGCAGAGGCAGGTGGATCTCTGTGAGTTCCTACATGGATTCAAGATGTGCATCAGCCTTTAATTTTTTTAATGGAAGAAACACATCAAATAAATACAGAGTATTAAAGAGTTGAAAATCATGCCAGATGTCATTTTATCCTTTGTGCTTTGGAGGCAGAGGCAGGCAGATCTCTTGTGAGTTCGAGGCTAGCCTGGTGAGTTCCAGGCCAGGTGAGGCTACATAGAGACCTGGCCTTAAATAACAAAGAAGCTAAACCAAAAGTTGAAAATCACAGGCAAGGCGTGGTAATAAACACTTGTAACTGCAGTATTGGGGAGGAAAGTTGAGAGAATAAGGCTAGCCTCGGCTTCTGAGTGAGTTCCAGGTCAGCCTGGGTTACAGAGTGACAGCCTGTCTCAAAAGCTACATGCACACACAGATAAAATGTAAAGGACATGGCTGCTCCTAGGCATGGCGGAGGAGAAAGTTTCTTGTAGATGTGCAGGAGAGCATAACCAGAGGCAGGGACTTCTGGGAAAGTCCAGAGTGGACATGACTGGACTGAGCTGGGCCATGTGGGAGAGGGGGAGGGGAAGGAAAAGGTAAGAAAGTGGAGGGGATGCCCAGTGCAGCAGCCAGGAGGCCAAAGGTCCAAAAGAGAAGGGTAAGTACCATGTCTGGGGGAAGGGCAGCCCAGCTCCTAGGCTGGAGAGTTCAGGGTAGAGGGTAGGGTATGCAAGCCGTACCCTGTAACAGGTAGGGACTGAGGGATGCTGGGAGAACCTGGCAGCCAGGTTCAGCTCTGATATGTTAAATAAGAACCTCAGCTGTTTGTCCTGGGTTTGAACTTCACACACACACACACACACACACACACACACACACACACACAGAAGGGGTGAACAAAAGATTGAAAGACAGAAAGACAGACAGACACACAGAGAGGCTGACGTGTGTAATTTTACATCTAAGGAATGAGATCTAGATAATGATCACCAATGGCTTAGATGGAAGGTTGGTGGGAAAGTCTATCAGCTAGATCCGCTGACACCACCCATCCACTAACCAATATTAACACAAAACAACTTGGACAGTGCTGTATTGTATACCTCTGGAGGATGCTACAATAAGGACCCAGTCCCACCCGTAATAGTCTTACTGAAATAAACCTTGAATCTAATCAAGCCTGTCTATATTATTGGCAGCTTATATGGATGGAGGAGGGAGCATCTTAAGGCTGTGGGGGGAGTGTGGGGCAGTGATAGAGCACTTGCCCTGAATGCTCAAGGCCCTGGGTTCAATTCCCAGCACCACAAAAAGAAAGAGGCGCCACCGTAAGAGCCACCAAGGAAACAGCCTGCCCAAGGGAATGTGGACAATACTGCAGGAAAAGCCACTGCTCTTAAAATAAATGGCAGTTTAAAAATAAAGAGGGACACTCAGGAATGCAGTAAACAAGACCATAAAGCAACTAAAGCAATGTGGATAAACGGAGGCCTTATTCAAACTAACGCCTTGGTCAGTGTTCTCCTGCTGTGAAGACACACCATGACCACGGCAACTCTAATAAAGGAAAGCATGTAACTGGGGCTAGCTTACAGGTTCAGAGGTTTAGTCCATTATCATCATGGCAGCAGGCAGACATGGTGCCAGAGAAGTAGCTGAGAGTTCCACATCCTGATTTGCAGCAGCAGGGAGAAAGCAACATGGCCTGGCTTGAGCTTCTGAAACTTCAAAGCCCCTCCACCCCCAGTGACATACTTCCTCCAGCAAGCCACACCTACTCCAACAAGATCACCTCTCCTAATCCTTCTCAAATAGTGCCCCTCCATGATGACTAAACATTCAAATCTATGAGCTATGGGGTCCATTCTATTCAAACCGCCACACCAAAGAACAGTAAGAAAAGACTCCTTTGGCAGCTGGGGAAACCAGTACATGATCTGAATACTTAGTAATTAGTCTGTGCTTCGTTGGATAACACGGCATTATGGTCAAATAGTTAAACAGTCTATTTTTAAATTGTGTGTGTGCACACATGTGGGTGCCTGCAGAGGCTGAATAAAGGGTGTTCAGCCCCCTTCAGCTGGAGTTACAGGAGCTTGTGGATGCTGGGGAACGGAAGCCCGATTCTCTGGAAGAGCAGCCAGTGCTCTTAGCCACTGAGCCATCTCTCCAGTGAAGTCCTATTTTTTAGAGCTACATACCAAAGTTTTACAGGTGAACTAAATGGTCCAGCGTATGATTTTTAAAATAACCCCGGGAGAGGGGCTGGAACAAATAGCAGGGTTTGAGTTGCGAAGCTGCGCTCTGGGTATACCAGACTAACTACTCAGGGCTGTTTGACAATTTCACAATTAAGTTAAATAGCGCGGAGAACATTGTATTTGGATTTTATTATGGTTTATGTGTAGCACATGTGTATGTCTGTGTAGAGAGGACGTCTGAGGGGTGTCAGATTCCCTGGAGCTGGTGTTACAGGCAGTTTTGAGCTACCTGATACAGGCGCTGGGCATTGAACTAGGGTCCTCTGCAAGAACAGGATGTGCACTTACCGACTGAACCATCTCCCCTCCAGCCCCATAGAAAACGTTTTCAGAAGTCCAGTGAGCCCTTCCATGGGTATTCATGTGTTGACCACTCTAGAGCATCAGGGGCAGGAAGGCCAGTTGGGTTGGAGAGCTCAGAGAGGGCAAGGCGGGAGGCCTGAACTTGACCGGAGGCCAGAGTAAAACTATGATGTGCTAGGATGTTGTTACTGCACCCCACTGCCGAAACTCTGCCTCCGTGTGCCAGCTACACTCTAGTGCCCTTGCTGTGACTGCTCCATCTTCTGTGACACTTTTGAGAAAGGCTGTCCTGCTCCCAGTCCCATATGCCTGTACCTGGGTGATGGTCCGTGGTGCCCTCTGCTGGCCGCAAATGGAACTGAAGCTGCCAAAGCTCAGAGTCCCCAGGAACAGAGTGATACTGATTTTAGCACGGACCCCCTTCCCGCTCAGAAAAGACAAACACACACCAAGTAAACATATAAGAAGCTTTTAATTTCATCACCATAAACATTATACTCTGATTTCTCACATACAGTATAAAATATTTACTCTGCTAAATAAATAAGACACAACATTATTGCAATCAGCACTGAAATCCACCCCCTAGTCAAGAGCTCTTTGGCTCCAGCAGGGAGTACTCCTGAGTTTGTGTGAAATTCCCCAGGCTGTGACAGATATGCCCCAGAGGCTGTGGTGGGCAGAGGCCTAAGGAACCACATTTGTGCTTAGGGTTCAACAAGCCCCACATAGAGATTGTGGAGCCAATGGAGAGTTGGAAGGGCAATGGCTTCATGGGTCCAGTCGTGTAGGGAGCAGTGGGGAGTCAGGAAGCCAAGCTGGGCCAAGAGAAAAGGGGGACTTGGTATGACCTTGAGCCCCACTCCACTTTCCCTCAATGCCCAGCCTTGAGTGGGGACAGCTCGGGGCTCTCAATTAGGGTGAATAGATTGCCCAAGGGACTGGGCTGGGTATTTTGGGGACCATATCTATCACCCTAGAAAGAGGAGTCTGGCAGTATCAGCTATTTTAAGGGGAACCGGTTCTTGGAGAGCCCACCCTGCTCGACTCGTAGGCACAACATAAAAAGGCTGGGAATGAATTTTACTTCTAATGTGTTAAATAAATAAATTAAATATTTAAAGGCCCGTGTCTCCATGAAGGCAACCCAGAGGCCAACAAGCCGAGCCACTTCCCGGAACAGGTGGGGGTGAGGGACGCAGCAGAAGGGCAGTGCTGTGGACGGTGGGGTTTCACCTTGTCTGTTCGGGCTCCTCCCTCCAACTTCCGTCCTGTCGAAAACCCGTGTGGAGGAGCGTCCCACGAGAAACTCCCACGCAAGAGCAAAAGCGGCGTAATCTGGACAAGGGACTCACTGGGAAGTTCATTCGGGTCCCCAGATCCTTCCATGGCGACTCAACCAGGAGGTTAGCTGTTAACTCTGAGCCTTGGTAACGCACCTGTACAAACCTGCGTTTGCATCCCTGCAGAACTTCAGGCGGATGGATTCCCACATGAGAAGCCGCCAGCGGGCCCGCCCCAGCTTCCATCTGTGCAACTATACACCTCACCGCCTTAGGGTGGCAGCAGAGAGCTACACCACTTAGGCAACAGACAGCCCTGGAAAGGCCTGCTTAGCAGCCGTCCGAGGGGGCAGACCCTTTCTCCTCACTGCCTTACAGCATTCTACACAGAGTATTTGGCCAAATCGTTCTTGTCAAACACTACCCGTGTAGCAAAGTAAATGGCGACCAGACCCAAGCCTGCCGCTGATACCATATAGGCAGTAACAGATCGGCTCAGCTGGACAATGGAGCCCATGAACAGGGAAGGAGCCACCTGGGACAGCAGGAAGGCGCTGTCCAGGATGGCAAGGTCCAGGCAAATGCCCCGCCCAGGAACAACCTTGGCCTCAGGTGGCTCACCCACCACCACCCGCATGGAGACGTCGCATGCAGAGGCCCCGCAGAGTGTAGGTGGCGGTACCAGGAGGCTGCTGCCGCCGCAGCCAGGGCCCACGTGTCCATTCGGGAAGGGAGCTCCTGGCTTAGGGCCTGGCAAGAAGCTGGTTGTCTGGCTGTCCTCACTGCTACCACCTCCAGCGTCCCCTCGGTATTTGGGCAGGAACACCTGAGGTGGGGCGGGGGGCACAAAATGAAACAAAGATTAAGTAGATATGAGAACAGTTCCTCACTGCCTCTGACCCAGGGGCCCCTAAGGCAACTGGCTTTCAAAACAAAAAACAAAAAAAAAAAAAACAAATCCGAAACCTGGGGAGACCCTACTTGCTGTGGCTCTAAGCAGAACCCCCAAATTTGAGGGGAAGTCTATTTTAGCTTTTCTTAGAATAGGTAAGAAGTCAGCAGGGTTGGGGATTTAGCTCAGTGGTAGAGTGCTTGCCTAGTGAGCGCAAGGCCCTGGGTTCGGTCCTCAGCTCCAGGGGTGGAGGGTGGGGAAGAAGTCAGCAAACTCTGATCTACAGGTTGAGGATAACACAGGAAGTCTGGGACAGACAGAAGCAAGACACAGAGCCCAAAGAAGGTACTCCTAAAGTCCCAAGCCCCACACAGGCTACTTCACACCCCACTCTGCACACCCTTCTGCTGGGCCATAGGAAGTCTTCACTGTTCTGTCCTCCTCTAGGGTCCAGGCCCTGGCTGGAGATAATGCCCCGAGGTGAGGTCATCACTGTCCTGGCCTTTGACAAGATCGAGCCCAGAGATTGGGCCTGCAGAAGGGAGAGGCAGCAGGAAGGCCATTTTGGTGACCCCCACAGCTAGGCTGCCTGAGACCAGAGAGCATGCTGCTGCCTGACCCCACCAACCCTGGGCCCCAGTGGCCTGGGGCCTTCTACTAAAGGACAAAATGAAGTCTTCTCCCACACTGGTCCTTGGGCCAGGCAGTGTCGATCTTATGGGGCTGCACCAGAGAGCTCACAGCCAAGGCCGGGGAAGCTCACAACTCATCAGCCCATCCCATAGCTCAGCAAGTGGCAAGAACAGTCAGACAGGCTGCAGGACCAAGCCCATCTTCAGCTGCTGCTGGAGACAGGCCTCTACGGACCCTTTTTGCCTGCCTGCCACCCAAGGACAGACCAGTAAGGCTGGACACTGGAGAGGTCCCCGGGGACAGACACGCTCCTCGGTACAGAGGAGAGCTAGTTCTGGTATAACCACAAATACTCAAGCCTGATCTTTGGACAGCAGCTTTTAGAGCCCCAGCCTAGAGCTCCAAGAGAGCCAATAGAAGCCCAAGGAACCAGGTTCCCATTCCCAGCCCACCTCTCCACACCCCTGCAAATTACTGCTGAGCAAACTAGCCTACTAGCTGTGGCCAGGGCCAGGTCTTTCCTAACTGAAAACTCTAGATGGGAGGCCTGTAGTCTCCCCTAAGCTTGTGCTGCTTAGGGCAGAGTTCTGAACCCAGGTCCTTAAACTCAGCGAGGAGAGTGCAGGGGACAGGGTGAGCACCTGTTTAGGTCAGGAGGCCTCCCACAGAGGGCCTTCTGCAGGGGCTGGTGAGTGTTGGCCCAACAAGGAGCCAGGCCCCCCAGTTTATTACTCAGGCAAACAAAAGTCAGTATGTCAGGTCCAGATATGCACTGAGGGGATTGAGGGAGAGGATGGAGGCAAAGAAGGAGAGCGGGACCAAAAAACAAAACAAAACAAAAAGCCAGGCAGTGGTGGTGGTGCACGCCTTTAATCCCAGCACTTGGGAGGCAGAGGCAGGCGAATCTGAGTTCAAGGCCAGCCTGGACTACCAATCGAGTTCCAGGAAAGGTGCAAAGCTACACAGGGAAACCCTGTCTCGAAGAAAAACAAACAAACAAACAAAAACAAAAAAAACAAAACAAAACAAAAAAACAAAAAACAAAAACAAAACAGAAGGAGAGCGGGAGAGGTGGGGGTAGGGACAGAGAGACACAGAGGATTAGAGGGGAATCTAGAAAGATGGGCAGGAAGAAGCCTTCTCCATCTTGCAGCAAGCAGGATACGGATTGATCAAAATCCTCTCTAAAAGAATAGCTAAGGCCAGGCCACTCCCACTGCCCTCTGCTGCAGCCGCATGCCAGGGACCCACACTCTACCTCTGGACACAGTAATACAGCCCAGAATAGGGGACTTCCATTGTATGCTTATTCTCCAGGATTCCTAGTGAGGGACTCTACACTCCCTGCCACCATCCACTCAAACGCTTTCTAATTCGAAAGCCAGGAAGTCACTCCTAGAATCTAATCTACACTTCTTCGGCAGCTGGAGCCTCTGACCCCGGCTGTCCTCTCTGGTCCGAGAGAGCCAAGCCTGTTCTGACACCTCTTGTCACACCCCACATCCCGAACGGCTCAGCCCGCCCCCACCCCGCCCACCCCCACCGGGGTACATGGCCACTGGGAGTACCTGCTTCTCACGATGGTAGAGGGAGGCCAGCGTGTAAGGCAGGATCTGCAAGGCCGAGAAGGTGAACCCAGTGAGGGCAGCTGAAGCTGTTACTACGACCACGCTGTGTGACAGGCATGTGGCGCCAGCAGCCAGAGGGAAGGTCATCACGCTAGCCAGATAGACGGACCGTGTGCCAAACCGCTGCACCAGCCTGTCCATGACCAGGGAGCAGAGCAGGGAGATGGCACACTGCAGGAAGAGCCCCAGGCTGCCCATTCGAATGCCTGGGGGTAGGGAAGAAGTGGGGTAAGGACCCTACACAACCTGGGGGAGCCAGAGACTGGTGGCCATGGGCGCCTGCCCCCCCCTCCCCCCGGCTCTCCCCACCTGCCCACAATGATGGAATCTAGATTGTGACTAGTGAATGTGGCCAGAGCTGTTAGCTAAGGGGAGAGGAAGATGTTCTGAGGGGGAGGTACAAGGTGTGTAAGGGAGGAGGGGGTGAGGAGCACAAGATGGCCCCACAGTGGCTCCAGGATGGCTCTTATGGAATGCCTGAACTAGAGGGCAGGGCCAATTTCTGGGAAAGTAAGCAGGGAGCACAAGGCCCAGTGGGAATGGAGCCACCTAAGATTTAGAAGCCCTGCTGAGACCACATCCTTGAGCTGCTGCACACAGATGAATCCTTTCTCTTTTACTGACAGGGAGCGGGGGCCCAGGGTGTGTGTAGTCACCATCTCCCAACCCCGGCCTGCCCGGCCTCTGCAGGGCAGCACCCACCCACCCACAGCAGTTTCCTCTGGTGCTAAAAGACTTACCTTCATCATAGTGTCTCCGGGCCTCGGTGCCCGGCTCAGCTCTTGGTACACCCTGGTATAGCCCCTCTCCCACAAAGTCTGTGTAGAACAGCGTGAAGGTCATGAGCGCCATCCAGCTGCACAGCTCAGCCACAAAGAGTCGGCGCAGGGTGCGAGGCATGCGGCAGCACAGCTGGTGTAGCCGGGGAAACAGGGTACCCAGATTCCGGAGAGCCAGGCCCACCCGGCATGGGCAGCAGCGGGAAGACACAGAGGTCGGGACCAGCAGCCCTTCTGCTGGCTCAGGCGGGCCCAGGACCGCCTCCTCGGCCACAAACAGAGTGGCTGCCACGCAGGCGAGAAAGATGAGGGTGAGGAGGCCAAAGAGGCATTCTTCCTGAGTGCCTAGGTAGGGTGCCAGGGCGCTGGCGTCCCAGTCAATGGCAGGTAAGAGGTAGCCCAGGCAGCCCCCGAGGCTGATCATGAAGGCATAGACGGAGAATGCTTGGCGGCAGTGGTCCGGGTCCCGGAAGAGGTCGGAGAGTAAGGCCTCCAGCGGCGTGAAGCACACTTGGCCACAGAAGTCCAGCAGCCCCACTCCCAAGATCAGCAGGGCCAACTCCAGTGGCCTGGTATCCGGGCACAGCAGCCCTGCCAGCCAGCCAGCCCTTGGGATGAGGAAGAGGCTTAGCAGGACACCCAGGGACAGAGCCCAGATGAAGGGCCTCCGGCGGCCACAGCGGCCACGCCACTGGTCGCTGGCTGAGCCTAGGAGTGGGACAGAGACCAGGCCCAGCACTGGGCCAATGCCTGCAAGGAGAAATAGCGTAAATCAGCCGTCAGGACACGGGGGAAAGAACTCGCTCTTTGAGAAGGTTGGCACAACAACATGCCACACCGTGGCAAGACCCCACACTCAGCTTTCACAGGGACTCTGCTCCTCTCGGTATAGTGTGTTATAAACACCTTGTTTTCAGATGAGGAATCGGTGGCAGGCACACAGCACCTGGGAAGCAATACTTGTGTAAAGACACAGGTCTGCTGCGGGTTAGAAGCAGGGTTTCAACAAACAACCAGAACCCAGAGCCTGTGCCCTCACAAGGTATCTTCTCTTGAAGGAGGGAAGCCACAAGAGTAACCACTTGCCGAGTTTGCTCACCACATCAGAAACCCACACCACCTGTCCTGTGCCCAGGAAAGAGAACCCTGACTGGGAAACCATGGTGAAGTCCCAATTCTACTGAGCAGTGGACACACCCACCAGGCTAAATAAGACCAACCTAGTCTTCACTTCCCTTGTGTGTAAAGTAGAATGTCCCCAAGGGCTGTGAGATGTAGATGAGAACAGGGAATGCCTCCCACCACTCCCCAGGCAAGTGAACTGTTGCCAACAGCCCAGATGCACGTACCAGAACAGGAGGAAGGAATGTGGAGCGACTCACCCAGCACCATGGTCATGAACTTCTCCTCTACCCCCACTTCCAGTAGAAGGGGTGGCACATAGGTAATGCCGGCAGCCAGGCACACCTCCAGGCCAAAGGTCAGCAGGTTGACCAGCAGGAGCTGGGCTTTCCGATGCCGTAGCAGACGGCTGGCCCACAGCCTCTGGACCATGATGGACAGGGCAGTTAGGGCTCTGGGGGCCATTCACATACTCCACAGCTGCTTGGGCTCAGCCCTGCCGTGGCTTCTCCTTCTCGCCACCGCCGGCTTCCTACGGTTCAGCCAGACTCCCATTTCTGCCAGCCCTTGGGTGCCGGTGCAGCATTTCACCTCACGCTAAACACAGGTCATCATCTAGTGCCTTGATGGGGACACATCTTGTCAGCCAGAGCCTAGAAAGGCAAGACAGCCACCGTCACATGAAATGTTGAGTCCTGGGGCCGCAGGCAGGTCTCCGGCATTTGCTTCACATTCTCTGAGTCCTGCTCATTTGCAGGCCAGTGAGGTAACCCTACACTCAGCCCTGACCAGCCCCTTTGTAAGGAGGTTCGTGTTAACATTAGTCTAGCCCTGATATAATTAATAAGAGGAAATGACATTTGAACGTCAGCACATCCCCAGGCCAAGCCGACGACTTGTCTTCTGAAGCATCTCTACAATTGCTCTTTTTGGAGATACTCAGGATTGGCTCTCAAGGTAGGACTGGACACCCCCTGCCAGGCTCAACTCATTTGCTTTTCTCTCCAACTTCCCAAGATGGGGCACTCGATGCTTGTGAAAAGTGACCTTCTAGAGCTGAGCGGCGGCTCAGTGGGCAAACGAGGCGCTGAGTTTGGATTCCCAGCCGATCTTTAGCGGGGCATGGTAATGCACATCTGTAACCCTAGGGCTGGGAGGCAGAAACAGGATGACCCCAGGGCCAGACAGATGAGTCTGGGAGCCCCAGCTTCAGTGGGAGACCTGGTCCCAGAAAATATGGTGGAGAGCAATTTGATTGGACATTTGATTATCAATCTCTATCTGGCCTTTGCATACACCGATCTACACGAACGTGAACACATACTACCCACTACCCACACAAATATTTCCCGGGGGGGGGGCAGGGATGGCGGCTCAGTTGGCAAAGTGCCTGATACAAAAACATAAAGATCTGAATTCCGATCCCGAGGACCATGTAAAATCCAGTGTGGCTACACTTGTCTATAACCCCAGTGCTGGGGTGGAGTCTGGCAGCCAGCTGTAACTCATTGCCTAGCCAGTCTAGGCAACTGGTGAGCTCCAAGTTCAATGACAGACTCTGCCTCAAAAAAAAAAAAAAAAGAGAGCATCAAGGAAGACATCCACTAGTTAACCTCTGGCCTCCACTCCAACAAGAACATACAGTCCTCACATAATTATGTCCATGTAACCTGTTAAGAAGTCAAACAAAATGGTACTTCCTCTTCTACCTCCAGGCCCTGAGCCACGTCACACTGTAACCCCCATGCCTCCAGGACAGAGATAAGAGGGAAGAAGATACAGTTCCTTAAGTGGGGTTTCAATCTGTCACTGAGACACAAAGTTCCTCTTGGTGAGCCTAAGCCCAAGAGTTTCCCCTCAGGTTCGTTGTTCACAGGAGGCGGGGACAGTGCAAGCCATCTATTACTGCCCAGCTCTCACAAGCAGCTGGTACATCAGCCTCACAGCCCAGGATCCTAGATCTCAGCCATATGCATTAATTAGGAGCCTCTGAGGTGAGGCCAATGAGCCCTGAGCTAGTGGGATGCCACCACTTCCTAGCTGACCTCTGGCCTCCACTCACACACGCATGTGCATACAGCACAGCCCTTCCATAGTTCTGGGTCCACTGGGTAAGGAACTGTAAGTCTGGCTTCCTTCCCAACAGGCACCACTGTTGTCTGTTATGCAAGCTCTGATACCAGGGCATGGTGGGTAGTCCTATAGTTCCACCACTTGTAATGCTGAAGCAGGGGGATCACCAATTTGAGGCTAGCCTGAACTACAAAGTGAGCCCCTATATTACAGGAGAAGCTGCGTGTAACTTAGTGGTAGAGTGTTGGAGCCCACTGGGTTTCCTGGTGGCTGTACCCAGCAGGACTGCATGGGAGGTTGACTGGACCATGGGCCTGGGTACCAGGTATTTGTAAGGGTCTAACTAGCAAGGGGGAGGTCTTTTGCCCCACCCCTTGGCATTGTTATAAATAGACCTTTGGAATAAAGCTCTGGGCCCGTTTGGATAAGGATCTCTCTTTTTCTTTACAAAGTCTCTTATCCCTTATTCCTCAAGAGTCCCAGGGGTAAATAAGTGTAGGAGCTGGTTCCCCACAGTAGAGCACCTGCCTAATATGCAAAAAAGCCTTGGGTTCAACCCTGCAGCAGGGACAGAGACAGGGAGACACACACACACACACACACACACACACACACACACACACACACAGAGAGAGAGAGAGAGAGAGAGAGAGAGAGAGAGAGAGAGAGAGAGAGATTGATTGATTTAGTTTTTAAAGACAGAAAGGGAAAAGTTTCAAATCAGCATCAAAATGTACTAAGAGACAGAGGGCAGGCCCTGGTGAGGAACACTAAGAGCCTGCCAGCCTGCATTTATCCCAAAAGAGAGCAGGAAACAAAACTCCCCACTAATCAACCCTATAAATGTTGCTGAAGAGCGGCTACTCCTTATGGGGAGGGCGAGGCGGCTGCCGCTCCCTCAGACAACCCTCTGCCAGCTTCACCAGCTCATGACAAAAGGTACTCCATCTTCTTTTATCTTCTCCACTAACACCAGGCCACGTGGGCCCCGTGGGCCCTGGGTGTCACAAAGCATGTAGTAGGTACTAAGCTGTGTCTCAGAGAGACCAGACACCATCTACCTGAAGAAGGTCGTTCCCCTCCATATTGGCCCTCTAGGGTTGAGCTGCTGAAGACTGGGAAATACAGGAGTTGAGATAAATCTAGGCACCTGGCAGCTCCCTCCCCCAAAGTCCCTACACTTTGGTAAGGGGTAGGGCTTATAAAAGGGCGGCATAAAGAAGGAGGATGAAATACTGACCCACACAACACGGTCCTGAAGCCGAGGCACTGGACAGTGATCAGCATTAGCTGGGCTACTGTGGGTTCAACTTGACCCCTGCCCTTTCCCTAGTGATCCTTCCCAGCCTAGAGAGGCAGGGTCAGGGGTAGAAGACTCCTAGCCTGGGAGGGACTGGGCACTCTCCGGGCACTGGGTTTAACAGACCGGGTCCTCCTTGAGCAAACAGAGACTTTGCTAGACCCAACCTCACCCACATACCTGCTCTCATGCTCCAAGCCCTGCGTTTTCCATGAGCCAGGTCACCCCACCTGCCGTCCTCCCCCTTAGGCCTCTAGACACCTTTGTGAGTGGGAGTGGGAAGCTCGGAGGCCACAGGAAAACAGGAACCCAAGCTTTTCCCCATCCTGTACAGGCAGCTCCTGAGCTAGGGCGCTTCTCTGCACCCCCAGAGATTCTCTACCTGGTCTCTGGGGTCTGGGCCAGGGGCTCACACAATTCATGGAAATGAGCGGAGTGGAAGGTAGGCAGGCTCCCAGGCCCTCTGCTTGGGTTGCTGAGCCTGCCCTCGCTCTGTCCACAGCTTCTCTGCCCTGGAAGGAGACACTCTTGACAGTCCAACCTTTCTGAGCCCAGAATTATCCAAGGAATTCTAAGCCCCAAAGAACCTCTTCATCACCAAAGCACTACTTTCCTATCCTCAATGCCCCACCCTCCTCAATGGCCTCCCTCCCTGCTCTAGGCCTGCCAACCCTATCGCAGAACCCCCATGCACTGACTCAAGCTTTCAGAATTACCCACAGGGCCCTCTCCCTTGGGTACCGAGACAGAAACCCAGTACCAATTCTGATGGCAGCACCAAAGCGTCCTCTAGTCAAAGCTGGAAAGGGACAGATCAAGGCTTGCCCCTTGCGGTCCGGGCTCCTCATCCTCCTGCTGGCTCCTCATCCTCCTGCTGCTAAGGAACACAGGCAGGGAGACGGTCTAATTTCCCCATTCCCTTCCAGTCTCGGAGACTTTCAGGTTCTTTCCTAGACTTTCAGATTCTTTCCTCACTACTTCCGGAGCACTTGGTCCGCCAAACAGAAGATCAACCAGTGGAGCCAGCGGCTCACCTGGAGAGGGGGTGGGTGGCCAGGGAGAGGAAGGCCGACAAGGTCACTGGAGGAAGGACAAGCATGAGCAGCCTTGCGGGTGCGGATGTTCCTCTCAAGCTTCAAACTTCTCCCCTCCTTCCCCTCCTCCTCCGTGGGTTCTCATGGCCCAACAGCTAGAAAGCCAGAAGAAACCATTCGGACCCTTTGGAGAACCCTTCGTGGAGCCCCCCCCCAAACCACCCTTCCTCATCCAGATGGGGATTAGAATTAAATCCTGGGAAGGCAGGGTGGGGGTGTCAGGGAACGGGACTCTAACAATTCTATGAACCTAAGACGGAGCACCAAGCCCCAGGGCAGGCAACCCTTTGACGCACACCCTAGCAAGCCTAGAGACCCCGGAAATGTGTATTTCAAGGAATGAATGGACACAGCAGAGGTGTGTATTTAAAGGATGGAAAACTTAAAGTCTTCCATCCAAGCACACCTAAGGTAGGCCCAGCCAGCACCCCAGTGAGGGCCCAGATCGATCCTACTGGCCCAGAAATGCCTCCACCCCCAGCAGGCAGCCTAGGGAAGTGAAACTGAGTCACAGGAACAAGCTTGCCCTGAACTTTGTCCAAAACTCAAAAGACAGACTGGAGGCCAGCACAGGAAAGTGACCCAAGTGAGCCCTGTGTCCTTCATGGCTCAGTAAGGGAAGGGAGGATCAGAGGCCACATAAAGAGCCCTTTGAGGGCTTTCAAAGGGGCTCCTGCCACCCCACAAGGCTGAGGTGGAGCAGGGGGAGCAGATACCCTCTGCTGACAGAGGCCACAGCCAGCAGAGTCTGGGGACAGGCCCCACCCCACCACTGTCAGCAATTCTATGGCCTCTTTATGCATGCCAGAGTCCCCACACCCCGCCCAGGCACATCAAACGGCCTCAGCCCCCACACTGACCCCGCAGGCTCTGCGACCCTGTGTCCTCCCTTCACACTGACAAAGAGGGCTGCTTTCTCACAGACTGGGTTCCTCTGGAGGCTCGGAACACACGTCTCTATCCTTCACCACAATCTACGGTCCTTCCCAGAGAGAGATACCTGGTAGGGAGAGTCTCCCAGTGAGGCACAGCCGGGAAAAAAAAGGGGTTGATCACCCCAGTTCAACCTTCCTGGCCCACTGCAGGCAAGGCCAGAGAGAAGGAGAGTGAGGGGACTCCTGCTCCTTCACACTGGAGTCAGTACTTTGTTCCACACTGAGCAGACCCTCTAGGCTGGCAGTAAGATGACGACCCTCTGGGGTATGAATGTGTCCCAGCGCAATACCACTACTGCCCATACCCCCTGCCTCAGTCCCAGGAGACCAATGCTCTGAGCCTTGCCTAATAAACTTGGTGCTCTGCACTCCCAAAGTGCAGCTGCATCCTCATGGGAGCTCCATAAGGAAACTTGCAGACTCCTTAAAAACAAAACAAAACCCAAAAAAAAGGTCCTTGAGGCAGGGAGCTTGCTCTTTAGAACCCTTTCTCACAGACCTTGCACAGGTGCTGTGGAAATTTCTACCTGGACTTCTGGGAAGGGGTGGGGGATACAGCATGGAATCATTGCTCTTTGATACCTCCCAACTCAAGTCTTTGGCTTTCTGGGGCCAATTATTTCCCAATGGGGAGGGAGGGTCTCTGTTTATCCTTTGTCCCACTCGAGAAAAACTCCACAGTGGTTTTTGCACAAACAGCACTACCTCACAGACATCTGAGGACCCCCTCACAAGGCAACCCCTCCACTTTGAGGGAACTCTAACAAAGAACAAGGGCTGGGCAGAGGGAAGGGGGACCCAGCCCCACCCTGGGCAGGTTCCTTAGCTCCTGCCTCCCCCGTGGCTGGGAGGCCAGGGATTTAGAGTTCACCCTGCTGAGCTGCCTTTTCTTCCGTCAGACTGGAAGCCTTCTGCTCAGCAGCTTGTCAGAGAGAGTGAGGGGCTGCAGGCCGGGACACAAAGGGGGATTAGGGAGAAACCTCTGGGCCTGCGGAGTAATCCATCAAATTCTCCCCCGCTGCCAGCTCTGGCCCCTTCCCACTCAGTTCCCTTCCAGCTGCTGTTCCCCCCCCCCCCATCTCCTCCTGCCCCAGAGTCCTGTCACAACCAGGCAGCAAAGAGAATCCCAGGCCCGGGGGGGGGGGGGTAGAGGGGGGCACACCAGAGACACTGGGAAAAGGGCAACGGCCCCCCCTCCCCCTGCTCGCTCGAAATGTGTGAAAAACCCAACAGGTGGCGGTGGCTTGGAGGAGAGCTGCTTTTGTGGCGGTGTCTAAGAGCCCTGTGCAGCTTCAGAAAGAAACAAATGCTCGGGGCTGGGGGAAGGGGAGGGAAGGGGGCAGCAAGCAGCGCCCTGGAGCCCGCCCTGAGCTCCCCTCCCCTCCCCTCTCCAATCTAGTGACCACAGCGCTGGGGCTGGCCTGAACCTCACCTTGGCCAGCAGTCAGGCCTGGACAGCCTGAGCCGGGGCTGCCGGCACCCCGGAGGTCCCCTGGTGACAGTCAACACACACACATGCGTTTGTCTCCAGGCACCTGGGCCTCCCAACCAGACTTCATCCCACCCTCACACTGTGTGTGCCCGCCGTACCAGGGGTAAGAGCAGTTGTCTACCAGGAACCCTCTTCCACCCCTGGGCTGGAGATTTGAACATGGCTATCCTGAACCTTGGCAGGTTCCACAGTTGATCAAGCTTTTGGGGTCAGGTCGGGGAGGTCAGCTGGACATGGGTTTGATGCCGGTTTGCGCCTGTTTGTGGCGTGACCTACAGAGCCTTAGTTTCCACGTTCATAACTGCAATCAGCCTGTGTGACTGCTGTCCAATCAGCATGTCCTTTTCACAGAAGGACTTATTAGCACCGACCTTAGGCTGCAGGTATGGGCTCAATGGTAGAGTGCTTGCCTAGCATGCAGAATGTTCTGGAATTCCATCCTTAGCACCACAAAAACAAAAACCTACAGACCAACAACTTCGAAGCCACGTGAGAAGAAGCATATGAAGGGCCTTTGGTGGAAGGAACCTGGGAGAGGCTCTCTCCTGTCCTAACATAGTGGTTGAGAAGATCAATTCTGCTTTTCTCCTCAGCCTCCCCTCTCCCCATCTACAAGGCCTCTTACCAGATCCCAGCAGCCCCCAGGGGCAAGAGGAATGTCAAGAATGTAAACGCCTTCCCAGGTGCTGGCCCCAGCAGGTGAGGCGAGGTCAGTGCCACAGATCTGCTGCAGAGGGAAAGCCTGTCCCATGGTTACCAGACAGTTGTTTCCATCCACAGGGACAATGATGACGATAGTTGACCCTGCCAACTGCCAGGGGACATTTAGCACATTCCAGGAGCCCGGTAGACCTTTAGGTCTACCATACCCAGTTGGTATTTCACAAGAAGGAAACTTTGGTTTCAGAAAACTTAACACCTCCAACCAAGGTTGAAAAACTAAAACCAGGAAATCTGCAACCATTCCAAAATTCTGGAAAACACATTGAACCGCGAACCAGAGAGATGTAGTCCTATTTCGGCAACACTGGTAGCTATGTAACACAGTATGTACTGGGTTACACTGCGAAATGGGGTAGCAATTTCACCACCCCAGGACTCAGTTTCCATACCTGTAAAACGAGAGCTAATCTACTGTGCAAGGTGTACGGTTAGGTGACCTAGCACCTGTCCTCGGTTAGGGTGAGCTCAGGGCAGGTGTCCCCTGACAAGGCCACAGGGCGTCAGGAAAGGGCTTGTCACAGCCAGTATTCCCCAGTGAGTCAGGGAGGTGGAGTGGGGAAGAGTTCCCCAGTTGCACTTACCCCATCAGACCTGCCCACACACTGCCAGCCAGCGCTGTGCCCAGGTCAGAAGTCACCTGAAATGCAGCCGAGTAAGCAGGGCATCCGGGACGAAACTGCCCCTTTCCCCCGTCTCTCCTGGAGCGGGACTCTGTTTCTGGCAGAAATTAGTAACTAAATTCTTTCTCTTTTGGTCCACAATAAAAGCAGAGTGCCAAAAGAATCCTGAAGTCCTCTACAGAGGAGGAAGAGAACCTGGAAGTAATGGGGGGTCTCGGCGGAGTCTCGAGGCCACTCAGAAGTCCCCCCCCCCACTCTTCCAGAGCCTCTGCAAAGTGAAACTTCAACAACCTTTCTCTCAGTGAACTTGACACCTGCCAGTCAGCCAGGCCAGCCCGGGCAGCTCTTCCCGGGGTACACGCAGCCAATCTGTGTCCTCTCCCTTGGCCTGGCCTCTTTCTGGAGGTGAGGAACACAGGAAAGAGGCCAGGGGCTGAGCATTTGGGTCAAGTGCACAGCTGAGCAGAGCCCTGGGCGGAGTGCTCCAACAAGGTACTACCCCAGGTCTGGATGCCCTACCCTCCAGGGCTGCAAATCTGATGGTCTCTATCCGCCCTGACATACTCAGGTCTGTGACCAGCCTATCTGTAATGAGAGGGATCTGGGCCAGCCAGTTCTGTGGAAGTGTAGTCTCAAAGATGAGAACCACACCTATAATCCTAGCATTGGGGGGGCTGAGACAAGAGGACTATGGGTTTGTGACCAGCCTGGGCTACACGACAAGACCCTGTTTCAAAAAGAGAGAACACAAAATTGCCAGGTATGGTGGTACACATTTTTAGTCCCAGCAGAAGCAGATGCATCTCTATGAGTCTGAGGCCAGCCTGGTCTTCATGATAAGTTCTAGGCTACCCAGTGAGATCCTATCTCAAAAACAAAGCAGGCAGATGATCTAGTTCAGCGGGGAGAGTTCATACAGCTTATATTTGATCCCAAGCCCAGAAAACAAAACAAACCAGCCGCTCAGCTGAACAAGGTTAAGAACAGATCTCAAAAGTACCCCTAAAGAAATGTCAGAGAGAGTGGTTGTGGTACCCACATTTAATCTCAACAGAGGCAGGCAGATCTCTATGAGTTCGAGGCCAGCCTGGTCTACAGAGTGAGTTCCAGGACAGCCAGAGCTACACAGAGAAACCATGTCTCAAAAAAAGAAAGAAAGAAAGAAAGAAAGAAAGAAAGAAAGAAAGAAAGAAAGAAAGAAAAGAAGAAAAAGATAGAAAGAAAAGGAAAGGAAGAAATGTCTAACAGCCCTAAAATGTGCCCATCAGCACTCACAGAACCCCAGTTATTTACCACCCCCCACACCAGTGACAGTGATGGAGGTACAGAAATGACTGATTATAGCTCTGCTTGGCAGGAGAAAGTGCGGCTAAGGTGGTGTGAGTGGTAAGACACAGGCCAGCCAGTAGGGGGCGTGGTAGTGTCAAAGCCAAGGCTTCCTGGAGGAAGTGGACCTGTGGCTAAGTCATGAAAGGTAAGCAGGTGCTGCTGCACACAGGCCCTAGAGCCTGGGATTGCCAAACACACCCACCACTCCTACTGGCCCCTCTCCAGTGAGGTATACAGGAAAGAACATGAGAACCAAAGCCACACAACTGGGTTCTGATCTCAGATCCGGCTCTCAGATCGGTGTGTCCTGGATGGTCACACCTCCTCGGGCCCAGGACAAGGGAATTCACTGCCACTTGGCTACTTCCCTCTTCTGAACAGCCTCTGCCCTTTGCCTGAACCCTCTCTAGCTCAAGCCCTACACCGAATCCTCCAGGGCTCCCTGAACCCCGAAATGTCATGTTCTCTCTCTCTCCCAACTCTGCTACCACTAAGGCACAAGGCTAGATTCTTCTGCATTTGGTCCTAGTCTGCCCCTCTCCCATGGCACCCTCCCTGTGTAGTCCAGACAGTTAGAAGCAGAACACAGCCCAGGCCCTGAGGGTCCAGAAGGCTGACCAAGGCAGGAATCTTTTGATTGGACCAGGGAGCCCAGGAGTCAGCCAGGGCCACTCTCTGGGTGCACAGATCTCCAGCATCAGGAGCTGGGAATCTATGTGGCTGCATCCCTACAGTGACAAAGTGCTCCTAGTTTGGACACTATTTGCTAGCTCAAAGTACACTTGTGATTAGAGACTTGGGGGTTGCTGACAAGACTCTGGGGAGAGGAACCGCTGTTGGGGGCTGGCTGCTCCTGAGGGTACCCTTTCTGGCTGGGCATTCAGCCTGGCCTGGGTTTGATAAACCACCTTCTTCATTCTGACTTGTCCCAGCACCCCAGAGAAAGTGATGTCTCGAGTCAGGGGAAGAACAACAAACATTTTTTTGGGTATCTGGTCTGTGAGCTTTTTGCCAACATATGAGTTACATCTAATTCCCACCACAGCCTTACAGGGTGACCAGAATCTCACTTTACAGAGAAATCAAGCCAACAGTGTAGGCGGGACATCTCCAACCTCAGAATTAAAAAGGCTCCTCACCCCAGTCCCCCGCCCCCAGGGGAGGAGGAAGAAACACAGACCACGCACCAGAACACGGGATTAAACAGGTAATTCTGGCCAAAGATCAGGACACTGCTATGCCTCTGCCACTGCCCCTGGCCCCTCAGGCAACACCCAATACACTAGGACAAAGCTCAGCACTCCAGCTCTGTTCCTGGGAGTCAAGTGGCATCAGCATTTGAGACGCTGGGCCTGGTACCAACTGGTCCAGCCTCCACACATACTGCCCAGCAAACAGGGCACTGGCTTTTCAAAGGAAGTTAGGCTGGGAGGGCTAACTCAATGACCAAATGCAAGCCTAGAAAGCTAGGCTGGGCTTTCCTGGTGGATACCAGAGTGTGGCGTGAAAGACCCCAACGGCTGGAGAGAGACAGAGGAGTCCTCACCTCAGGACACCCCCCCCCCAGACTTCCTAAAATAACAGGTAACCTATCTATACAGAAGGCTCGTAACCTTTCGGGCATATATTCGCCCCCCGGTACTGCGCAGTGCCCTCTTCCAGCCTGTGCGTATACTCTTGGGAGGGAGGCAGGCAGCGGTTTCTGCACTAATCACAGAACACACCAGTACAGGGGCGGGAAGAGACCAAGACGTCCACCCAGTCTTGGTTTGTTCTTTGTACCAGACCCAAAAATCAACGGCAAATGTGCTGCTCGCAGCTTACATATGGTTATACACGGTGACAGTCTAAGAAACCAGTTTCTAAGTTAATCCACAGTGACTGCCTCCACTTCACGAAACAGCTGCAGCTGACATTTATCAGGCTCTCCATAAGCAGCACTCTGCTCAGAGGTTTACCTGGAGCGCTCTCCCTAATCCCCAAATCCTTGAGGGCAGGTCCTAGTACGCTTGGCTCACAGAGGAGAAAGCGCAATCAGGAAGCTAATAACTCACTGTGGAGGAAATGGGATTCGATCCACTGGCTACAGCCAAGTCTCTCAGTGACTGGAACAAATTTCCCAAAGCCCAGGAGATCTTGTCCCCAAAGAAGTCTAAAACAGTATCTCTTTAAAAAAAAAAAAATAAATAGAGCAGGACCCATGCTGGCCATGATGGTGTACACCTATAATCTCAGCATTAGAGAGCTCAAGACAGTTGTGAGTTCAAGAGCAGCCTGAGCTATATAGACACCAATACAAAAAAAAAGAATAAAACAAAAACAAAAGACCACCAGCAGGGCCCCCAAGAGTCTCAAACCAGCTCCTGCAGACCATCCAGACACAGACGATAAATATAAGTTAAGACTAACATTGATTGACCATTTACTGCATTTCAGACATATAACAAAATGGGTTTTGTTTGTTTTGAGGGGGGTTTGTTTGTTTGTTGTTTCAGACAAGGTCTCACATAAATCAAGATGGCGTGGCGCTCGTGATGTGGATGAGAGTGGCCTTGAACTCCTAATCCTCTGGCTTCTGCCTCCCAAGTGGGCTGAGATTACAGGTGTAAGCCATCAGGCTGGGCTAACGACACACAGTTCAATTCTACATGCGTTATTTGATGAAGCTATATGTTTAGACTGTGTCGATCTGTTAGTGTTGTTTGTATTTGTTGTGATTAACTTCAATAACAAAGCTGTACCGAGGGGTATGATCATCATCGCCCCCACTTTGCAGCAAGGCTGAAAAGTGAGCACACCCTGCAGGCTAGTGGAGCATAGCCAGTGAGGCGCAGAGGCAGTGTGTGTTCTCATCCCTGACCTGCTATAAGGGTTCAATGGTCCAGAGGTTCCCACCTGAAATCAGTCTCACGTCCAATGACCTGGAACTCCTCTTCCCCACCTTCCTGCTGTTTTCTGTCCCCAGGGCTCTGCCTAGGCTCAGTTCCAGCTTGGGACCAGCACACATCTTCTCACGGTCTAGCAGCCTGCAGGGCTTAGTGGACCACCCAGAGACTTTGTCCAGTACCCCCTCCTGCTCCTTCATGGTTACTCAGAGAACCAGAAGAACAGTGGGTTTCACCCTCCACCCCAAAAGTGCATAGGAAAGCTCCCCTTGGCAAAGACCCTGACTGGGGCCTGGATGTCAACGGCTGGATTGTTATCTTTAGACTCATCCAGTGAGTCAAGCTCCATTTTCTGGGCACTTTTAGTACAATCTTGCTTCCAGGACAGCCCTGGAGCTGGGGCTGGCGGGAGATAAGGAAGGAATGAAGGGATGAAACGGATCCAACTTTAGAAGGGCCGGAGGCTTCAAACCGTGTCCACTTATTCCCTAGGACATGGTGTTCTGTGAGGTTCCAAGGCTTTCTGTGCGCCATATAGCTCTTGGACCCTCCTCTTTCCAGCTCTACTTGTCAACCTGTTCCCCTACGCCTTAGGCACGTGGGCCCACACCGAAGCCACCACTCGGGGGAAAGGGATTGTGCTTCATTCTTGGGAGACGGAACTCACACCTCACCCTCACTCCTGAGTCAAGTTTCCAGGAGCCCAGAAGAGTCATTTCTGAGCCCCGTGTCTAAGCCTTGCCCGGTTGCAAGGCCCTAATTAGACTATTCAAAGTTCAGCTTAGCTGAGATAGGGTCTGTCACAGCTGAACATCAAGTTCTCTCCAAGTACCCACCGGACCAAACTCCTCCTAGCTCCAACTCAGACTCCTGGGGAAAGAGGAAGCACCGGGTACCCCGTGGCCTTCCTTGGACGAGTCAAGTGCGTGTCATGAAGGAGGGGGGCTGAGTCGGAGGTCAAGGGAGAAAGCAGTCACAGGGCTCCCTGGAGCGGAGCGGAGACCAGGGGAGGGCTGAGCCTGCAGGCTCCTGGGGCTTCTCCACCGGGCGTGCTGCCGCCCGCCTAGCGCTTTCTAGAACCGCAGAATTCTCCCCATCCCCACCTGAGCCTCGGGACACAGCAGCCACGGCCCGCGCTGCTTTCGGAGGGTAACGGAGGCAGAGAAGGGGGGCACAGGATCGCGCGTGTGCACACACACTCACTAATCGAGCCTCAACTCCACCAAAGCCTTGCCCCAATTCCACGGCCAAGAAAGTTACGTCCCCCTTCTGTCCCCGACCACGGCCCCCAGCTGGAGGCCCCTTTCTCGGACTCCCCGAAGTGCGGTCTGTGCGCACCACGGTGACTCATCTGGCCCTTTCGGGCGCAGCCGGGACAAGGGAAGAAATAAATGCAACTTTCCAAAGAAAACTCTGCAGCGGGAGGCTGCAGCAGGGGCGGCCGGCCCTCCGCCGGCCTGGCCCGGGACTCCACGGCCCCGATCCCGCCCTCCGCGCGCGGCCCCGGGACAGCGGGCGCCGCAGCTCAGCGCTCCGGGAGGAAGCGCACTCGGCGCGGACGGGAGCGGGCGCCCGCCCTGGGCACCGGGCCGCCAGGGGCCGCGCCCTCCCCACGAGCCTCCTCTCGCGCAGGGCCGGGACGCCACGGCGCGGCCCCATCCCGCGGGGCGCGCAGAACGCCGCCGCCGCCGCCGCCGCCGCCGAGCGTGGCCACCCGCGCGCTCCTTTCCCACCGGGACCGGCCCCTCCCCTACCTGGCGGGGCGCGCGGCTGTCACCTGGGGGCTGGCGCGTGCAAGCTCGGACCCCTGCCTCCTCAACGCGCGCCAGCGGGCGGCTTTTAAATCTCCAGGTTACTCGGTGGGGGGAGAGAGCATGCGCGCTGGGGCTGCCAGGAGGGGGGCGGGGCGAGGCGGGTCGGAGGTGGGGGGTGCTGGGAGGGGATGGAGGGGTGGGGCCGGTCCCCAAGGGAAGAAAGCTGGAAGGGGGGAAAAAGCAGTAGTCTCCTTTCTGGTCGCGGCCGGACGGGCAGCCCCCGCGTGGCTCCTAGACTGACTGCCCTGTCATTACCTAGGGCCGTGCACCGCCCCCTCGCCCGCTCGCCACCACCAAAACATTTAGGTAAAAACTACCCGGCTCCACGGGGTACCTCCCCTCCGCTCCCGAGCCAGTCTGCGACCATTACCCGCGCGTGCCATTCTGGACATCCTGCTGTCCAGGCACAGCTGCAACCCACCCGCCCTGGACCATGCCCTGAAAGGCTCCGTCACATTCTGCGAGTTACTCTCCTTGCTCTTGGAAAGCTAACTCAGTGCCTCTTTCTGCAACTCAAAAACAAACTCCCAATTCTTTTTCTTTCTTTCTTTTTTTTTTTTTTTTCTACCGTGGGTGTGTATACGGAAGGAGAGGTGATAAATTGCAACCAAAATGTTCCCGGTCAAGGTTTCCAGAGTGCCTTGACTAGCAGGAAAGCAGTTTAGGTGGGAGGCAGATCGCTGTAGTCCTGGGCTGACCTCAAGGGGAAGGCTGGGGGCTTTATCGCGTCTCTTTCGTCCATGGAGTTTTATGAGAAGAGAAATTCATTTGAGCGACTTGTTGACTTCACCACAGGCTAGGGATTTCTGTGGATTTTTGTGGTGCACGAGACTCAACTAATCATAAAATATTAGAGGAAAATGTTACATTGATGGTATGTGTTGTGTGAGTTAGGCCGGGGATTATTCTAATTGTCTCAGTATGAATATGAACAGGCCTTCTCTCTTGTCATGATTCTCTGAGCAAGACAGATATAACAAGTTCTTACCTGTGTGAGCATTTACATCGTATTAAGTGTGTGTGATCTCTCAATGAGATGAAGTCCACAGGAAGACGTGTGTAGGGTTGTGTTCAAATAGAACACCATGCTACACCAAGAGACCTTGAGATGGATCGGGTATCCAAAGGGTCCTTGAACCATCTGCACTACAAATTCCCAGGAGATGCTGTTGATGAGAAGGACCTGGTTAGCCTTAGGTCGAACTGGTCACTGTGGTGCTGGATTGCAATACTGGTGCAGTGTTAACCAGCTGTGTACCATAGGGCAAGGCCTTCCTCGTGTTCTGGGTTCTGTTAGAAGAGGCAGCTAGCCAACTGATCCCTAAAGGCACTCTCAAGTAGGAGGATGGAGACAGAACAGAAAGGGAGATATCAAAGGGGGAAGTGGAGCAGTGGCACAGAGAGAGTGTGTACAAGAGCAGGCAGAGGACAAAAATGTCAGAGTCTACATTCGAGTCATTAAATCCAACGGGAAAACCATCTGGGCATGGCCTCCCTGGGAGCACATGAACCTCCATCCCTAGCTGGGACCCTGGCTTTCCAACATTTTTGTCATACTTATTTGTGGCCAGCAGAGAGCCCAGGGTGGAGTCCTGGGTCCCTGAGCCAGTGTCCCCTTTGCCCCAGGAAAAGGGGCAGGAGTGGGGGGAATGCCAGGTCAGGTGGAAAATTACAGAGCCCGCCGGAAAGAGTGGACAGTGGTATTTTCCAGGCTTGGGAAAGAACAGTAGGTGCGAGAGAGTTGTCCTACCTCAGAGGCCTGGCAGTCCTGTCTGTGCTTCATTCCTTGCCAGAGGCCTATCTATATGTCTTGGCTGTGTGACACACAGGGAAGAGGGGAAGGGCTCCAGAGAGCGAGGGAACAGCTCGGTATGAGATCCAGGACCATTCCCCAGCAGCCTGCCACTTGAACAACTGCCTGAGAGGGTGTTCCCAACAAAGGCACTTCCTTCCCAAGCCACAGGGGTACGTTTAGTGCCTTAGGCCATACTGCTCTAGAATCCCTTCCCCTTTCTGCAGCCTCCTGTGATAATCATACCAGTTAGCCAGTGTGTGGGAACTGTTTCTAAGGGCTTAGGACAACCCCACGGGGCAGAAGTCTCTCATCTAGCTCTGACTGCAACTTCAGAGCTCAGAGGAATCCATCACACCTGCGTTCCTTCCCGCCATGCTGCGGCCGTCTGCACAAATAGCTTGTCTGGGTCTCAGTTCTGTGCTAAGGAGGGAAACCATCATGACCCTTTCCTTCCTCTCCTCCCCCTCCCCCATTGCTCACATGTGCACACACATGCTAAAACCCTACTCCCTAGCCACTTCCCATTTATAGGAAATGGGGGATGATGTGAGGAATAAGGCCATCCTTGGGGAACTGCTAATAGTCTGGCTGGATATTGGAGAAACCAAAGATGCTGGCAAAATGCATTAGCAGACTCTAGCCCCACCCCCTCCTCATCTTCTCCCCATTATCCTTGAGTTCAGAGCGAGCAGCCTCCTTTCTAGGGAGACGAGATACCTAGCCGAAAGTAGTGGGCTTCGCAGAAGGCTGAGGGGCCAGGAAGGACCCACAGTTCCTTTGATGGCTTCTCCCCAGCTGCACAACCCAAAAACTATGGCCGTTCCACCATCTCTTTGCTTCTTCTCCTGCCTGCTTCGGGGGTGAGAGTCAGCAGTCTCTTGGAATCAGAAGGACCAGCAATAGGGTCACATCCATGCTGGCAAATTGGAAGAAAGAATGGGTCCCCTGGACACAATAATTCTATTCCTGAGTTTCCTTACAACAAAATGGCCAGAGATACGTGTTTCAGAAGCATATGTCTCATTATTCTTCATAGTAGGGAAAGGCTGGAAACAAAGTGTAGAATAATGAGTCCCTGGTTCAGCACATGATGGCAAATCCACACAATGGAAATCTCTGCTACTATTAAAAATGAGGACGGGCAGGTAGTGGGTGCCTGTAATCACACCATTCCAGAGGCAAAAAGCAAGAGGATCATGAGGTTGAGGCAGCCTGGGCTACCACAGTGATATCTTATCTCAAAGCACTAAGGAGGAGAGGTGTGGCTCAGTGGTGGAAGATGTCCTTAGCGTGGTCCTGGGTTCCATCCCAGCCAACGAAAAAAACAGAATTATGATTGCCATTGGAGAAGTGTTTGTGATGTGTCATCACGGGGAGTGGAGCTGGTCATAAGACAATATGCACAACAAGATACAGATTCCTGTAAAAAAAAATGCTGCCTCTACTCGAATACTAGGATTGGATCTTGAAATGAAAAGGGGTGTCAATGGAAAGAGTAGAATTGGAATAAAATCTCGTTCTAGTAAATAGCATTCCACTAGTGTTAATTCCTCAGTTTCGATTATTGTGGAAAACTGGTCGTTAAGAAAAACTGCTCCAACGGTGGACAGGAATTCAGTGTCATTTTGTGATCTAGAATTAGTCCAAGGTTTAAAACAAGTTTTGAAGTGGGAGCCCAGGATCCCCCTGTCTCTCTGCCTACTAGCTTTGGGATTACAGTCAATCACTACCATGTCTGGATTTTTTTTTTTTAACATTTTATTGTGAGTGTTGGCTATTTTGTTTTGCTTTTTTGAGACAAGGACCTTCTGTATAGCGCAGGTTGGTCTTGAACTTGAGACCATCTGTCTCTGCCTCCATAGTGTGTTCCACCAAGACTAGCTTGATAAACATGTATTTATGTGTTTGTTTATGGTGTATGTGAGTACCCACGTGCATAACAGTGTGTGTGTGTGTGTGTGTGTGTGTGTGTGTGTGTGTGTGTGTGTGTGTGTTTGTGTAGCTAGAGGACAAGTTGCAGGACTTGGTTCTCTTCTTCCATCACGAGGGTTCTGGGAATCAAAGTCACAGTGTGAAGTGTGACAGCAAATGCCTTTACCCTATAGCCATCTTGCTGGCCCAATCATTTTATTTTTAAGTAGCAAAAATGAAATGAAACGAAAGGAGGGGAAGATAGAGAATTGAGTGGTCAGCACTGTGGCTGTCTCTGCCACCTGTGGCCGGTGGGCTAGAAGTGGGCAAGACCAGAAACAGGACCACCACGGCTGAGCAATGCTCCTGACAAGAGCTCCATGGTGTGAGGAACAGTGTGGAAAGGATGAATGAGGAGCAACCTGGAAGGTGGCACAGCCACAGCTGGGCCAGGCCTCCCAGCGCTGAGCATGCCGAGCTTCAGGATGTTTTGAGAGTAAAGGAGTAGGAAATCAAAAGCACTAACAACCAGATGGCTCAGCTTCCCTCTCCACCAGCGCAGGGATGCTCCTGGCCTCTGGGTCTTGAGGTCACTATGCTCCACCCTGACTGCTGTCACAGGCCAGAGAGCCTTAGAGTTGTTGACAAATGAGGCCCTCCCTCATCACATAGCTTGGGACACAACAGTCCTGCTCTTCAGGGCACTTTCTGGGAAAAGCTCCCACCAGAAAATGTTCTGGAACCCTTGTATGAAGGACCTATCTCCTGCATCCAGACTTCCTTGTTGAGGCCATTGCTTGGCCTCACACACCCCCAGACACATTTCCCTGACCAGGCCCAGGGAATCTTTGAGAACCAGGTGCCTCCCAGCTGCAGCTTCAACAAGCAGGGGTGCAGTGTAGGGGGCGGGAGCAAATGAACATGATGGAACTGGACTGCTGAGACCTTCCCTACTGCAGGAGCGCTCTTGGCGTTTCCATGAGCAAAGTCAATGTCTAGAAATGGCTTCAGAGAGCAAACTAAGATCAGAGTCCTGGGGAGCCAACCCCAGCAAGCTTTCAAAGAGATCTAGAGGAATGAGGAGGAAATTCACCTAGAGGCAAGGCCCACATGGCTTTAGTGGACATTAAGTAAGATAGAGACACTATGGTGTTGAGGCATTAGAGCACAGTGAGAGTGGATGACCCGCACCTCCCCTTCCCCCACCCTCTCTTCTTCACATGTGCTGCAGGTACAGTCCAGGGTGCCTCTTGTAGAAGCTAAGCAGGAGGCTACATTGGGATTTGGTTAGACACCCGGTCAAGGTGTCTCCTTCCTCACCTAGGAAAGTGAGCCCCATACTTCCCTGTAAGTCCCCATTGTCTGTCCTTCACCCAGCTGTGTGACAGCAGCAGCAGCAGGCCCCAAAGGCCATGGAGGTACTGTGTCTTCATGACACTCGAACGCGCAGGGCTAGCTACCTCAGTCAAGGGAAGGGAGAAGAGCCAGAGCCCACAGAGCTCTGGCAATTCCGTTCCCCCATGGAAAGGGAAATCCTTCACCAGTGAGCCTGTCACCAGGAGACTACTACAGGGAAGCTAAGTGTGGGCTGTGGTATCACACAGAAGGGTGCTACCCATTAGACAGCAGAACCATCATGGCTCGCCCCACTAACTTCTGTTAAATAACTAATGAATGTCCGCTGCACCTAGGGTTAGGTCACTCTGCCTGCAAGGGTCAGGTGAAGGAAACTTTCTAACAAGTTAAACATACCTGGGGGCAAAGCAAGCAGACCCATTCTGTCTTCGGTAAGTCCAGAAACCTAAATCAGGTGCCATGCCGAGATGGCGAACACCTTGGATAGTTTCTGCCCCATACAGATAACAGTTGGCCCCAGGAACTGAAAGTGGTATCCCGAGGTGACTCAGCCATATGTCCACAACCACAAACTCTGCAGCCTCCCCCCACCAAGCCTAGAGGTAAAGATAATCCTGACTCAGTGGGCCAGTCAGGGAAGTGGGCAGAATGGGGGAGGCACTGGGCTTCTCCGATGCTGGAGAGGGGGCCTGATGACCGCTTGGTCCTGTGCTGTGCTCCACGGGGCTTCTCAAGACATTGTGGGTTTGGTTCCCACAGCTATGTCTAAAGCAGGTGCCACTTTTACAGTTGGGGAAACTGAGGGCAAACAGCTTGCCTAAGGTGGCAGAGACGAGGAGAGTGAGAGCCCGGGGCTCCTTACTTGAGTGTGGCTGGAAAGCCTTGAGTGCCTGGTCCTGCTCTTATGGGGGCTGGCTCAGATGGCCTCGGTGTCAGCACTGTACCCAGCCATTTGAGAGCAGCAGCAGCAGCAGGCCCAGACAGAGCCCACACCAGTGGAGGATCACAGGGATTTGGTTTGGCTGTCAGCTATGACTCCAGTCTGCCGAGTAGGAAAAAGCAGAGGGGTCGAGCAAGGGGCAAGAGGGTGCTAGGAGAAGCTCAATCAGTGTCTCCACGGCATTTGCTCAACCAGTGTACTAAGTGGAAGCTGAAAACCAGGAAATCATTGGAACCACAGCAAAAAGGATGAGAGTCGGGCTGGCAGAGGGCCTTTCTATGGTGTCTAAGCAAGGCGTAAAATCTAATCTTGTAGCAGGGCGGTGGTAGCACACGCCTTTAATCCCAGCACTTGGGAGGCAGAGCCAGGCGGATCTCTGTGAGTTCCAGGCCAGCCTGGTCTACAGAGAGAGATCCAGGACAGGTACCAAAACTACACAGGGAAACCCTGTCTCGCAAAACAAAAACAAAACAAAACAAAATCTAACCTTGTTCTCTCTTGTATAAGTGTCCTTTCAACTTGAATCCAGTGCACGTTAACCCAAGGGTAACAGGCAGGTGAGATGAGCTGGCTCCTTAGGTGTCTGAGGATGCTGAGAACTGGGAGGGCTAGCAAGGTCCTGGAGCCCTGAGAGCTAGGCCAGGAATGGCTTTGGTAGCATTCACTGTTGTAGCTAGTCCTGTGTAACTGAGGGAGCCAGCGGGGCTGATACCAAGTTAAGTGGCTATAAAGTGATTCTCACGGAGCTGATGCAATGTTCAAGATAACAAGTGAGCAAGTCATTAATAACCAGGTTCTGAAGTAGCAGGGCTCACACAGCCTATCCAGCCTCTGGGAAGGAGTGGTAGCCTGGGTTCAGGTATCTGGGCAGGGACATGGGTTCCAGAAACAGTGGTGTAGAAACCTAAGGGTTCCAGGGCAAGAGAAGGGAGCAGGGACAGCTACCTTACTTAGTTCAGTGAGACATGGGAAGAGAGATGCCAGACCAGCACATGAGACCACGTCGGCTGTCATGGATGAATGGGCTCACCGGGGCACCAAGAGCAGAGGACCCAGGGCAGACACTGGGTCAGATGGGGGGCTGCTGCATACCTCTGCCTCTCTGCTCACTTCTTCCAGTTGACTTCTCTCCTACCCCAGCTTAATCTCATGCCCACAGTCAAGCCAGTCAATCAAGGTGCTGTACATACCTGGTGGGACATGAAGAGCAGGGCGAAAAGTCGGGCCAACTTGAGCTGGCCTGTCCACAGCCCATACTATATGCTAGGGACTTGACTCTGCTAAAATGGTGGGTTCTTCCATAAGATTCAGAGAGAGGTGTCTGTCCCACAGGCTGAAGGGTCAGATGCCAGTGGAGTGCCAGATGGAGCACTCAGCAGGAATCCCACTCTCCTGTCCCCAGCCCCCCATCTGCAGTTCCATGCCATGGTCTGCCTGTGCCACTGCCTGCAATGTGTACATGGCATCATCAAGTTCAGATCACCTCTGTCAGCCCTTGCCATTGGTCCCTCATAGCTCTGAAAGGTGGACAGAGGGTGTCCATTCTGCTCTACAGGATGAGACTTGCTAAGGGCTATGTGGACAGCATGGGCTGTGCTCCCATTGCACTGAGCTCCCCTGAGTCATATGAGCTTTTCTGGAACCTTCCCAACCTTCCTGAGCATCAAAAGATGAGAGAGGTGCCGCCTGCAGCCCATGCAGTCATGATCTCCCCACCCCTGCCCAAGCCTGGGAAGCAAAGCACTAGGTTTTCGGAAGCTAAAACCCACCCTATCTCATTCTTAACGGCCTTTAGGCTTAAACAGGAAGCCAGAGCCCTATCAGAGATGCAAGCACACCACCCCTGGTGTGTGTGTGGGGGGGTGCTGTGGGGGAGGTGAGGAGTCCCATGTGTGAGCCTGCACAGTCATGGCATGTGCCAGCACAACTCTAGGTGGGCTGTCCCCAACCTCAGCCTCTTGGGGACAGAAGTCCGTCCTGTTGGGGAAATACTCCGCTTTTCCTCTACAAACTTGGTGGGACCCGAGTCACGTTAGTGTAATAAGTATGGTCCCCTTTGTCTGCCCAGACAGTGTGAGCCAGAAAGATTGTAGCTCATTTAGTGAATACTGCCTGGGTTTCCTGGTTTTCAAAGTGGCTTTTGTGTGCAACATGTCATTTGGTTCTTACAGTGACCTTGAGGGACAGGTGCTATTATGGGGCGGAAATGTAAACTCAGGGGAGCAATGAATGACTGACTCTCCTGGGCCAGGAGCCTCGAGTGCAGGAGCCTGGCCTTGCCCCCTTCTCTTCAAACTAGGTCCTCCTCTAAGGAAGGCACCCCAAAGTCAAGCAGGAGATGTATACTCTATCTCTGTTTCCCAAAAGGCCTTTAGGAAAGGGACTTTTTCTTCCTTAGGATGCTATGGGGTTTCCAACCTGGTGCCCCATACTCCCCAGGCATGGTGGGAGAACAGAGGAAGAGGAAGGCACCCAGAGGGTATGTGGCTTCCCAAGCCACACTGCCACCCTGTGTCCTCACCTACTAGGCAGCTAGCCTCTACCTGCTCTCACACTCTGTCCTCTGGCACCTTAGCTTAGGCCAGGCCAGAACTGTTGGGTACCTTTTGTGTTTTTATTCATGTCCCTTCACACTGTGGCTATGAGTGTGTGCCGCCCCCTGTCCCAGCAAGGCCACACAGCAGCTTCCCTCCATGTCTTGGTCTCCCTCAGGCCTGGCGTCTCTGTCACACGGAGGATTATTATACACTCCCCAGAGAGAGAGAGAAGCCTGTTATTAGGAGCCGACTTCCCACCTCCCCAAACCACCGTTTCTCCTCTCCTCTCTAAGAATAATTCAACAGCCTCTCACAGGCTGTCTCCCACACAGGCTGCAGAGCGGATGTGGGTGGGATAGTCTCGAGAAGGACAGAGGGCACACAGGGTAACTCCCTGGGGTAGGTCACCTTTATCTTAAAGAGTTGATGGCTCAAAGAAGTGAAGCCACTTTGACTGTCCCACTCCCTACCTACCAGGGAGGAGGCAAACAGGAACAGGCAGGTCTCCCCCAGGGATCACTATGGAGCTCCTCCCCAAAGGTCCAGGAAGGAGCAGCAGCTGCCTCTGGGCTCCAGGAGGTGGGCACTGCTTCTGGGGACGACTTCTTCTTCTTCTTCTTCTTCTCCTCCTCCTCCTCCTCCTCCTCCTCCTCCTCCTCCTCCTCCTCCTCCTCCTCCTCCTCTTCCTCCTTCTCCTCCTCCTCCTTCTTCTAGGTTGTTGAGGCAGGGTTTCTCTGTGTAGCCTTGCTGTCCTGGAATTCTTTCTATAGACCAGGCTGGCCTCGAACTCAGAGATCCACCTGTTTTTGACTCTTGAATGCTGGAATTAAAGGCATGTGTCATCACCAACTGGCTGAATGGAGGCTTTTCAAAGCTTGCAGCTGAGCCCTGGAAAGGGATCAGTCCCCAGGGGCCATCCTTACCACCATGCAGACTCTTAGACAGGTCCTTGACTTTTTGCAAAGGTCCACATATCTTTTCTGAAATGGGCCAGACAGAAGATATTTTGGGCCCTCATAGTCTCCATGGCTTCTTGCCTCTGCTTATAGCACAAAAGGAGCCATAGATGTCAGTGAAGGTGATATTGAATTTAATGAGAAGCTCTTACCTGTGGACCTTGAAGTTTGAGTTTCATATGTCCCCAAAGTAATTTCTCCCCCTAATGCCTTGTCCTAGCCAGGAAAGGCTTGAACCAGTCAGCTACACACCTGGCCCTATCCTCCTTTGATTTTCTTTTTAACTGATTAAAAATGTAAGAAGCCAGGGCTGGAGAGATAGCTTAACAGTTAAGAGCCCTGGCTGCTCTTGCAGAGGACCCAGGTTCAGTTCCCAGCACCCACATGGCTGCTCAAAACTGTCTGTAACTTTAGTTCTAGGGGATCCATTGTCTTCTGGTCTCCATGGGCACCAGACACGCATATGGTGAACATATATACATTCAGGCAAAGCACTCATATACACAAAATAAATAAATCTGGAAAAAAATACAAAAACTATCCTTTTCTGTGGACCATAGGACCTCAGGAGTAGCCTGGCCTCAGACGGCAGGAGTAAGTAGTTCCTGTGTCCCCACCCTGCCACCACCCTCTCAGGGTGCCAGAAGCCAGCTTCCTTTCCTAGGTGGAAAGTATGACAGCGCTGATTACAGGTATGAAGATTAGCTTCACAGCCAGCAACCCCGAAACTGTTTCGCTGTCTTTAAGCACGTGGACTTAGGTTGAAGCCAGCATGTACTCTGTACCTATTTTGTTCTTTCGTATAATCCTCTCATCTTTACCACACTCCCCTGAAAACCACATGGTAGCGACATGGAGTGTGCAGATGAGGAAAGGTAATTTCAGAGAAGCCCGGCCCCTGCCTGGGCTTAAGGGCGTGGGTGGGTACGTATAGGCTTCTGGTCTTTTGGGCTCTAAGACCCGCATTCTTCCCACATTCATTGGCCTTTTCTCAGTCCCAGTGAAACCTCAGGGTGTGCCCTTTGTTACTCAACAAAATATTTCTTAGGCCCCTTTGTAATCTGGGGGCCACAGGTGAATGGGACAGATGGAGTCCCTACTGACTTGGAGAATATATTCAAAAAAAAAAAAAATTCATAGACTCACTCCTGACTTCAGATGGTAATAGAGAAAGTCAAATGTGATGATGGGGGTGGGTGGGGCCAGGGAGAGAAAGCCCTTGGGGGAGGTGTTGGAGCTGATCCTAAGAGGCTCCCTCCCCTGGGAGATCTAGGAAGAAAGTACTAGGACGACAGGGAGATGGAATGGCAGGTGCAGAGGCCCTGAGGCGGGACGGTTGACAAGGTGGGTGAGCTTCGGGAGGAAAGCCAGTCAGAGCAAGAGGAAACAGAAATGGGGTCAGGTAAACTGGTAGAAGCCAGATTGTGTGGATCTCATTCTTCTGTAACAGGAAGTCCTTCAAAAGGACACAGCGGAGTGACAGGGCTTAATTTATAGGTTTTAAGATCACTTGGCGAGTTAGGTGTTTGGCAGGGAAAAGTATCAATACATTCAGTGAAAAGAAAATGCTGCTGCTGGAGGTGGTAGCGGTAGTGATGAAGACGATAACGATCATGTGGTGGTTTGAATAGGAATGGCCCCCATAGGCTCATAGATCGGAAGGCTTGGTCACCAGGAAGTGGCACTATTTGAAAGAATTAGGAGGTGTGGCCTTGTTGGAGAAAGTGCGTCACTGGGGGTGGGCTTTGAGGTTTTCAAAAATCCAAGCCAGGCCCAGTGTCACTCTCTCTTCCTGCTGCCTGGGGATCTGGATGTAGAACTCTCAGCTACTTCTCCAGCACCGTGTCTGCTTGTGTGCCTCTGTGCTTCTCGCCATGATAAAAATAAACTAAACCTCTGAAATTGTAAGCAAGCCTCTGTTAAATGCTTTCTTTTATAAGAGTTGTCATGGTCTTGGTGTCTCTTCACAGCAGGAGAACTCTGACTAAGACAGATGGCAATAGTGATAGAGTACCTAGTCAAATGGTAGATGGACCCTACTTGTGAATTTCTACTCTGTTTGAAGCATGCCTGGACTCAGAGAACTGCCTACATCCACCTAGCAGCTCACTGCTTAGGCTAGGCCCCCCTATTATCTGTGCTCTAGACCCAACACCTCTCCCAGTCTGTGTCAACTACCCCACCTCAGTGTATGTATGACTGGGAGGGAGGCAGATAGAACCAACAGCTACTCTGGGCTATTGGGAGTCAAAAACTGTATACATACTATCTTATTTATTCCTTTTGACTCTTAGGACAAAGATCTGGTCTCCATAGTATAGATTAGGAGATGGTGTTGCAGGGAGATGGATCGTCTCTCTAGAACATACAGCTAAGAGTCTGAGAGGGAGTGGGAGTCAGGTGGGTCCCCCAACCCTGTCCTCACCTCCATCAGTGCTTTGGCATGCTGCAGGCCATCTTCACCTTGCCACACACTTTTGATAATTTATTTATTTTTATTTTATGTGCCTTGCCTGCATGTATGTCTGTGTGAGGGTGTCGGGTCTGTTGTGAGCTGCCATGTGGGGTGCTGGGAATTGAACCTAGGTTCTCTGAAAGAGCAGTCAGTGCTCTTAACCACTGAGCCATCTCTCCAGCTCCTCAAACTATGCTTTTGTTCTCTTGTAGTACTAACCACTTTGTCCTGTGGTCCCCTGTCTTTAGGTGAGTCCTTTTTTCAAACGGGGCCTTGGCTTTTGGTCATTGTTTTTTACAACTACCATGAGTTTTTTCCTCCTCATTTTCCCTTCCCCTCCCCCTCACCGGGACCAAACTCTTTATCTGCAGCCACTACCAAAGACTAGTGACTGAGGGTCCACGGTGTGCCCAGCAGGATGCTACCACTGGCATAGGCGGGCACATAGCAGCCTTATCTTGCCTATCACTAAGCTAGGGAAAACCCACATGTCCTTCAACAGGTGAGTGGCAAAACAGTTTTGGGTACTGCCTTAGTTAGGGTTTCTATCGCTGTGAAGAGACAGCATGGCAGCTCTTATAAGGAAAACATTTGATTGGGGTGGCTTGCTTACAGTTTCAGAGGTTCAGTTTATTATCATGGCGGCATGCAGGCAGACTGGTGCTGGCTACATCTTGATGGATCATAAGGCAACAGGAAGTGGACTGAGACACTGGGCAGTATCCTGAACAAAGGAAACCTCAAAGACTGCCCTCCCACAGTGACACACTTCCACTCCAACAAGGCCATACCTGCTCCAGCAAAGCCACACCTCCTAATAGTGCCATGCCCTGTGAGATTATGGGTGTCAATTACATTCAAACTACTACAAGTACTAAGAGACCAGGAATAAAAAGCAGTGAGTTACTGATGCATGTCATTGCTTGGTTAGATCCACAAATGATTGCATTGAGAGACAAGCATCCCCAAATCACCCAAAACATTCTGCTTAAATGATTTGTATTTATTTATATTAAAAAAGGTTTATTTTATTTGTATTTATTTATTTGTGTTTGTGTGTGTGCATGCGCCAATGCCCATTGAGTCCTGAAGAAGGCATCAGATCCCAAGAAGTTATAAATGATTGTGTGCCACCCAATTTGGGTGCTGGGATCTAAACCCAAGTCCTCAGGAAAAGAAATCCCTCCAGCCCCTTTGAAACATTCATTTTTTTTCTTTCTTTCTTTCTTTCTTTCTTTCTTTCTTTCTTTCTTTCTTTCTTTCTTTCTTTCTTTTTTTTTGAGCTGAGGATCAAACTCAGGGCCTTGTGCTTGCTAGGCAAGCACTCTACCACTGAGCTAAATCCCCAATCCTTAACTTTGGAGGCACAGGAAGGGATGAAAGCTGATATGCTGATTAAGGTCAATATGGGAAATCCTTGGAATATGTAACATTCAGAAATTGATTCTAGTAATGGTTATTTATATATACATTGTATAGAACTAAACACATGCACACGCACACGCACACGCACACGCACATGTACACAGGCTTACTCATCTGTCTGCTTCCCCTCCTTGCCCATTGGACTAGTAGGAGTGGCAGATGCCTCAGTGATATCTTGCTGATATCATATTGTATTCCCACAAATGGTTATCAGTGGAAGACAGAGGGCAGAGTGTGTGAATGGGCTTTCTAAATAGATACTGTTCTCTTTTCTTCCCCTATATACCTTGGTGTTGGGGAATCAAACTCTGATCCTGTGCAGGCTGGGTAAGTGTTCTAGTTACTACTGAGTTATATTCTGGCTTTCTACTTACTTATTGGTTTTCTGAGAAGGGGCCCCCTTTACCACAGACTCATGGAGATTTACTTGCCTTTGACTCCCGAGTACTAGATTAAAGGCATGTGCCACCACATCTCCCCCCTTTTTTAAAAAAAAAAGTAAGAGGATATACAACTGTCTAAGTTTTAAAAAATATTTTTTGAGAAAGGGTCTCATGTAATCCAGGCCTTAACTTCTGGTCTTCCTGCCTCTATCTCCCAAGTGCCAGGATTATAGGTATGTGCCACCAAGTCTAATTTAGGCAGTGCTGGGGACTGAACTTGTGGCTTTGTGCATGTTTCTATCTATGACAAGTGTTCTATCAACTGAGCTACACGTCCACATCCACAGTAAATTTTTATACACACACATACATGCACACACACAAATCCAAAAGTTCTTTCTTTCCTTTTTTTAAAAATTATTTTTATTTTATGTGCATTGGTGTTTTGCCTGCAGACATGTCTGTGTGAGGTTGTTGGATTTCCTGGAACAGGAGTTATAGACAGTTGTGAGCTGCCATGTGGGTGCTGGGAATTGATCTCATGACCTCTGGAAGAGCAGTCAGTGCTCTTAACCACTGAGCCATCTCTCCAGCACCCACAGTAAATTTTGTTTTTGTTTTTGTTTTTGTTTTTGGAGACAGGGTTTCTCTGTATAACAGCCCTGACTGTCCTGGAACTTGCTTTGTAGACCAGGCTGGCCTCGAAATCACTGAGATCCGCCTGGCTCTGCCTCCTGAGTGCTGGGACTAAAGGCATGCGCCACCACTGCCCGGCTCCCACAGTAAAATTTTTAATTGAAAAAAAAAAAAAAGTTTGGCTCAGTGGTTTGTTCAAAGTCCTAAATTCTGTCCCTAAGGATGTTAAAAAAATAGAAATAAATGTTTCTGTGGGATCGAGAGGTCTATCCTTCCAGGTGTTTATAGTCTCCAAAGTATCCCTGTTTCTTCTCCTTCCTGCTTCTGAAGGATCTGGCTGACCGTCCTGATTCTCCTCAGGGAAGAAACAGCTAAATAGCCAGCAAAGGACCATCATTTACTCCTCCTCTTCCTCACTTCCCATCCCTGTCACCTCAAGGTTGGTGTTTAGTTTTCTAGAGACCTGGAAGAGATGACTGAAAGAGGAGAGAGCCCGTGAGGCAGGGGCCCAGAGGCCCTCTCCTAGCTCCCTGCGCCTGCCCGCACTTCATTCTCTCTTCCCTCCCTCTCTCCAGTGGTCCCCAAGGGTCACATCCTGCACTGTCCTGAAGGAGTGGCCACTCTAATGAAGCAGCAGCCCAGCTGTTTCCTGTCCCCACAGCTGTCCCCTCTGTCTCCTCACCTATGGCCCCACAGGAATTGTTTTCTAAAAGCCACTGGCCTGGGACAGCACTGACTGAGGAAAGCCCTACTGGCAGGGGATGCTCCTGCAGGCCTGGCCTGGGACTCCAGCCAAAGCCACCTGCTCCCCCCTGTGTGGGTGCTGACCAGCCAAACTTAAACAGCCAGCCTTGTGCCCAGGAGCTGTTCACAGCCGTGGCCGGGGACAGCTACCCTGCAGACAGCTGACAGGCTGAGATTAAGAATGTTGATCTCTTCAGGGCCCTCCTCTACCATATAATCTCATCTTTTGCTCAGCTTCTCTGGAATTGCCCAAATCTCAGCTTTGCCTGGTGGCAGGTTTGGAAGCTTCTGCTGGCTGAAAGGAAGTGGTCTCTGTCCCAGGCTAGGCTCCCTGGCCATCTGTCCCAGGCTAAGCTCCCCGGCCATCTGTCCCAGGCTAGGCTCCCCGGCCCTCTCTGTCCCAGGCTAGGCTCCCTGGCCCTCTCTGTCCCAGGCTAGGCTCCCTGGCCCTCTCTGTCCCAGGCTAGGCTCCCTGGCCCTCTCTGTCCCAGGCTAGGCTCCCTGGCCCTCTGTCCCAGGCTAGGCTCCCTGGCCCTCTCTGTCCCAGGCTAGGCTCCCTGGCCCTCTCTGTCCCAGGTTAGGCTCCCTGGCCCTCTCTGTCCCAGGCTAGGCTCCCTGGCCCTCTCTGTCCCAGGCTAGGCTCCCTGGCCCTCTCTGTCCCAGGCTAGGCTCCCTGGCCCTCTGTCCCAGGCTAGGCTCCCTGGCCATCTGTCCCAGGCTAGCCTCCCCGGCCCTCTGTCCCAGGCTAGGCTCCCCGGCCCTCTGTCCCAGGCTAGCCTCCCCGGCAGGGATAGGGAAGAGAAACTGCTTTTCCTCCATTCTTTCCCAGGGATCTCATGAGGAGGGGCACCAGGAACTTGAGTTTCCTACCTCAGCCAGAAACTATTTCCTTCTATTACAGAAGTGTGTAATTGGCCTGGGGAAAGGGGAGAACTCTGAGAAGGAAAGCATCCTAGCGCCTCATAGTCTGTATTTCTTGCATCTCAAGAGGAGGCCCCCAGGGCTGGAGGGATGGCTCAGAGGTTAAGAACACCCACTGTTCTTCCAGAGGTCCTGAGTTCAATTCCCAGCACCCACATGGTGGCTCACAACCATCTGTAACGAGATTGGCGCCCTCTTCTGTAAACGGAGTTGAGGGGGTTCTCTGGTCTCCTGCCATTCTTCATTTGCCATTGAGACAAGCTATGGACACCAGACTTTCTTCCCTCCCTCACGATGGGCCAGAGATACTGAGGTCCTTTCCCCAAAGCCAGCCCTGGTACGTCAAGGTCAAAGACCCCTACTCCAGCAGAGTCCTACTTCACACTTCTCAGGGAGGTCAAGGAGAACCGAAACAGCCTGGCTGGGCCCTCCTGGGTTGTCAGTATGTCACACCATTTTCTACACGTCTGTTGTCTGTCCCTTCTTCATCAACTCAACATGAAGAGAGTTTCCTATGGGTCTTGGGCCTTCAGTCTGAAGACTCAACTATCACATAAAACTTCGATTACATAATTATACTTTCTTTCATTAACTTGACTTTTGTTTTTTTCTTTTCTTTTCTTTTCTTTTCTTTTCTTTTTTTTGGTTTTTCGAGACAGGGTTTCTCTGTGTAGCTTTGCACCTTTCCTGGAACTCACTTGGTAGCCCAGGCTGGCCTCGAACTCACAGAGATCTGCCTGGCTCTGCCTCCCGAGTGCTGGAATTAAAGGTGTGTGCCACCACTGCCTTTTGTTTTAATGAAGGGCAGGGACCAGCCCTTTTCTCTTAAAACTGTCTTTTACACGGCATAGGCCATGGACACGAGGGCACTCTGGGTACCTGGGACATGCGGTAAACTCTCTAGCACTGACTGCTACTCTGAGAGCATGCTCTGTCAGGACACAAATGTCCTGCCTCAGTAGGGTAAGTGACATTCCAAACTGGCCTGGATGGATAGCTGGGTGGGCTGCAGTGGTCCATATGGAAAGCAAAAGGCTTTCCTTGGGGTCCTCTGAGCTGGGTATGGAAAGTAGAGGCCAAGTGTTGGGAATCTTCTCCCCAGCCAGCTCTACCCTTGACTCTTAGTAGGTTGATAGTTTTTGACTCAAGGCAGTTTTGTCCCCTGGGGGACATTTATGTGTCTGGAGATATTTTGAATTATACCATGGGGGAGGGGTGTTGTCGGCACCCAGTGAAATGGAGGCCATATTTGCTGCTCAGGCATCCTTCAGCACACAGCACAGGCCCCCAGCAGATAGTCAAGGCTGGGAGGCCCTGATCTAGATAACCCAATCCTTCTGAGATTGCAGTTCTGAATTTCCTCCCCCATTCCAAAATGAGGAGTGAGCCAAGCTAGACTCCCAGCATTTGGGAGGCTGAGGCAGGAGGGTTGAGTTTGTACTATGCAGTCTCTCCAGGGAGCCAGAGGTCCCTAAAACGGTACTGATAGGTTATCCCAAGTGAGTCTGCTCCACAGACTCAGGCTCAGCCGGTGTCCAGCAAAAGAGAAGGAAGAGCTTGTAGGATTCTCCATGAGCCACCTGCCCACCCTGAACCCTGCACTCTAGCATCAGAGAGAGCGGACCAGGAGCTCATGATGACATGAGTAATCAGGGAGATACTAGTTATCTAGCATTCCCACCTACTTACCACCCATGGTCCCTAACCAGAAATTTCTGACCAGCCAAGAGAACTTGGGGAGGCGGGCCTGGCTTGTGCCGTTAGAGATTCTAGGACATCCCAACAAGCCCTTCTCTGGATCGCTCCATGTATAAAGATATCCAGAAGCACCTTGTTTACCTGCTGGCTCTCAGGATGAGTACAGATAAACAGACAGCACCTAAGGCAAGGCATGCAGGAGGCCCAAGGAACACTGAGTGGTAGGCTGTGTGAGTCCCAGCTGGCACTCCCTTTCACGTGTTTACCCAGATGACGCCATCATTCCACCCTTAGAGAAAACAGCCAGAGAGATAGCTTCCCTGTGCAGCAAGAATGAAGGGCACTGTGGCTCCACCACAGCTCCTGGCTTCTGCTCCGGATGTGTCATTAGCCAACCGCTCATTCCCCAGAAGAAAGCCTTCTGTGAGCCTTCGCGAGGTGTTTCGTGTGTGTTCCAGCCATGTTGAGAAGCAGATGCTGCAGACAGCTCACTGCTGCAAAAACTGGAACTCAGGGGGGTGAAGTGTCTTACCGAGACCCCGGCTGGTTAGCAGAGGACCTGAACTCAAGCCAGGCCCCTGGTTTTCCCTCAGGCTTTTACCACGGTCAGGCTCTTCCCATCTAGCCTTTGGTTACCTGGTGTTTCTGCCAGGAGCTGTTCTGGTACACAAGCAAAGGGACACAACTGCAATCGATCCCTGTTGACTTTAGTCAATAAATATTTGCTCAGTGTTGGGGTACCGGGCTATATGTGACAGGGGGCACATTGTTTAACCATCTCTAGATCCTGGTTTCAGCCTCTTTAAGTCAAGGACAGCCATGTTACCTGGACTTCCTACATCTGTGGTAAGGAGTCATGAAATGGGAGCTACTCTTATTACTAAGACTCAAGGTTAGGAGTGCAAAGTGACCGCCCCAGTGAGGGTCCACATTATTACAGATGAAACTGTATGCTCTGTGCGCCGCTCTCAAACATGACCACCTGTGGTTTTCAAAGGCATTTGTCCAGTTGTCTTTCTAGAGCAGGAGGAAGAATCTAAACAAGGCTTGAATCTGTAGGAGGTCTAATAGCAGGTGGGATTCTTGGTGAGTATGTGCATGTGCCTGTTACACATGCATGGTGCATACACATAGATGTATAGGTAAGTGTGCCTGTGCACACATATATGCAACCCAGAGCAAGACGTGGGGTGTCTTCTGCCACTCCCTGCTTTATTGCTGTGAGATAGGGTCGCACTGAACCAGAAGTTCACTCTTTTGGCTAGGCTGGCTGCTACTCAAGTTCTCCAGATCCATCTGGCTCCGAGACCCAATGCTGGGGTTACAGGGGTGTTCAGCTTTATATGTGGGGGCTGGGTATTCAAATTTAGGTCCTTGTGCTTACAAAGCAAATGCTCTTACCTATGGAGTCATATTCTCAGCCCTTTATTTGTGTGTGTGTGTGTGTGTGTGTGTGTGTGTGTGTGTGTGTGTATGCACCTGTAAGTGTGTGCACTCATATGGGCACACATGGAGGGCACAGCTTTCCAGTCTGTTCTCTCCGTCTACTATATGAATTCTATGTGGGATTGGACTCAGGCGGTCAGGCCTGACAGCAGGCACCTTTATTCACTGAAACGTCTAGCCAGCATGGAGGTTTATTTATTTATTTATTTTTGTTGGCTTTTGTTGTTGTTGTTGTTGTTTTTAGACAGGGTCTCAGCCAGGCATTTGGTGGCACATACCTTTAATTCCAGCACTCAGGAGGCAGAGGCAGGTGGACCTCTGAGTTTGAGGCCGGCCTGGTCTACAGAGTGAGTTCTAGAACAGCTAGGACTACACAGAGAAACCCTGTCTCAAAAACAAACAAACACAAACAAACAGACAAGACAGGGTCTCATTCTGTAGCCCAGGCTAGCTTAGAAATCACTCTGGAACACGAATTGGCCTCAGACTTGTAGCTTCTGCCTCAGTTCTGGACTGGTGGGGTTACAATTGTGAGCCAGCCACAGTGCCCACTTAGCAGACAGGACCCCTAAGACACAGGATAAAAAGCAGGAGTCAGGAGTGTGATGGCACCACGGAGAACTAGGCCACTTCTATCCCTGGGGGATGAAATATCCCAAGAAAGAAAGAAAAATGTATTACTTCCAGGCCAGAGAGAAGTCTCAGTGAGTAAAGGCACATGCCATGCAAACCTGAGGACCTGAGTTCAATCCTCAGAACCCCCAGAAAGGTGGAAAGAGAGAACTCACCCCACAAAGTTGTCCTCTGACTCCCATGTGCATGGGTGGCGTGTGCACCTACAATACGAAGAAGAAAGGACGTATTTATACCAGGATGGTAAACAGAGATGGAGCGGTAGGACCTCACTGGTGCTGCTAAACAAACCGTCAGCCCCTGATACCATAACTGCCCATATCAGCAACCTCACTCCGGCCAAGGTCGTGGGGGTGGTGAAGAGGAGCAGGGGGAGATGGGGGAGGAAACAATGAGAATTTAGTTCAGCTGATCCTTGGGCATACTTTATATTGGAAGTGGCTGTCAGAATCAACTGGAGGCCTTGTTAAACCTGAACTGCTAGATCCTATGCCCAGTTTGGAATTTAGTAGGTCAAGGCAGCACCTAGGATTTTACATTTCAGACAAGTTTCCAGCTAAGGCTGAGGCTACTGGCCAGGGCCATGTTTGGAGAGGCTCTGATATAAAGCACTTTTGTGGGCCACCAGAGTATCAATTTGCAGGGTCCTTCCTTAATACTTAGCTCTGTTCTGCCTGGTGGATTAAAAGAGATGAATACACAAGTTCCAAACAATATCCTGAATTGGGTGTGCTGGCACACACCCCAAATTCTAGCACTAGGGAGGCTGAGGCAGGTTGGGCTACTGTCTGAGGCAAGACTGTCTCAAAACTAAAGAGAAATATTGAAGACTAATTATCAATTTTTATCGGTTCTACAACAACTGGAGAGAATCTAGCCTGGGGGAAGGGTTAGAATACTATCCTAGTTCCCCCCCCTCCACACCAGTACCACACTCTTAATGGGAACAAAAATACAGTTCTCACGACCTTAAATGCTGACACTTGTCCAAAATGTCTAGTGAGGGGAAGCGTGTGTCATGCACATTAACGGAATTCAGTGATAGCAACTGAGCAGAGAAACTGAAAATTTGACTAAAGCCCAAATGAATAATCAGATAACACAAGAGGAACTTGGGACTTCTGGGAGTTATCTATCTAAAAAGCACAAACGATGCTCACCCGATCTGATGGAAAAGCTGATTACATGATAGCAGGTTCCTGACTGACTATTTATACAGGCTGACCATTGCCCAACAGACATAAATCAAACTCTTCACTATCTGTTGAAACTGGGTCTTTGTTCCCTGCAGATCGTGGGGGAGGAAGGCATCCATCTTGTAACTTGTTCCTGGGTTCAGCTGCCAAAATACTATTAGTCATAAAGAGACTCATGATTGGGCCCCAGAAAAAGCATTTCTAGTGAGGTCTTAGTATTTGAGAACATGGGGCATTACATTTCATCAGTTAAATGGTCCTGTGCACCCACTTTTGTGTCTTCCTGTTTAGATTCCAAATGCCAAGACACCAAAATATGGTCATTTCACATACCAAAAGTATGCCATTTTCCTGCCATTGCTGAGGATTGAACCCAGGACCCCACACAACACCATGATCAGCAAGCGATTTACCACTGAACTCTACCCCTACCCCATGACAGTTTTTCTTTTCTTTTGGTTTTTTGAGACAGAGTTTCTCTGAGTAGCTTTGGAGCCTGTCCTGGAATTCACTTTGTAGACCAAGCTGACTTCGAACTCACAGAGATCCACCTGGCTCTGCCTCCCAAGTGTGGGGATTAAAGGCATGTGCCACCGTTCCAGGCTCTTGACAAGGTTAAAATACATGTGAGGTATTTGCAGACCCAGATCAACATCCTCCCATTTGAATATACCTAATAACTAGGAATACAGTTTGGGATCACTGGGCAAAATTCCTTTTTCCTATAAGAAGCTGAAAAGATGAACACCAACGCTTCTGTGTCTTACACTAAGAAAAAACTCCACCTCAGTAAGTCAGTACAAGGCACTTGGGTGCCACTGTCACTTTCTTTCCCTTTGAAACCACGCTTACTGTGGGCCCGTTAAAGATTACCTTTCTGCAAGTGTGTTCTTACTAATAAATAACTCATTCATACTTGAGACAACGCTCAAGGCTTCAGTGTTGCAGGAATGGGGCTTTAGACTCCAGTGTACCTTGCTTGGAGATAACATTGCTGCTTTTGTGAAGCTGGTGGGGCTACAATGCCAGCAGCAATGGTGTATAGACAGAGCCTGCTTTCCAGCCTGCCTTGGGCTACAATGTCCCTTTGAAGTCGAGAAACAGTCTCTTATTATCCTCACTGTAGAAGAGAGCAGGGGAGTGGAGGGTGGAGAGGCCGGTGACTTGCCCAAGATCTTGCTGTAAATTTATATTCTGACTTACTAAAACTAGCTACAAAACTGAGGGGGGAAAAGCCACAAAACTGAGAAAAAACAAACAATACAAAATAAAGTCAGAAAACTGAGAAAAAAAACCCAGCCACAAAACTGAGGGGGAAAAAAAACCAGCCACAAAACTTCTCTGAGAAGAGCCATGGGTGTGAATGTGTTGGGGTGTGTGAAATCAAACTTCTTATGCTACAGTGAGTATCCTGTGAGGCCCGCTGCCCCTGTACCTGCCAGTTCTCTGCACCACTTAGGTCAGTTCCTGGGATAATCTAATTGTCTATCTTGAGCTTTAGTTATGAGCTTAAGCCATAAAAATACTGGACATGTCAATATTCAGAGACCTAAACTGCTCTTAAACTGGTACCTGTCAAGAAATATGATGTATCTTTCATTTAGTTGGTGTGAGTGTGTGTGTGTGTGTGTGTGTGTGTGTGTGTGTGTGTGTGTGTTTTACAATCTAGTTGCCATAATTTTCACTGTCAACAAAAACTGCCTGCCAATTCTGAGGAATGGGCATTCTAGGAACTGCTGTTCCGACTGCTGGGCATTACTGGTATGTCCCCACTCAGACTTAAGTTTCCCAGAGCAAGCACCTACTTCTCAAACTGCTTAACAATGTTGACTTATAAAGAAGCCTAAATAACCCAGCGGCCAAGCAGTAGGCTTTATTGCTCCATGGGAGTGGGTGGGGAGGGGAGAGAATCAAGGAATCCTGGGTGTGAGAGATGACCCGCTTTGCTCATGGCCCAACACTGACCCATTGTGCAAGATCTAGGACAATACCCACACTCTTGAACTAGATACCGTCTTTATCCTGCATACCTGAAGCCAGACCAACGTTCACAATAGAGCTTTGGAATCTAAGCTCGACACTGTTCCAGGTTTACAAGGAAATGCTGTTTGTCTTGTACTCAGGCCAATTGTGCAGCCCTCTACAGGACAGTTGGCTCCCCATCCTCCTCCAGGGGACTGGTTCACATCTAAACAATGTACTTGTCTCAGAAAAATCTAAACTCTTGGAAAACAACTGTTCATTCACAAAAACAAGGGAAGGAATAAAGAAATAGTGGCAGGTAAAGCCAGAAGCAGGAGACAAAGCTAAGACACTCAGCCTGTGGTTGAGACGAGAAAGCAGCAAGCAGATAGTTAGGGCACCAATTCCTAGGTGATGATCGGAGATCTAAACAGAATGTCGAGACTGATCCCAGCACTCAGGAGGCAGAGATAGGTGGATTACTGAGTTCAAGGCCAGCCCAGTCTACAAAGAGAATTTCGGGCCAACCAAGGCTACCTAGTGAGACTCTGTCTTAAAAAAACAAACAAAGCAAATAAAAGAAAATAAACAGAATGTCAACTGAGTCTTTGAAGACATTTTTGTTTTGTTACAATCACTTTTAATTACTTTGGCAGTAAAACCGTATTTTTTTTTTCCTTTCTGTGCTCAGTATTTTTATTCAGTTAGGTTAAATTAGTGAACTGCAGTCACAGAGTGAGGATCTAGTAAGTGCCACTGTCTGCATGGTCTTTGTTAAAGACCAGTGTTTCAAAACTTACTTTTGGTTAGTAATTTCACCAGACATTATCAGCTACATGTGGGTAAGAATCACCTCTCACTACATATCTAGTCAGCTAGGATTACAAACTGGTAATCATTTCCCCCTAAAATTTAAACCATCATTTTTCTTGGATCAGTGACTCCACTCACCTGCTCTGGACTCCTGCAGTCAGGGGCACATGCACACTCCCTATTCCTGTTGCCGCCCCAGATGGGAAAAATACAATTAGACACATAACATTCCACCTCAGCCAAAGAAGGGTCTTTTTCCTTTTTCTTGTTTTAGTGTGTGTGTGTGTTTGAGAGAGAGAGCGAGAGAGAGAGCGAGAGAGCGAGAGAGCGAGAGAGCGAGAGAGAGCGAGAGAGCGAGAGAGCGAGAGAGCGAGAGAGAGAGAGAGAGAGAGAGAGAGAGAGAGAGAGAGAGACCACATGAGAATACAGAGGTCTTTAGAGGCCAGAGGCATTAGATCCCTTGCAGCAAGTTACAGGCAGTTTTGAGCCAATTAACATGGGTGCTAGAAATTGAACTTGGGTCCTCTGGAAGGGCAAAAAGTGTTCTTAACCATTGAACCATCTCTCCAGCCCCCAAAGAGCTATCTTTCTTATATACTTGAACAGAAAGGGCATATATGAGTGTGCACAGTCTCTTCCACACACACTTTAGGAGCTAAAACATTACCAATTACACACACACACACACACACACACACACACACTTCCTTGCTGTTCCTTAGATAACTTAATAAATCATCATTCCAGTGCCTGCATAGATCACTAAGTCAAGGCAAACAATCACTTCCAACATTTTGTTATCACACTTAAAGTAACTATATGCTTTGGTAGGCTGGAAACCCTGGCTATACCCTCTAGCTCCCTGTCCACAGAATTAGCACAGCTTGTATTCCACAATATTTGTCCAGTACTTCCCTATTGAAACAGGGAGCACACCCCAGAGTACAGATTTCTCCTGGCAGTGGCCCAGCCAAAGCATGTTAAAATGGGTAGCTGTCCACTGGGCTGAGAGAATGGAGGGAAAGAGAAACATGCCATCAAGATCAAGGAGTGGCTAGCTACTGCATTTTCTCAAGAACGCCACTCCGTATTTGTTGTATGAATACTTGTCAGTGCTGAAACCTTCAGCGTGGAGGACATCTGCAAAAGTCAACACTTGTTTCAAATCAGGGCCAAGAGTTCACAACTGAGTTTTGAAACCTCAATGCACACATTCATTTTAGGATGCTGTCTGCAAAGCTTCAGAATTCTAAGAGATCCTGTTTAAAACCCTGAAGATTATTGCTCCATATTCCAATGGACACACTTATCACAGACTGTAATGCAGAGGTGGCAGGCTGTGCTGATAGAGGGCTAATCGATAGACACAGCATCTGAAAATAAGCCAGAAAGCAGACATACCACTAGCTCAGTGTTGACAAACACTGCCCTCTATTGGCAGAGAGCAACTGTGTAAAGTCAAGCTGATTGTTTTCAATAGCCATCTTTGTGACAGGGTCTATTATGTAGCTCTGGATATCCAAGAACTTGCCCTCTTCTGACCTCAGCAGGCACACGTGAATGTGGTGCACAGATATACATGCAGGCAAAACACTCATACACATAAAATAATTTCTATTGACCAACTTTAACCTGGTGTATACAACTCCATTAAGAATATAAAGTTTTACCAGGCAGTGGTGGTGCACACACACCTTTAATCCCAGCACTCGGGAGGCAGAGGCAGGAGGATCTCTGTGAGTTCAAAGCCAGCCTTGTCTACAAAGCGAGTTCCAGGACAGCCAGGACTCTGTTACACAGAGAAACTCTGTCTTGAAAAACCAAAAACCAAACCAAACCAAAAATAATACATACATCCATATATAAAGTTTTAGTAAGGCAGTGGTGGCACAGGCCTTTAATCCCAGCACTTGATAGGCAGAGCTAGGTGGATCTCTATGAGTTCAAGGCTGGCCTGGTCTACAGAATGAGATCTAGGACAGGCACCAAAACTACACAAAGAAACCCTGTCTTGGAAGAAAAAAAAAGTTTACCAGGCTGCAGTGACTCTTACTTTTAATCCCAGTACTGGGAAGGCAGAGGCAGGCAGATCTCTGAGTTTAAGGCCAGCCTAGCCTACAGAGTGAGTTCCGGCAGCCTGGGCTAAACAGAGAAGTCAAAAACAAAAAACAACATACCTTTAAACTGAGCACTCAGGAAATAGAGGCAGGTGGATCTTTGTGAGTTCAAGGCTAGCCTGGCCTATACATAGTGATTTGCTGCAGAGCCAGAGCTATGTAGAGACCTTGTCTAAATAAATTATATATATCTATATCTATATCTAATGTATATTCACGGAAGCTACAATAGCCAACATTTGTCTATTTCAACAATCAAGTAAGAGAAAAAGTTGGTGGGGGTGCCCAAATAGCCAGTCTCTGACCAGTTCTAAAGCGAGATCATGCACCGTGTTCCCCATCCCAGCACATCACAGACAGGTCCATGGTTCTTTACCCTTGGGGAGGACACTTTTGCTTAAGAAAGTGATTATGAAGTCAGTAGCTTGTCTAGTACTGTGTCTGTTACAAGATGGCTCAGTGTAGTTCTGGGGGACATTTGGCACTGTACAGAAATGTGTTCTGTGAGCATAAAAAGCACTAATTTTCATGATACATCTGATTGTTGAACTTGGACTGCCCTTCTCACTTTGGAAATGAGAAAAACTGTAAACCAGAGTTCCTCACATACCGAACCCCCTCTTAATCAATCAAAATTAGTCAATCTATTGTCTTTTTGTTCAATGCTCCAAAATATTGACTTCTGAGGCAAGATATGAGTTCCCTTTTCAACAGGTGGTCGCTTAACAATTTGGGAACCAGCTGTCCACCCTTCAAGTCAGAGTAGTGATGGGCCAAGGTAACTGCTGCACAAGGGTCAGTGGATTTGCTTTGACTATCCCAAGAAGCACACGGAGCACACATCTGGGTTACAAAAGCCCTTTTATAAAGCCATTTTAAAACAAAACAAACCAAAACGTTTACAAAAGAAAAGAAAAAGATACAGAAAATAACTTGCTTCATATGTCCCCAAAAAGAGAAAAAAATAAAGGGAACAATGCCAACATGCTCAACAATAAGGGGTACTTTTTCTTTTTTTTTAATACAAAATACAAGCAAAGGATACACATATTTAAAACAAAGTTCAGAAGACAGCAGTCCTGGAAATCCTCCAATCAGAGCAAAGCAAGAGTTTCTTTTTATGTAGACACATACAGACTGGGATATGTAAAAATGAAGTATCACATTAGACCATCACACGATTCTACCAATGCATGTTGCACCTATAATTCACAAACATGGTTAACAAATTCATGTTCACTTCAACTCAGTTTCACTTAAATTAAAGGAAAAAAAGCTTTAAATAAAGTGGTTACATTCAAACTTTAACTTCCTTAGTACCATGCTGCACATTTCAGCACTGCTAAGGTATTGCAAGAATGCCCAACCCTCTGATGTCTGATCATGTGTCTAGCCACACTGCAATATGAAAAAAAAAAAAAAAAAAAAGGATGCCTGGCTCTCTGCCCATAGCCTAGGATAGTTAGGCTAGCTCTCTGACCCCTCCTGCTCAGAACATGAAAGATCAAGGACTAAAATCAAGGAAGACTGGGAGGTTTCAGAACTGGCAAATGAAGTCTAAAAGATGAATCAAGGCAAACAATTACTGAGACCGTGGCTGCTGCGTAACTGGCAAGTCATGCCTTGCAGGAATTAAGCATGTAAGGTTTGCCGCAACATGTCTATGGTAAACCAACTATGTAGAGCTCTTATTTACAAATCTTGTAACAAATACTTCCAGAGGAAAAAGGAAAAAATTCACTAACTTCCAGAAGACAAAGGTTTAATTGCCAGACATTTACAAACACACTCACACATACCCACACCCACACCACACTTCAGGGTTTTATACATGTTATTTTTAGGGCATGACCGAGTACTTTACTCCCCAACCCATCAAAAAAGGAAGGAAAAAAAAAAACCCCAATTTACCCTCCCCCCCCCAAATCTAGAAAACCCTCCCTCACCCGATATACAAAGTGTCTGCACAACTGTGGTGCTCTACAGCCATATAGAGCATGCTCAAACAGATGTCACCAGTTCAGTTACTTGTTGGCATGGCAACAGATAGGCATATGGGACCCCCCCTCCCCAATAGTGGTTATTACAATCAGCACCACTGTGAATTAGGCTTTAAACCAAAGTATAATTAATGGATTTGATATTTAGAATCATGTATTTTGTTTTCTAAGACAAAGGGAAAATGAGGTTGAAATAAGAACATGGCTGTCGTTAGCTTGACATCCCAATACTAAAAAAAAAAACAATAATAAACTTCCCATCTAACTCAGCAGCTTCCCCTGGAGAGAAAACGACAATACTCCACCCTCAGAAGCAACCAGTGGCTTTAAGTTCCCTCTGGCAGGAAGGGTGCACTGCCTGTTTTTGACTTCCCTCTAAACACAATGAAGAGCCTACCTTGGATTTCTTCCTACCCATTCACAGGTGGCAACGTATTCAGTGTTGCTTCCGGTGCTACAGGTAAAAAAGAACTGTTCTAACAGGCACTCATTCCACAACACCGACAGGGCTTCCCGTTGGTCTAAATTCTGCTCTTGCGGCAGCCCCTAAACCTGAGTTTGTTTACACTACTCCCCTCTCCAACCTGTAGGCTGAAAGTCCACCTGCCACCTGCACGTTCATGGTCATAAAAATAACCACCTATCTTAAAAAAGTGTCACCTGTCATGGTGGCATTATTCCCAGCAGTGTTAAGAGTGGAGGGGAAGGACTCCCAGCCAGGCCACACAGTAAAACCATGTTTAAAAAAGTCAAAATTCAGCTGACTATATCCATCAAAAATCTTACTAGATTATAACCTCAAATTTTACTACTGATTTGTTATCTGGAAGAAAATGCTATTTGAACTAGTACCAAACAGAAGTATTTTAAGACTGAAATAAAAGTTGTTTTGAAAAAAAAAAAAAAAAAAAACAACAACAAAAAAACAAACAGGAGTTTAAATGAGGCAGCCTAGGGTACACAAAATGCTGTATTTTGTTTTACTTCTTAAAGAAAAGGTGTTTGGTGGGGGATTGATTCTCTTAACCATTCTAGAAGAAACATCCTACTATTATTTTTTTCCTTGTAAGGTTAATTCTGAGTGGGAGGTATTTAAAATATATCCTTCTGAGGTGGAGGGTTAAAAGCAGCAGTTAAGTTACCACTAGGGGAGCCAGAGGCTTCCATTTCTGGATGGGGGAGAGAAAGGCTTTAAAAAGAGCCTTGAGAACTTGAATGTAGTGTTAGCTAGCAGAGCTGCTGCAATCTGTTAGAGGTAAACCTAGCAGAGATTAGGTAACAGACAAGCACCTTCAAATGAACACCCCATTTCCTGAGCACTGCAAAGCAAGACAGTGAATGATTACCACCTCACTATAGGCACACGGGGAAAAAAAGGCCGACAGTAAGTAAGCCACGGAGGTGCCCAGCGCCAGCCATCATTAAGAGCCTACAGCTGTGACCTATCTGCTGTCGTTATTTGACCTAACTGCTAAGCACCTGTTTCCAGTTGAGTCACATTAAATGTCTTCCTATTTGCATGCATGATTTGAAGGAGGACAGTGTTACGGACAATGAAGTGAAAGCAAAGGTCATCCATTCAGAGCCCGTGTGCTCACTCGAGACACCAATCAATCTAACCAGCCTGTGATTAGAAAATATACTTTTCAAGCTAATGAATTAGTTTTAAAAGGGCCTCTAAACAAGAAGCCCAATCAGACACAAGTAACCTTCAAGACAGTATTATTTCTCAATTATAGGTAGATAAAAATCAGAGGTTAGTGCAGATTAATATATTAAAGAGACTTTAAAAAACTGAGGCTAAAGTTGAAAGACACCCTACCCACAAATTTTCATGAAGCATAACCTAAGAAAAGCCCAAATGTCACTAGGAATGTAAGACTGAGTTGTAAACCCCTAAAAGGGAGAGATGCCTGGTGGAAACAATGGTGAGTCTCCTCTTTGCTTAAGGACGGGTACCTGAGCAAGCCCACTAAAGCAAACAGATAATCTGCAATACCCCACTACACAGCTCACAACTACACTTCCATTCCATAATACAATAATCCAACCACTTATGTTCAAGTTTCTAGTTTTGGCCATATTTAATACTCATTCATTAACAGTGCAGGGTTGAAATGACTCTCTACCACTAGGTGTTTTATTTATTTATTTTATTTATTTTAAAGCAGATCTAAGAATGTTCTTTAAAGTGTCTTAAAAACTTGAGTAAAAATATTTCTTAAATAACCCTTTGTCCTATGAACACCTATAAGAAAATGACATTGTCTGAGACAAACATGTCACTTAAAAAACACAAAAGCAGAATACTGAGGGAGCAAATTTAGCTTAAGTGCATAAAAATATACAGAAATTAATTCCACTAAATCTTTTAGTAGCATAATAGGACCCCTAAACTTCGCTTCTATTGGTACATAGGATCTGAATGTGGAGGATCAAACCTATAGCTCTATGTCCTGATGCTCTGCTAAGGTGTCTAGACTGTTATCAATGGCACAAAGGCACCCTCAAATAGTTCACTAATCCTGTTGAGGCTCAGGCTCTTGCTTTAAGAAACATGAACAGAAAGGAGGGGCTCAGAACAACTAAGAAGCAACACAATTCCAAAGTATGGAAGCAGCATTTAACATACTCCCGTGCTGCCAGTAAATGAAAATAATATTCCATGGGGGAACTGAGAATGTAAGTAGCAGGACAAAGTTGTGAGATGTATATCATAGTATGTTACTATGAAGAAGGGAATTGTTTCTATCCCCAAATAAAACTGGCATGGTTCATGGGCCCTTGAAAACATTTATAGTATAAAAGAATTTCAATTATCTGTATTCATAAAGGATAAATCTCAAACCTTTATATCTGAGCTTCATATTAACTCAAACTTTATTTGCTTAAAACTATCATCAGCCTGTAAAGAAATGCACTGTGAGGTGTACACTCACCTTGTCATCAAAATTCTAGAGAATCTTTTTCACTTTTTGATCATTGGTAAAATTCTATCCAAAAAAACAGGATATATATAATATATATTTTAAAAACATGAATAGATGAAAACATGAATGAAATATGAAATTAATGAAGATTCTGGGTTCTGGTAGCCCATTTTTTTTTTTTTTTAAGACTGTTATTGGGACAAAGGACCACTGGCTTTGAGTCTCTGAGAATAACAAGTATAAAATAAGAAAGCCCACATTTGTAGACAAGCTCCAGGAAGTCCATTCCCTCCACACCCAGAGGATAATGTGAGCACTCGGAGTTAACAACCAGAATTCATGTTCTTCTCCAACTGCCTCATCAGCCTAAGTTTAGAGTCACGATTCTTTTTGACATTTACACTTTAGACATATAAGCTCATGTTAAATGACAACTGGTCTGTCAAAAGTACAGGAAAAAGAACAATAATTTTCAACTAAAACCTTTCTAGTTTTTCTGATTACTGTTCAAGTTGCTATTGTTTAACAAAAAGCAGTTTCCATAGCGCCCATCTCAAATCTTATTGCTTTACAGCCGTGGGATTCCTAACTTCCATTAAAAATACAAGACAGCAGTCAACCCAGTGATTAATTGACATGGCTTTCATTGGGAGGGGGAGGGAGGGTTGGCAAAGAAATAAGACCACCAGACAAAGTGGCAACTTAAACATTCTAACATACAATGGTTCTGAGAGTGAGAGAAAGAGAGAGAGAATATTCTTTCAGACAAATGAAACAGCACTGAAAGCCCATGAGTCAAGCCACAGCCCAAACCGTGTCCTATGTAGGTTTCCTTTCGTGTTTTTAATAAAATCTCTCCCCAAACATCACTTTTAATCTTCCCCAGATGGGGCTTCCTCTTCAGACCCTTCATCTCCAGACTTCTCAAGTGGAGGGCTTGCAGAGGTCTTCTTTTCTGGAGGGCTTTCTGCTTCCTCATCCTCTTCTTTGGGAGAAGGAGTTTTTTCCTTTGATGCCTTTGAAGCCGTGGGACGACCCACTTTTCCTTTTCCTTTCACTGGACTGGGCGTCACTGAAATACAGAAAGTAACAATTTGGCGATGGAAAGATAAAAAAAAATGCCTTAAAAAAAAATCAGTGACAAAAATAAAAGCTGGTAAGTACAAAAAGTAATTCCATCACACTAAAAAGAAGAGAGCCACAGAAAAAGCATCTTACTCCTAATGAGGATAATGGAGCATTCTCAGCAGAGACTGGAGCCACACAGTTTTTGGAGCTCCGTCATCCTCCATGGTATGAACAGTCAAAGTTTAAAACAGTGAGAAACTCATGAACTGTACTCGCCAGAATACAACTATAAGCAAATCTAGACTTCTGATTGAACAAACTAGCTCCAACTAGAAAAGTACCTGGCAGAAAAAACGCTCAAAGACCCGTCAATCCTTATTGCCAAGGGTGGTTTTGTTTTTATGTCAGTATGGTTTTATCTGACAGAACAGAGAGCCTTCCCTAGCTGCGGGGACCAAGCACAGAGCAGTCAGTACTATGTGAGCACAGTGAGGCCACCATGCCTGATTTGTGCCATTCCCACATTCAGGCCAAGTCCACAGCTTTTCTTTTCATTTCTTTTTTTTTTTCTATTTGGAGCTGAGGATCGAACCCAGGACCTTAGCAAGTGCTCTACCACTGAGAGAAATCCCCAAGCCCTCATTTTATTTTCTTAAATATTTCTTTCTTTTTTAAAAAATTTATTATGTATACAGAAGAGGGTGCCAGATCTCATTACAGATGGTTCTGAGCCAGCATGTGGGTGCTGGGAATTGAACTCAGGACCTTTAGGAAGAGCAGTTGGCGCTCTTAACCTCTGAGCCATCTCTCTAGCCCCCAAATACTTATTTCATGTGCACTGGTGTTTTGTCTGCATGCATGTCTATGTGAGGGTACCAGATCCCCTGGAACTGGTGTTATAAACAGTTGTGAGCTATCATGTGGATGCTAGGAATTGAACTGAGGTCCTCTGGAGGAATAGCCAGTGCTCTTTATCACTGAGCCATTTGCCAGCCCACTCTTTTTACTTTTTTTCAAGGTTTTATTGTTTTTAATTATGTGAGTATGTGTGTGCCTGTGTGTGGGTATGTACATATGTGCAGGTGCCTATTAGTCGTGGAAATGAACTTGGGCCCTCTGAAGACCAGCCATCATCTTAATCACCAAGCCATCTCTCCAGCCCCTAGCAGTCTCGAAGGGACCAAAGGCAAATGTGAAAGCCTTTTGGATTTCTTGTACTTCTACCAAATCCAAGGCCAATGTCGAATTCTCAACAATGAACAATCTATGTTGAGAAGTTTAGCTCTTAAAAAGTTTAAAGGCAGAAATGTGGTGTTACTTTCACAGGCCTTACCTGTAGCCTTTAGTCTGGGTTTGGGCATTTTCTTTTCTTTTCTCTCAGGTTTGGACTTCTTAACCATCTTTTTGTTTTTCTTTTTTGAACTGCCATAATCACTATCATCATCGTCTTCCATTAGGAAATCTTCATCGCTGCCAGAATCTTCTGAGAGGAAAGAAGAATTTCAACATCCAACTTAAATGTATACATCCTTCCAAGTGAACAGAGGGAGACAGTGCTGAGAATGACTGGACTCAACAGGGAGTTCCACTACCAATTGGGTGGGAGCTGCCGCTGGCCCACTGGAGAATGAGTATAGTGTGGACACAGTATCTTAGAGATTGGATAGATTTCCTGCCAAATTCTGATTCGTTAAACAAAAAAAATTTAATTTTTCACTTATATAAATATACAATAAATATACAAGTGTGTGGGAATCTCTAGAAGAGGATGCTGGATCCTTTGGAGGAGGAAAAGCTGAGCCATGTCTCTATCCTTATAGTTTTATCTTTTTGTTTTGGAGACAGGATCTCACGATGTGGCTCTGGCTGTCCTGGAACTCACCACTCTAAACAGGGACCCACCTGCCTCTGCCTCCTGAGTGCTGGGATTATAGGTGTGTCACACTATGTCAGCCAAGCCGCACAGTTCTATCTTTTAACTGGTAGCATCTGCTTAATGCAAGGAACTGAATGCAAACATTTAGCATCTTAGAAAACACCAAGGTCATAAACTACAATTGCAAAGAAGGACCACAACTGCAGATGAAGCTCCATTGACTTGATCAAGTACTTCACTGAGTACTTGCTTAGCATGCACAAAGCCCTGGGTTAGACCCTCACTTCTCTATAAAACTGGAAGGGGTGGTGCAGGCAGACCAGTAGTTCAAGGTCATCCTTAGCTATACAATTAAACTGAGGCCATCGTGGGCTACAGGAGAGCCTGTCTAAACAAACAACTAAAGAACAGTAGGTAGTTTCACGTACTCTCCTGGAATGGTGCCTCATCATCTTCTTCTGGCTCTTCCTCACTGCCAACATCTTCCAGGAGCATCTCTCTCTGTTTAGAAGCCGCTTTAGACGCTGCCTGTCGTTGCTGGCGAACATTCTTATGATCATCTTTTTCATCTTCACTGTCATCTGCAATACAAAAGTTACTGTGATACAGCAATCTGCTGACAGAGGATAGAATAACAGCTTAACTTCATTAAAACAGGAAGAAAATCTATCCTTAAAATTTCCTTAAAGTAGGTAGGTAGTGGTGTACGCATTTAATCCCAGCACTCAGGAGGCAGAGGCAGTTGGATCTCTGTGAGTTCGAGGTCAGTCTGGTCTACAGAGTGATTTCCAGAATAGCCAGCGCTACACAGAGAAACCCTGTCTTAAAAATACCAAAAAACAAACAAACAAAAATCCTTAAAGCCAGGCATCGTGGTATACATCTATAGTCCCACCTAGAGAATGAAGAGTATAAGATTTATCTGCACTATATAGTGACCAATTTAAAAAAAAAACAACAAAAACCCAGCAGGGTCTGTGGGGCCATAATCAAGCAGGAGGCCCTGGCTGGTGAGAAGCCATCCATGGGCCCCCCTGGCACCTTGCAGCATCACTCAGGTGGGCCTCATTATGGTAAGCAATTATACGGTTGAGAGATGGAAGATAAAGAGGAGCGGAATAGTCCATGTGTTGTGAAAAGACGCAGGAAAAAAATGCAGGTGGTAAGGAGCAGGCTGATGCTGGAAGCGAGTTTGCCACCTGGGACCATAGTGAAGGTGGTGAGTAGGCTGAGGGCCATGGTGATATCCCTGCTGGGCTGCTGCCAAGGGCCACATCTGGGTTCCTGTTGCCAACAAGTGCCATGTTGATTCCACTCGTGTGGGCCTACCCCTGGGACTGTGTTGGGGTTGTGTGCTGGACACTACAGGAAGAGAGACGGCTGGCCCCAGCGAAGGTGAACCGACTCTAAGGGCATGGATGTAGGGGAGCTGACTCCGCCCTCTCACCTGAGGTGGGTGGCCCCAGCGGCCTGGACCAACCAGCTCAGTTACCACCCAGACCCACAGCTGGGCCTTGGGTTGGCCCACCCTAGCATCTACCCCATCTAGGACCTGATGGAGCCTGTGAAGGGACTGGTTCTGTGGAACAATACCCTCAGGATCTCCAAGACTCCGGGCGGCCACAGGATATCCAGAGGAGTTCTGGTGAGGACCCAGTGATTATGTACCAGAAACCAGAGGCCTTGAACCAGACTAGTGACTCATCGTAAAAACATTTGCTAGTAAAGCTGACTGGACAAAAGTGTGTACTATGTCAGACACCAAGGCCCTCAATGCCATCAGGACAAATCAAGAGGTGTTGGAGAGGCGGGAAAGAAGGAGAAGCAAAGGTTTGTTGTTTGTTTTGTACTTTCTTTGGTGGGGGGCACTGCAGGGGTGAGGGAGGGATTAAGGGGGAATGGGAGTGAGCAGAATTGGGGTGCATGATGTGAAATTTTCTAAGAATCAATAAAGAAGTTAAATTTAAAAAACAATAAAAAGAAAAAAACTTGCAAAATATAGAGTGCTAATGTTAAGAACCAACTTAAATTAAAAATAAATGTACTTGTAATATATAAAGACCTGGGTGGCCTCAAAATTACAGAGAACCACCTGCCTCTATCCATCATGCCTGGCATAGGCATGTAGTTTTCAAAAACTGCAAAGCTGAACTAAACTATGAACACTTAAATTTACAACTGTTTAATCCTAAAATTATCAATTATACGTCAATCTATATTTACTGATTTTAGAAGCTAGAGTAAGAAAAATATTTTAAAATAGAAGCAGTAAGGAGGCCCTTCCAATTAGCTCTATTCCAAGATATAAAACACATAAAAACAATGCTAAATTATTGCTCCTTACAATGGACTGGATGACCTTTCCAATTTAGAGACAGGCAAAGATGAGCTAGATAAAAGTCTGAGGGCAAGTTTAATAAAAATATACTACAATGAATTAATTAGTGTTTCATTAATACAGTTATTTAGTCTGCTAAATGAAGGCCAAGATGCTAGCCTCCCAGCTCTAGACTAAACTTTATTTTTACCTGTCTCTACTTAGGCTTTTTACTGAACTTTTAGGCTTCCCTACTTTATTAAGGTTTAGCTGTCATACTTCTAAAACAGTCCCATAAGCCTGTTTTTTTAAAAACAGCAAGCAAACAAACAAACAACCCCAAACCCAAACCCAAACAAACAGAAAAAAAAAACCCCAGGGTGCTGGAGAGCTGGCTCTTCAAATAAGAGAACTTGTTGCTTTTGAAGAGACCCAGATTCAGTTCCTAGCACCTACTTGATGGCTCACAACCATTTGTAACTCCAGCTCCAGAGGATCCAACACCCTCTTCTGTTCTCTGTGGACTGAAGGCATGTACAGGGTACAACCTATACATACATGTAAGCAAACTCTCCTACACATTAAAATAAAAACAGAGGCCAGACAGTGGTAGCACACAACTTTAATCCCAGCCCTCAGGAGACAGAGGCAGGTGGATCACTGAGTTTGAGGCCAGCCTGGTCTTCAGAGCTAGTTCTAGGACAGCAAGGCTACACAGAGAAACCCTGTCTCAAAATGCCAAAAACAAAACCCAAAAACAACCCCCAAACCAAAAACATAGACCTTTTATTTACTCTTTGAGAATAAAAATACATTTTATTTTATTTTTTTGAGACAGGGTTTCTCTGTGTGCTCTGGCTGTCCTGGAACTCTCAATCTGTTCAAATCTGTTCACCTGCCACTTCCGCCCATGCTGGATTAAAGGGTTGTGCCACCACTGCCCAGCATGCATTTTGATCTCATCTATCCCCTACTACTTGACATCCCTACCCCCCCAACACATCCATACTAATTTCATGGTGTGTGTGTGTGTGTGTGTGTGTGTGTGTGTGTGTGTGTGAGTTTTAATAAACTAGTAAGTCCAACTAGTGCTGTTCATATGTGAAATATATGAATGGGTGTGAGGCTTTCTATTAGAGCATGAGCAACTTACCAGTGGCCAATTTCCAGTAACTTTTAACTGTCAAGAGTTCCTAAATTATGGTTGGGGCCTTATAAGGCTCTCCCCTACTTCATGGTCAATGTTTAAACATTTCTAGTGCCAAAGATCTCATCTAGAGTCAATCAGAGAATAAAGCTATGGCAGACTCTAAACTAAAATCGAGTTGGCAAAAGTTGTGCTTAATACAAGCACAGAGTCACGCATTTTGAAGTATTAAAAATCTTAATAAAGGTAAGAAATTCAAATTAGGGTTCACAAAGCAAATGAATGCCAAAGCACATTACCTTGGTCAAAATTAAAATAGCTGGAAACAAGGAATACAGAAAGCGGTAAGCCACCAGATACGGGTTCTGTAAACAAGCAGCCTGCACTCTGACTGCCGAGTCATCTCTAGTCCTGCTGTAGTTTTTTGACAGGATCTCCTTATGTAACTCCTGGCTGGCTTTGTACTTTGCAGCAATTCTCCTGTCTCAGCATCCAGAATGTTGGTATTAAAGGCATATTCCACCATACCTGATTCACATGAAATCTTTTTTTTTCCTAAGATTTATTGATTATGTATACAGTGTTCTGCCTGCATGTATGCCTGCAGGCCAGAAGAGGGCGCCAGGTCTCATTATAGATGGTTGAGAGCCACCATGTGGTTGCTGTGAATTGAACTCAGGACCCCTGGAAGAACAGCCAGTGTTCTTAACCTCTGAGCCATCTCTCCAGCCCCACATTTTAATTAAAATTTTTTACAAAATATTTTTCTATGGCTATTATTTCAAATGACATTTACTTGGTTTGTTATAATTTCTTTATTCATATAAAAGTTGAATAGCAGCTAGGCATGGTGGCACACACTTTTAATCCCAGCACTGAAGAAACAGTTGGATCTTGGAGTTTGAGGCCAGCCTGTCTATATGAGTTCCAGGACAGCCATGGTCACATAGTGAGACCCTGTCTCAAACAACAAAACAATATATATATTTTATGTGCATTGGTGTTTTATCTACATGTATGTCTGTATGAGGATGTCCAGTTCCCTGGAAGAGCAGCCAGTGCTCTACTGCTGAGCCATTTCTCCAGCCCCCATAATAAAAAGGTCTCAATCTCAATTTTGCATGAAAATAACCTGTATCTATTGCCTGTGTGAAAATAGAAACGTTCTTATAATTCCAGTATTTGAAAGTATCTGACATACAAAACCATTTGTTAATAAATAAGTATATGAATTATTCCTACTGCAATAAATATAATTTACCTGCTGAGTGAGAATCATCCTTCTTAGTCTTCACATCTTTTTCTTCTGAGTCTTCACTGTAAGGAAAAAAGGAAGAGAAAATGCTTGTAAGTCTTAGGTCCAACTCTAAATGATCGATGGGCAGGGTGGCTACACTTGTAACTCCAGCAGTAGGCCTGACATAGTGCAGACCCATCCTGGACTACACAGTGTGCTTTAGGCCAGGCTGAACTGAAGAACAGAAAGAACCCTAAGTTGGGTATAGTGTCACATGCCTTTAATTTCAGCACTTGGGAGGCAGAGGCAGATAAATTTCTGTACATTCAATGACAGCCTGGTATACAGGAGGCTTTTGTCTTTAAAAAGTTAAGACCCAGCCAAGGCTACACAGAGAAACCCTGTCTCAAAACAAAACAAAACAAAACAAAACAAAACAACAAACGACTCTTGTCTTGAAAAAAAAATTGCAATCAGATTTCCAATTCTCAGAATTGAAAAATATACCTCTTTCATGTAATGTTCAAACAGGGCCCAGTGGTGATGGCACACACCTTTAATTCCTGGACTCAGGAGGCAGAGGCAGGCGGATCTCTGTGAGTTGGAGGCCAGCCTGATCTGCAGGACAAGTTCCAGGACACCCACAGCTTGTTATATAGAAAAACCCTGCCTTGAAAAACCAAAAAAGTTTAAACAGATGCTGAGGAATGAAACTGCTTCATTATTCCCTTACCTTACAGGGATGTTTAGTGAATAGGTGTAATTTTACTCATGGAAAAATAAACTGAGTCCCAAGACTCAACAGGAAAGGGAGTAAGTATCTTGATCAAGCAAAAACTGCAAGGCCATGGCCCAGTTTAATCCTTCTTCCCAGGGCCACAACAAACAAAATTAAAAACAAAAAACAGTAAAGCAAAGTTTATAAATTGAACTTATGATCAAGTGTATGACTTTTCTCTGGCTATTTCAATAAGCAAAGTCAGAGAAAAGCTCAACTTTTAAGCAGAAATTGATAGAAAATTCAATAAAACATTGGCTTATAGATTTAAGATCAACCTAAAGGCTAGCCTGAGCCAATTGAGATCCTGCCTGATCCCTGACCAATAAACAAAGAAAAAATTTAGGCTAGATATAGATACTGATGAGACAATGTAACAGACCATCATAAATGGTTCATATTTAGGAAAAATGTAAGTGAATATAATAAAAAAAAGTTTCTAAGTTGGGCTATTTAAAACTATGTAAGAGATATACTCTAAACTTGAGAAGATCTGTCTCCCAGCGGCAGGCATAATACTGATTTTCTCAAAAATCACATTTCTGAAATTCTCTACTAAAAACATTAGAAGTTAGGTATATAAACAAAAACTATTCAGTAAATGAATACATTTATAGTGATTTTAATATTCTATGAGTCAATTTTGTTTGAAAATTACTATTTCATGTATATGGGTACTTTATCTGCATGTCTGTGCACCAAATGTATGCCTGGTGCCCATCCAGTCCAGAAGATGGCACTGGATTCCCTGAATCTAGGATTATAGAGTTATAAACTGTTATGTGGACCTTGGGAATGGATCCTGGGTCCTCTAGAAGAACAGCCAATGCTCTTAACCACGGAGCCGTCTCTCTAGCCACCACGAGTCTTAGAATGATTGAGAAATACTATTTCATTTCTTTGAATTGCTTATCTGTATGTAATAGGAGCACCTAGAAGTGGTACTTGAGGTCCACCAGGTATGGTTTCAAAATCTGCTGGTCTATTTGCTTATTAACCCCCTGCCTTCTCTGTTTCTTTCTCTCTCTCTCTCTCTCTCTCTCTCTCTCTCTCTCTCTCTCTCTCTCTCTGTAGCCCAGACTGGCCTGAGCTCACAGAAATCCACCTGGCTCTGCTCCCCCGAGTGCTGGGATTAAAAGTGTGTGGCACCACCGCCCGGCCCCTGCTTCTTTCACTGAACCCTTCAACCTAACAGATGTGTTATGAGAACTAAGTGGCAATGTACATAAAGCAGCACAATACATCCTGACACTAATATTCTTCCATTATCATTAATAATGATGTCTTAAAGTTATACACTCTGAAAAGTCTATGTTCGTTTTGAAAACCAGGAGAAAAATTCTATCATCCTGCTCTCCATGTAGATGATCTCAATGTAGTTATGTTACAGTTAAATTGCAATTCAAGTGAACACATTTGTAAAACTAAAGGAAGAGGTTTGGAAAATGTTTGTCCAGGACATGTAAGGTCCTGGGCTCCATTCTTTGCACTACAAAAAGAAAAAGAATAATAAAAAAAATTAGGGAGAGGCAAGTATCTAAACTGACTTCTTGAACAAGAAAGACTCATTTTGAGAGTAAAATTCAACAGTGTACAGAGCTTAGAATTCCACAAGCTTTAGTAATGGTTCTGCTATTGATCACCACAATGAAGTGTCAATACCAACCTTGGATAACAAATTACAAATTTTTTAATTCAAAGCTGGTCTTGGTGGCACATTCCTTTTTTTTTTTTTTTTTTTTTGAGCTGAGGATTGAACCCCGGGCTTAGCTCTACCACTGAGCTAAATCCCCAACCCCAACAAATTACAAATTTAAAACATTCTTTTGGCTCATGTTTGAGGAAACAGCAAAAACCATTCTTGGAGATCACTTCTATCAGAAGTTCAGACCAAGTTGCTTCTGGGGATGAGGTGGACCTGCAGACCTATAAGCACAGCCTACACAACGTGAAACACAGACTGCATAGAGAAACTTCACCCAGGTACAGCTCACAAACTGCCTTCATTTCAGAGTTCGGACAATGTCACCAGGAAGAGAAACACAATGATGTCTCTTACCTGTCTTCCTGTGAATTCTTTCCAGATCGCCTCTTATTTTTAGCTTCTCGGGGAGATGACCGAATTTTCTTAGCAGGAGGGCCTGAATCTCTTCCATAATCTTCATCTAAACAAGCAATTTTTCAAATTCAGTTAATTAAGACATTTACATGCTAAAATCACATATTACTCTTCATATTATTTAAATAAATGGGACCAGATTTCCCTCATGGTTTCTTTAATTAAAAGAGGGAGGGGGGCCTGGAGAGATGGGTCAGAGGTTAAGAGCACTGACTGGTTTTCCAGAGGTCCTGAGTTCAATTCCCAGCACCGACATGCTGGCTCACAACCATCTGTAATGAGAACTGGCACCCTCTTCTGTGTACACTGGAGAGGTGGCTCAATGGTTAAGAGCACATGCTGTTTTTCCAGAAGACCCAGGTTTAACTCCCAGAATCCACATGGAGGCTCACAACTCTAGTTCCAGAGGATCTAATGTCTTCTTTTGGCCTCTACAGGCACCAGGCACACACGTACACGCAGGCAAAACAAGCAAAAAAGTACTCTAGAAAATTCGAGCTAGGAGTATTTATTACTTAACATGCAGGAGGCTGAATTCTACCTCCAGCACCACAAAAATAAATAAATAATTTAAAAATGGCCAGTGAGATGGCTCAGCAGTTACTAGCACTTGGCTGTGCAGGCCTGAAACCTGATTTAGATATCCAGAAGCCATGGTAGAAGGAGAGAACTCACTCCCAAAAGTTTTCTTCTAATCTCCATGTGTCCACACTCATACATACATATCCCAGGCAAGCACATACAACTAAAAATAGAACTTTAACATTCCTCCCCAGTCCCACCTATTTTAATCCTATTTTACACATTATTGTCTAGTCCTTATATACATACATTTTATATGTTTACAACACAGCTTGTCATTTTATACCATTCCCATTTAATTTGTGATTTTCCCATGTTTCAACATCTTCATATTTACTCAAAATTCTAGTAATATGGGTTTTATTATAAATATCTTAGGAAAAAAACCTAAGCCAGGCGGTGGTAGCACACACCTGTAATCCCAGCACTCGGGAGGCAGAGGCAGGTGGATCTCTGTGAGTTCGAAGCCAGCCTGGTTTACAGAGCTAGTCCAGGACAGCCTCCAAAGCTACAGAGAAACCCTGTCTCAAAAAAACAAAAAACAAAAACAAAAAAAAGAAAAAAAAAAAAAAAAACCTAAAATCTACAATCTTAGATCAGTAAATTAGTAAAATACCTTTTTTTTTTTTTTTTTTTTTTTTTTTGAGACAGGATTTTTCTGTGTAACAGTCCTGGTTATCCTGGATCTTGCTTTGTAGACCAGGCTAGATTCACAGTGACTCAAACTCAGAGATCCGCCTGCCACTGCTTCCCAAGCACTGGGATTAAAGGCATGCACCACCACCACCACCACTCTTTTTTTTTGAGACAGGGTTTCTCTGTGTAGCTTTGCGCCTTTTTCCTGGAACTCACTTGGTAGCCCAAGCTGGCCTTGAACTCACAGAGATCCACCTGGCTCTGCCTCCCGAGTGCTGGGAGTAAATTACTCTTAAACTCAAGTATTAAATATATAATGCACTCTGGATACTTATAATGTTAAAAAAATACCTCCAATTGTAAAAGCCCCATAAGAAAACCTCACCTTAAAACACCACTACCATATACAAATGGTGAGAAACTAGAAGTAGTGTGGAACTTCAGTATTATTAAACTGCTAGATTCACTATGAATTCCTTGACAAAATATCCTAAGCATTATCTCCAATATTTATTTTAATTGTGTGTATGAAGGGTGTATCTGTGGTTATGTGCATGAGCTCATGCATGCTGAGAACTGAACTCAGGTCCTCTGCAACAGCAGTAATATGTTAACTAGTGTACCATATTCTGTTGCTTAAAAATAACTAAAAGAAAAGAAAAATAAACCCAAGTGAGTGAGATAAGAGCAGTGCCCAAAATTCTACAGCATGACTCTTAACCATGCTGGGTAGTAGTGGTACACACCTTTAATCCCAGCACATGGGAGGCAGAGGCAGGCGGATCTCTATGAGTTTGAGGCTAACATGGTCTACAGATCGAGTTCCAGGACAGTCAAGGATACAGAGAAACTCTGTCTTGAAAAATCAAAAATGACCCCTAGCCACATTTAAAAACAAAACAAAAACCAACCATTTATTTGTGTGTGTGAGCATGCCTGCCAGGTTGTACATATAAAAGACAGAGAAGAACTTGCAGGAATCGGTTCTCTCCTTCATTCTGGAGATCAAATTCAAGTTGTCAGGCTGGGCACCAAGCCCTTTGCCTGCTGAGCCATATCGCAGGCCCTTAACTACATTTTTAAAAGACAAAAGAAAAAGGTCAGAACAGCTACATCCCAGCTGAGGGACATAAGTATCAACTCTGCTTCAGTTTCCTTAAATCAAACAGTATGCTCTAAAAATCAACCTATTAAACACAAACATTTATAACAGTTCCCAGTATGTAGTACAATTAATTATCTTCCAAGCCTTCTCAAAGGGCACATTATCTTTATAAAGCAAAATTAAGAACTCAGCAGTTAAAGCCACTGGTTGGTCTTCCAGATGACCTGGGTTCAATTCCCAGCACCCACATAGCAGCTCACAATGGCAGTAACTCCAGTTCCAGGATCTGATGCCCTCTCATGCCCTCTACAGCACTGCACACACTTGGTACACAGGCATAAATGCAGGCAAACACTCAAAAATGTAAAATAATATTAAAAATTTAATAAAGTAAAAGAAGATAGTAAAAAGACCCATCTTACTTCATTATGCAAAAAGCATAACTCTTTTTCTTTTTTCGAGACAGGCTTTCTCTGTGTAGTTTGGGTGCCTGTCCTGGATCTCACTCTGTAGACCAGGCTGGCCTCGAACTCACAGAGATCCACCTGGCTCTGCCTCCCCAGTGCTGGGATTAAAGGCTGGGATTACCACTGCCCAGCAAAGCATAACTTCTTTAGGCATAACTTTACTTTAGGCAACAATAGCACAATTTTCTTGTTTATTTTTTTATTTTATTTATTTATATTTTATGTATGAGTGTTCTACTTGTATGCCTGCATGCCAGAAGAGGGCATCAGATCCTATTATAGATGGTTGTGAGCCACATGCGGTTGCTGGGAATTGAACTCAGGTCCTCTGGAAGAACAGCCATGCTCTTAACCATTGAGCCATCTTCTCCAGCCCCCAATTTTCTTGTTTTTTAATCAGGGTCTTGCTTTGATATCACAGCTAGTCTGCAATTCCTGGGCTCATGTGCTCCATCCATATGTCTCAGGTTCCCGAATAGCTGAATTATTGGGCTCATACTACCGTGCTTAACTAGCAGAAGGTGTTTTACATAAACAAACACTGCATCATAAATTACTGGACATTTAACCTTTGGATCCTAAAACCAGATAAGAAAAAAAAGAAAAAAAAATCAGGTGTTTTGGTTTTTTTTTTCCCAATGATTTACAGAAAAAGCTAAATGCCAGGCATAGTGGCACACACCTGCAATCCAGCAAATGTGAGGTTAAGGCAAGAACACTTTGAGTTCAAGGACAATCTAGGCTATGTAATAGACCTTAGCTCAAAGAAAATGGGTAAGTTCATGTTTTGTTTTCTTTGACATAGATCACTGGGTACTTTTAAAACCATGACAAGAAACACATAAGCTGACAGTTCTGTCAGCACAACATGTGACTTTTAGAAATCACAAACATACCTGCATCATCTGATTCCTGAAACTGTGAGTAATCAACGACCTTCCTATTTCTGCAGAAAGAGACAAATTTAGTGATTAAAAAAAAATGTTATGACTTCTAGGATGTCAGAATAGACATTTTAGTTTTATAAACAGAATAGTTCTCAGGCCAGGTGTAATGATGCATGCCTTTAATTCCAGTTCTTGGGAGAGAAAGGCAGGCAGATCTCTAAGAGTTTGAAGCCAGCCTGGTCTGCCTACATCGTGAAATAAATAGTGAGATCCTGCCTCAAAACAACAATAACAAACAGACAAAATCAACTCTCAAACTTATACCACTGACCTGGTGACAGCTGAACACTGTTCTTCCCCAGGTTTATACTACCCACCTCCCCAGAACAGAAGAGGTAAGAGTTCACCACACATACATATTCACTGTAAATAGACATTCCATATACATTTATTATACGTTGCTGTGGAACAATCTTTGTACACTGTAAATATGTATTACTTTCACTGGTTAATAAAGAGCTGACTGGCCTATAGCTGGGCAGGAAGAGATTGGGCTCGAGAACCAGACTAGGAGGATTCTGGGAAGAAGGGCCGAGTCTGAAGAGTCACCAAGAGAGGCAGAGAAGCAGCATGGGAAATACATACATGAGGTAAATTAATCTCGGGGCAGCATACAGATTAATAGAAACAGGTTATAAGATCTAGCTAAAAACAAGCATAAGCTACTGGCCAAAAATTCATTAGTATTAAGTCTCTGTGTGGTTATTTTGGAGAGTGGCTGGTGGAATTAAGTGTTATTTTATACCCCACCCCACCCCACCTTCTTTCTGTATTATACAGCCCTGGCTGTTCTGGAACCTGGTTATATAAACCAGGCTATCCTATAACTCAAGACATTCTCTTGCCTCTGCCTCCCTAGTATTAGCATTAAAGATGTTTAACACTATGCCTGGCTGCTATTTTATTCCTTTTTGTTTGTTTGTTTTTTGAGACATGGTTTCACCATGTAGCCCTGGCTGTCCTGGAACTCACTCTGCAGATCAGTCTGGCCTAGAATTCAGAGACCCACCTGCTCTGCCTTCTGAATACTGGGATTAAAGGGTACCCTACCACCTGCCAGCCTTTTTTGGGGGGAGGGCATTATTTTTACTGTTATATACACAATCACTTATAATAATCTTGATAAAACAAGATTACTGCTAAGCAAAAAAGTTAAGATATAATATAGTTGTAACACTCCCAAATTACAATAAGACTAAGCCTTAGAAGAAAAAACTTTGCTGTAGTCTAAAATGCTTAGAGGGCTGGAGAGATGGCTCAGAGGTTAAGAGCGCTGCTTGCTCTCCCAAAGGTCCTGAGTTCAATTCCCAGAAACCACATGGTGACTCACAACCATCTGTAATAAGATCTGGTGCCCTCTTCTGACCTGCGGGGATATGTGCAGACAGAACACTGTACACATAATAAATAAATAAATCTTAAAAAAAAAGATGCTTAGAAAAAGGATGTGGTGTGTGTGTGTGTGTGTGTGTGTGTGTGTGTATGTTATCTATGCATGTGCACATGCATACCGTATATGTTCTGGTACCCATGGAAGACAGAAGGCCTCAGATCCTCTGTATCTGGAGTTAGGTGGTTGTTGGGGTGCCTAACTTGGGTGTTTGAGATAGGCTATGTAAAAAAAAAGCTGACTTTAAACTCAGGATCCTCCTGCTTCCTCTGCTCCAATTACAGATGTAATTGGATCACACATAATCAGTGAATTCTGCCTTCTGTTTTGTTCTACAAAAACTATGAAATCTGGAGATGATTTTGAAGTATATAGGAGAAGGTGCACAGGTCATATATTTATAGCACTCTACATAAGGAACTTGAGAAGTGTACTTGGATGCTTGTTGTATTAGAGCTAAATTACATTTTTTTAATGAACTCATTCTTGTCAAACTAGAAGCTGAAAATCTACCATGATCAAAACCTAACATTTAAGAGGAGCATTACTAAAGTAAAAGGGCATGAGATGGTCTATTTATTCCTAGCCAAAAACAACAGAAAAAGTCTTGTCCAAGTTCTACTACAGAGCTAGAAATGTTGACACACACCTGTCATCCCAAGGAAGTTAAGGTCAAGAGAGTCTGAGGTGGGCTGAGCTGCAGAGTCCTAGTTTCAAACTATTTAAATGCCAAATGGAACTAACTCTCCAGTTGAACAATAACTACCAGAAACAAATACACCATTTCAACATAGCACAGATGACTGGACTAAAACCCAATCAGGGCTCTGCCACAAACTAGTTCTCTGTCCTTGAGTAAGGGATTCCCCCTCACTGACCATATTTTCCAACTGTAAAGCAGGAGGAATACAAACTGCTAGAGAGTGGGGCTGGAGACATGGCCCAGTGGCTAAAGTGGCTCTTGACCAGTTCCACTCCCAGCAGGTAGCTCACAACTCCTCTAACTCTAGCTTGAGAGAATCCTCCTCACTACTCTGGGCTCCACATGCACATACCCACACATAATTAGAAAGATATATTTGCCTTAAATACAAAGGAAAGAGTGTACCTTTTGGGCCAGAGTATAAGTCATTGGTAGAATGTCTTATTAGTGGCTCCCTACCCTAGATAACATAAGGTAGGGGATGCCTGTTTACAATGAACTATTTGGCCCTGAACATGGGTGACCTAAGTAGTTTAAAGGTAACAGGATTTTAAAAGTAGGGCATGGCAGTACAAATTTGTAATCCCAGCACTTGGGAGGTAAAGGCAGGAGAATCACGCCAATATCTTCAGCTACACTAAGCACATAAGATGCTGCCTCAACACCCCCACCCCAATCACAACAAGATTTTAATTATAATTATCAACTTCTTTCTATTAAATAGTGACAGAATGTTGAGGGCTGGTTAAATGGGTAAAGGTACGTGTCACCAACTCTGATGACCTGAGTTCAGTTTTTAGGACCAGCATGATGGAAAAGGAGAATGGCTCCCAGCTGTCCTCTGGCCTCCACAAGCACAATATGGCATGTGCATACCACATACCTATCACACATATAAATACATGGAATAATTTTAAGAATGAGAACGTTGGTTTCACATACCAAGAATATCATTTTTGTCTGCTCTAAGAAAAAGTATCCTGTCTGAAGAATGAAGGAGTACATTGTTTTATTAGAGTTAGAAATTGCCATGTTTTGAAATTATTTCACTTAACTCCCTTAATTTTACAATGAGAAAATGGAACTGAGGCCATAGAACTTAGCTCTGTTTTTCTCACTATGTAGCTCTGACTAGCCTAGAACTCAGCACGTAGACCAGGCTAGCCTTGAACTCATAGAGAATCATCTGCCTCTGCTTCCTGAGGTCTGGAATTAAAATTGTGTACACAATATCAAGCCTAGAATTTAATGTTTTGTAACAAGTCTGCACATCTGTCTGAAATCTTCATAAAGAAAGCTGAGATAACAACACAGTCAATTGCAAATCCTATCTAATTATCAGGACCTTAAACTTTACACCATGGAGAACATAGCCATTTTTTAAATTAAGTCTAAGTAAGAGACTTTAAAACAACCTACAGTTCATTCAACCAATGCTTTACTGCATTGCTACTTCTATCCTAAAGTTAATTATTATAAAAAACTGACTTTTCTGGGGGCTGGTGAGGTGGCTCAGCAATCAATAGCACTGGTAGAGTTCAGATCCCAGCACCCAGGTCACATGGCTCACAACCACTTGTAACTCCAGTTCTAGAGGATTCAACACTCTCTTTTGACACAAGACACTCAAATGGCACACATATACACGTTGGTGGTCAACATCTCATTTATCAGATGAATGAGATCCTGCAGAGCAATGCTTTTCAATTTATAGGCCACAAACCTGTTACTAGGTCTTGGAATCATTTATCGGTGCATAAACAGCATTTTAAAAGAAAAACAGCAAATAGAAAATAACAGAGAAAACTGTATTCTAACACATCTAAATTCACAATCTTTCAGGCAATTATAGTCTTGTACAAAGCTGATTATAATTACACATATTCCAACTGGAATTCTACCAAAGTAAAGTAGTTCAAGAGCCATTTAGGGGGAAAAGAAGACTGCAGACATTTCCAGATTTTTGCTTTTACCTTTAGAAGAAAAACTGCTGATGACCTATGGCCACAAAAAATGGTATTTTTGTTTGTGTGAATAAAATGTCACATGTATGCAGGTACTCAAGCAAGAGCCCAGGAGGTCTGGGTATCTATTCCCCTAGTGCTGGAGTTCCTGATGGTTGTGGGGAGCAGGGTCCTCTGGGAGAACAGCAAGCTCTTTTAATTACTGAGATATCTCTTTAACCCTTCCTCTTCTATTTTGGTCTAAAACTGGTCATCTTTCTACTTTAAGCCTCCCATGTAGAGGAAATATGGAGCACACCATCAAACCTGGCTCAATATATTTTTTGTTTGCGACAGCAAGCTTCTTGAAAGTTTAAACATTGTTAGCCAGGTGTGACTGCCCATGCCTTTAATCCCAGCATACAGGGGGCAGAGAGGCAGGCCTCTGAGGCTCGTCTACATAGCAGGTTCCAGGACAGCTAGGGCTACAAGGGACCTTGTCTCAAAAAATAAATAAGGAAAAATAAAGACCTACTAGTCTTTGGTAGTAGTGATTACGGAGACACAGTGATCGATACTCAGCAGATTCCAAACAATCTTATGCAACCTTGAATCTTGTCAACAAAATCCCAAAAGAGAACTAAGAAACACTCATGATCCAAGGTAAAATTCCATTCATTAAATGGTTCTTCCTAGGGAGTCCAAACCTGTCTCCACCATCTACTGACTAGGTCATGTAGTCTTACCTACCATAATTACCCTGTCTAACCCTATCCTTCATCTCAGAGCACCCCTTAACATTTATGTTAACCTCACTTTCTCCTTCATGGTAAATACTATGTTTTTGTGTGGTTGGTTGCATTTGTCTTCCTGAGACAGTCTCTACATAGAGCCCCCTCTGCTGTAACTCACTAGGTAGACAAGGCTGAACACAAGCTCAGATAGGTATCTGTCTGCCTGTCTCCCGAGTGCTAGGATTAAAAGAATGTGCCACCATGCCCAGCCTCTGAACAGTATGGTTTTAACAACTCATCACATATTTCAAGTACCTTCGTTGATTTCCTCCAAACAAAATAGATAAAGTAAAATCTGTCCAGTAATTCCCACAGTAAATCTAACAATGTGGTCCATAAAAGATAGAGAGGAGAATAAATAAGGGCTATACCCTTCCTCTTCTAATTCTTCTTTATGTTGCTAACACAATCCAAGATCTCAGTTGTCTTTGTTGATTTGCTGTACAGTGGATTTCACACTATAATTCTAAGGACTTCCCTCAACATGTTATATTTCTCCCAACTTCCTATCTTCTGCAAATGTCATCAGCCTTCCTTCCATCAGTCCTCACCTACGTCACCAAGAATAAAATAGCCCCCCACCCAAAAAAAAGGGACAAGAACATGATGATGATGATAGACCAAGAACAGAAGATTATAACACTTGCCCATCCGTCTGAGAATTCATTCTGTTTGGGTTTCTCCATCTTCCAAGATTCTGATGTGAAACTGAAAACTCTTGTTAAAATAAAAACTCAGCATTTTCACAGAATTCTTTTGCTCTAATAAACCTTTTATGTATCCCTTCTGTGATGCCGGGGTAGAATTTAGGGCTTCGTGCACACTAGCCAAGCACTCTACCAGTAAGCTACGTCTGCCTCATTCAAAAACAAAACAGCAAAGAGTTTACTTAAATCAGTGAACTTGTTAGTGCATGAAATTGTCCACCTGAAAGTAAGATCAGGGCTGGGGATAGCTCACTTAGTAGAGTGCTTGCCAGCATGCACGAAGCTCTGGGTTCAAACCTCAGCACTATATAAATAAATTAGGCTTGGCATCAGGTTTGTCATCCCAGAAAGTGGAAGAAACAGAAACCCAAGGCCATCCTTGATTACACATTAAGTTATACACCAGCTAGCTATACATGAGACTGTCAGAAACAGTAAAAACGAACATTTTAAGAGCATACATTTGAGTGTAAAGGTATAACTCAGCAGCAGAAAACCAGACAGTATAAATTTCTCTTGTAATTCATATTTAAAAAAATTTGTCTCATAGACTGGAGAGATGGCACAGGAGCTAAGATGATGCCTACCTTTAATCCTAGCAGAGGCAGGTAGCTCTCTGAGTTTCAGGGCCTGGTCTATACATAGTGAGTTCCAGGCTAACCAGGGGTACAGAGAGACCATCCTACAAGGGTGGGGGTGGGTGGGTGTTAAATAACTTATGCTTTTATAAAATGAAGCCCTGCCCTTACTAAGTCTTGAAAATTTATCACGAGTTTTTCCTACTTTTATTTTGAGACAATCTCATTATGCAGGCCATGCAGGCCTTGCACTTTCTGTATGCCTGCTTCAGTCTCAAGTGCTAGAGTGACAAACAGACAACATCACATCTAGTTCTAGAATATATCCCTGACACTTTAAAAACTGAAGTCTATAGAAAGAAGTTTCTTTCAAGTCACACTTCTTGTTCACAGGCACATATACATCTGGAAGTAAAGAACAAAAAAACAAAAGGAAACAGGCTCATCTATAAGCACATTTAATGGGATACTACATTTAAGTATGTCCTTGTACTTGTTTGTTAAATTCTAAAATATTTCCAATTTTCAAATTTCCCCTTTAACAATAGGGTCTTCTTTAAACTACTTTTTTGCTAAGAAAGAATATTAAATTTTAGAATTCAGACATTATCTCAATTTTCCTTGAAAAGACAATCCTGAAAAACTTAATTTTAATCACAACTACAAACAAAAGTAACATCCTATCAATTTATAAGAGTCTATACTTTTTCATTAAGTAATGGCAAAGACGTGTGTGTGTGTGTGTGTGTGTGTGTGTGTGTGTGTGTGTGTGTGTAGTGTATGGGAGGGGGATAGAGAACTCGACAACAAAACCCAAAACCAAACGTGTCAGCATTTGGGAGGTTAAGGGCAAGATTTAAGGTCATCTTCAGCTATACAAGTTTGAGGCCAGCCTGAAGCTATGTAGGACACCAGCTCAAAAAACAAAATACCCCAAAACAAACAACAACAAAACACTTTAAGAGTGGTCTGCCTCAGTGGTTAGGAGTGCCTGCTGCACAATTATGGGGACAGGAAGTTGGATGCTAGTGCTCACATAAGCCAGGTGTCCCAGAGCATGCCTGCAACTCCAGCTCCAAGAGAGGTGGAGACTGAGGGTCCCAATGCTTACTGTCTAACCAATTTAGAAAATGTGAGCATGAGGTCTAGGAAGAGACCCTACCTCAAAGAGTGATGGAAAACACAAGATGCTTTTGGCCTCTTTGCACACATGTATGTATACATACACATATCATATCTCAGAGGGAAAAATTGAAACAAAACAAAACAAAAACACCAAGGCCAATGAGATGGCTCAGAGGCTAAAGGCACTTGTGCCAAGACTAGGTTCAGTCCCCAGAACCCATAAGAATGGGACTGACTTCCCTAAGTTGTCCTCTGACTTCAACCAGACAGGTGGTATGTATATCCACACACATATACTCAAGTAAATGTAATTCTTTTAAAATCGAGTTTTTAAAAGGGAATAATGAGCGATAAATCATCTAGGTTACAAAGGAGACCTAAAAGCTGACCTGAGTGACTCCATTTAGTAGACAGACAGAACATATACTTACTATACGAGATCAAGAAACCTGGGTGAACCAAGTAATTCTGAGCCTTCTCATCTTTTCTTCTTCTTTTTAAGATTTATTTATTTATTATGTGCATTGGTGTTTTGCCTGCATGTATGTCCGTGTGAGGGTGGCAGGTACCCTGGAACTGGAGTTACAGACAGTTGTGAGCTGCCATGTAGGTGCTAGGGATTGAACCGGAGGCCTCTGGAAGAGCAGCCAGTGCTCTGAACCCGAGCCATCTCTCCAGCCCCCTTTTCTTCTTTTTTTAGGTAAGACAAGATCTCACTGTATAGCCCTGACTAGCCTAGAACTCAACCACCAGCTTTCTGCCTCAAGCGCTAAAATTAAAGGTGCGTGTCACCATGCTGGGCCAGTTCTCATCTCTTTTAGCAGCATCTTCTTTCTTTTCAAGGTTTAAGAGTCATGAAAGCACTCTGAAAGTTAAAAGAAAAAAAAGGCATGCTATGTGCTTTTAAATTTTTTTCTTCCCTTTGAGTAAAAAAAAAAAAAAAAGAAAAGGTCATTTCAGAAAACAATACTATTGTTTTGTGGAATAAGGGGTCACTTTTAAAACAAGCTCATGCTCCCACCCTATCTGCATGCACAAAGTGAATGGGAAAGAAAAGTTTCATTCCAGGTATCTTTACTTAATTTAACTTTCAATAACCACACAGACTAGCAGGACAGGTGGTTGGTTACAAAGTTAAGTTGGGAGTGGTGTCTCAGTTCTGAGTTTGAAGCCAGCCTGGTCCTGACAGAGTTCTATGCTTGACAAGGCTATACAGTGAGAGCCCCTACCCCAACAAATAAATAAATACATCTGTTTAACAAAAGGAAAAAATAAAGCAGCCCATGTTCTAGTCCCAACTAATGTAGGATACAAGGGACCTCACTTTTATGCAGGTTCCAGTTAAGCTGCCAGTCAGCACCCCACCCCCCAGTTTGCCTTTCTTCCTAACCCCTGGACTATGTATGTTATGCAATTAACTTGAATCTAAGGCCTAAAGTAATTGTCCTGCAGATATAAATTCAGATTAAGTCAATTCACTAAAATAAAAGCACCCAAAGCATGGTGTGCTTAAATTAAAGGGAGTAAACTACTATAGTAATTACTTCCAAGTGACAAAAAAAAGCTTAATACTGTCTGGGTCCTAATTTTAAAATATCTTGAGTAGATGGCACTCATTTTTTTAATTTTGAGCTGAGGACCGAACCCAGGGCCCTGTGCTTGCTAGGCAAGTGCTCTACCACTGAGCTAAATCCCCAACCCAGTACTCAGTTTTATGTCCCCGAAGTACTCACTATAACCTCAAAGATACCGACTACTTGCCCAACGCAAAGCTCACAGAAGAGATGGTAATTTGGAGGTGCGGGTTCAAATAAACTGGAAAAAGCAAGCAGGTAGTTAACTGCTTCTCGCTTTCCCACCCTGCGCGTGGGAGGAGGATGCAGTCTCAAACTACCGCCAATAGGAGATCATCCTATCAGGAGACAGACACATCAGTGGGGCACAAAACCGTAGCCAGATCCAAACCTATTTGGTATTAAGGTCCTTCTGATACCGAAACCTGGAACTGACAACTGTAAAAACACTCAAGGATTACATCTTTACCTACTTAGAAGACACTAGGCAAAGAGTAACAGGTATTGACTTCGTTCCTCCCCCCGCATCCCGCCCTCTCAGGCCTCCACACATTGGACTAAACCACACCCCTCCACCCAAGGCACATTCCGTACAACAGCCCTGGAAGACACGAAAGGGGCGCCCACCGAGAGAGAGGAAACTGAAAACTTCTTGGAACCATGGGAATAAAAGTCTGATCGCTGGCGGAGCGGAGTCCCTTTACGATTAACGTCACTCGGGGGAAAGAGAGGGCTGGATACTGAATATCCGAATCGTGTACGCGGGTGAGGGGCAACGAGAACCACACGGGATTTGGGTCGCGCGGTTAACGCGCACGTCCCCGGAGGAAGGGCATTTGCGGACGCAGGAAAGAGAAAACTTGGGGTTAACTCGTTCGGAACTCCTGGGTGGGGAGAAGCAGCGACCCTTAATTTTTCGGGGCTTAGTGTCAAAACTCACTCTTGCCCCCAAGGGGAAAAGCAAGCGTGGGTCCCGCCCAGGCCGGGCCAGGAGGCGGGGCCTGCCGCGACCCCGAGGACGGAGGCGGGGCCGGGCGGCGAGGCACAGGCTAGCCGCTCGCCAAGACGCTGGGCTGCCCGCAAGCCTCGGGAGGACGGGGTCGCGCGTGGCTGTCCCGGGCTCGGCCGCAGGCTCGGGCCGGGCCCAGGGGTGCGGCCTACTAGGGCGCCGATTGCGCGCTGCGCCCGCAGGGACAGGGACAAGGCCAGGGCGGAGGTCGGGGCAGCCGGAGTAGCCGACCCGGGCCCGGAGGGGTGGAGGCGGCGCGCCCTTGCGCGCCCCCGCCAGCCCGCGCGCCGCCGAGCCCCCCCACGCGCAGGGGCGCGCGCGAGCCCCGAGAGAAGGCCGCGCGTGGTAGTCAGGAGCACGGCTCCAGGCCCGCGGCCCAGCTCCTTCGCCCTCACCCGTGCCCGTCCAGCCCGCCCCGGGCCTCGGGACTCCACACTGACCTGACAGGCCGAGACATGTTCGCTGTCGAGGCACGACCGAGTCCAGGAGCCGAGGACCAGGACCCCCCTCCCCGCGCGCTCGGCGCCCCACCCCCCCGCTCCGGCCGGCGAGGCCGCTGCTACCGAGGCCCGAGCTGCTGGCTTCTCAGAGTCCGCGGCTGCTTGTTTCGGGCCCCTGGACCTGACGAGCCCCCCGCTCCCCCGTCTTCTCAAAATGGATGAATCAAACCAGCCGAAAATGCGCCAAAGCCGTGGTGCAACCAAACCCGCTAGGGCTTGTGTGCTCCGCCCCAGCACGCCCGCTCATTGGTGGCTTCTGCCAGACGCGCCCCAGTCATTAGTCCGTTTGAATCATCACGCCTCCAAGGCCCCGCCCCACTCCCTGATAGGCCCCGCCTCCTCCATGGGGTCCTGTTAGTCAAGATGCGCTGAGAGCGCAGGGACGCAAAACAAAAATGGTCGCCGATTGCCCGCCCCCTGGCTTTCTCGCCAGAGCTGCAGATTCGGCTTGGGTTATATCTTGAGCGCCCCCAAAGAACCTGATTTATATAGAGTTCTGTGTGGACCAGGTACCCGTGAAATCGATTTAATTTCTCCTGGCGTGATATTTTGCAAAACAGCTAATTGCAAGACTCGTGGGATAGGCAGCAGATTCGTCACTAAGGGACTACTTCAAAATTGGAGGGAAATTTCTTAGGTTCAAAAATTTGACCTTAGTCTTAGGAACGCTGTACTCTGGCTTCAGCATTAACCTCCCAAGGCTCAGCCACGCTGCTGGAGTGGAGAGTTTTGCTCACAATCAAGGAATGTCTTGGATCCCATTCTTCATTCTCCATTCTGATCTTTGAGAGCTATTTCATATTCATTAAAATACCATTTCCGACATTACTATTTCAAAGAGAAAGGGGTGGATGATTAAGAGTGGGAGTGGTGACGAAATACTTGCTTCAGATTTACAACACTTAGTAATTGAATAGGTTTCCCTCTCTACACCTCAGTTTTATGATGAATAGAATAGAAAACACACTACCTTATTATTAGAATTAAACGAGATGCTATGTTGAAAGGCCCTTTACTCTGGGTTTAAGTGCTAGGTTCAGTTTTTAATAGAAGTAGTTGAGGTTGCTTCTAGACTTTCGAATTATAACTAATGACAACTCAGATTATCTACTTAAAATACACGAACATTTAACCAAATGCCTAAATCTCTCAGAAGTAGAGCTCAGTATCCCTGTAGGAAAAGCTAGAATTGACTTCATATTATAGTTTGGATTATGTGTCCCCTCCCAAGGCTCCATTTGCCATAGTCCCCAGGCAAAGTCCCCTGTGGTAGAGTGTTTATGAGGCAGGACATTAGGTAGAAGTTACGATTTTAGAAGTGTGTTCTTAAAGATATCGGGACCATGACTTGACCACCCTTTGTCTCTCTTTGTATCCCTGTGGCCACAATATGATCAGTTTTACTTTACTGACATGCTTTTCACCGTGATCTACCAATTTTTAAAAAAAATTATTTATTTTTATTTTATGTGCTTCAGTCTTTTGCCATGGGTGTTGGGTCCCCTGGAACTGGAATTATAGACAGGTGTGAGCTGCCATGTGGTTGATTGGGAATTGAACCTGGGTCCTTTTGAAGAACAGTCAGTGCTCCTAACCACTGACACATCTCTCCAACCTCCCGTGATCTACCTCTTAACAGACCCAAAGCCATAGGACCAAGCAGCCCTGGATGGAAACACCTGAAACTACAACAAAATAAACCTATTCTTATAAGTTGGTATTTCAAGTCACAGTGATAGAAAACTAACACTTTACTGTTATAAGCAGGTTACAATCCTTACCACCGGCAGTATTAATAACCAACTGAATGGTGGGACTATTGCTCAGTTGATAGCACTTGCCCTGAGTTCAGTCTTCAGCACCAACTAAAACTGGGCATGGTGGCACACACCTGTAAAGCCGTTAGTCAAGAAGGTAGAGGCAGGAGGACTACGAGGAGGTAAAATTTCAAGGTCATCCCTGACTACATAGGGAGTGTGAGGACAGTTTGCACTATGAGAACAGAGTCAGCAACACAATCAAGTGAAAATATAGTCCCCAAGCAACAAACCACATCACTATCTGCTCCCTGAAAGTCTCAGTTGTAAAACTGGGCTTCTCTAAGTGAAGAGAGCAGTATAATACAACAAAGAAATATTGTAAAAGTTATCCTTGGTCCTTTCCTTTCAACATCATTCTCTTTTCACTTAAAAAAACAATAATGTGGAAAAAAAAATCTCCAATGTACCTGGCCTGTGGTGGCTCACACCTTTAGTCCCAGTACTCAGGAGGCAGAAGCAGGCAGATCTCTGAGTTCAAGGTCAGCCTTATCTACAGAGTTAGTCCCAGGACAGCCAGGGCCACACAGAGAAATCCTGTCTCAAAAAAAACAAAAGAAATGTGTGACATAGAATGGACCATCTGAGCCATTTTTAAGTGTACATTCCTGTGGCATTAAGGGCATTCATGTTGAACAACCATGACCCAAATCCATCCCTAGAATTTCTTTTTTTTAAAATCACATTTCTTTTCCCATCCCCTCCCCTCCTGTGTGTGTGTGTGTGTGTGTGTGTGTGTGTGTGTGTGTGTCCATGGAGACCAGAAAAGGGTATCAGATTACTGGGAGTTGCGGTTACAGGTGGTCCTGAGGTACTCAATATGGGTGCTAGGAGCCTAACTCTTTTGGAAGGGCAATTCACGCCATCACCATTACTCCAGGCCCCCTACTGTCTTTATTTAAAAAGTTAATTTGTAGCAGGAAGACAGAAGACATCTTCCACCCCGCAGGTCCAGGTTAGCAGGCTTGGCAGTCAGAGTCTACTTCCTAAGCCATCTCACTGCCCTCCCTCTTTAGTAGAGGTAGTAACAGGTGGGGTTGGAACTCAATGGTACTGCATGTGCTTAATATACAGCCCTGAGCTTATTTCCTGCAGTCTGCACCTGTACATAGGTGCACATGCACACACACACCAAAACAACTAAAGCTGGGCAGTCCTGAGATGGCGGGACTGTTGAGTCTCCCATGACCTGGAAGGGAACCCAATCCATTTCCTTCAAGGGCTGTGCTGTAATACCTAGGACTTTTTCCTTCTCCTCCCCACCCTTCTTCTTTTTAACGAGGCAAACAATTTTATTGACCTTTTTTCAAACTTGGTTCCCAGGCTTCTTCAGCTTAATTTACTACAAAGAATGAATTGTGTATAAACAACAACCGAAAAGAGCCGCAGAGTCCAAGGGACTTGGACTTCAAAGTATTAGAGACCTAGGTTTTGTCAGGTTCATAAACAAAACAATTTCTGAAAGCAGTCAGGACATGAAAGAGCAGCCCCCGTAACTTCTCCAGGTTACTCCCGCCTCACAAGCTGCCTCAGTTCAGTTTGCCCGGTTCTTCAAAGCCTTATCTAAATTCCCCACATGACCCGCAACATCCCCCTCCTCCTCTCCAGTAGCAACTGGTGTTTTGCCATTCCCCCGTTGTTTGGACTATTCTCCTTAAACCGGCCAGGCTGTCTGCACCAAGCTGCTGGAGGACACTGGGAAGCAGCATTTCTGCTGGCTGCCTTGTCTCGGCGCGGCCTGTAAAGGTGGAAGGAAGTGTTTTCGGCCTGAATGTTAGGGTGTTGAAATGGATCACTGGTCCTCTTCCATACCAGAGACACTGTTTACGCTGAACTTCTTTAAAGAGATCTGAGGTTCTTCATCATCTGCTGCGGCTGTACTATGGACCACCTTCTCTCTGTGAGCAGTTCCTTCCGCACCAATATGCACTTTTGCCCACAGTTTAGCGGGTTTTTTCTGGGTCATAATAGTTTCTTTCACTTTGTTGGAGCAGAAAGGGGGCTGTGGGGGGACTAGGGTTCATGCTCAGGGGGTCTCTGGCAGACCGGCTGAGATTAGGTGCACACACGCAGGGAAGGCAGCATACACGAAGGGCTTCGGGGAATCCTGGGAGCTTTTAAAAACGTTTTGCAGTGGCTACTCCGTGCAGGGCAAGTCTAGTTCTGTTTCTTTACCTTTTCTTCAGTTGAGAGCGGGTCTGTTATTTGGTGCAGGTTAGGCTAAAACTCTCGGATCCTCCTGCTTCCTCTTCCCGAGTGCTGGGATGGCAGGCATGTGCCACCACATCTGGTTGTTCTTAAAATTTTCTACCTCCAGCCAGGAGGCAGTGGTGTATGCCTTTAATCCCCAGCACTCAGGAGGCAGAGCCATGTGGGTCTCTGTGAGTTCGAGGCCAGCCTGGTCTACAGAGTGAGAGCTAGGACAGACACCAAAACTACACGGAGAAACCCTGTCTCGAAAAACAAAAACAATTTTTTTTTTTTCTATATCCAAGAACTGGGTTTGGTGGCACACATCTGTAATCCCAGCCCTGGGAAGTAGAGGCAGAAACATGAGAAGTTCAAGTTTGAGGCTACACAGGTAGTTTGGAACTAGCCTGGGCTAGGGACTCTGTCTCATTAAAATACCCAAATAACTATGTATTTTATTGTATTTTATGTGTATGGGCATTTTGCCTTCGTGTGTGTGTGTGTGTGTGTGTGTGTGTGTGTGTGTGTGTACCATGTGTGTGCCTGGTGCCTGGGGAGGCCAGAATAGGACACAAGTTACAGTTATGAGCTGTCATGTGGGTACTGGGAATCGAACCTGGGTCCTTTGGAAGAGCAGCCAGTGCTCTTATCACTGAACCGTTTCTCCAGTATTCCCCACCATAAAAGCTTAAATAAATACAAACTTACCTCCAGTCTGCTGACTCTGCCACTCTAGATGACTTCATGGGACAGGAGACTCTGTACCTTAGGTTAGCCCCTGTATAGCCCGAGGCTAGGATAGGACATGGCTACATGTCTCCATTTTTTCCAGTGTTTCTTCCTTCCTTCCTTTCTTCCTCTGACCCTCCTCCTGCTCCTTCTGAAATGGGCTCAGGCCCAGGTCAGCCCTGAACTTGCTATGTAGCTGAGGATTACTTTGAACTTCATCCTCCTGCCTCTGATTTCTGAGTCCTGAGACAAGTGTGTGTCTCCATGACTGAGATGCACAGTGCTGGAGATTGACCTCAGGACTTAGTTCACGATAGGAAGTACTCTGCCAAATGAGCCACATAGCCAGCGCTCAAGTGTGTTTTTCTGTTGTTCGTTTGTTTGTTTGATTGATTGATTCCAGACATCTATCTTCTTCTTTGCTTTGAAGAATGTTAAGAGATAAGCTTAGGTGGCTGTCTGCTGCTAAAACAAGGAAGATGGACGACTGGACATTTATTTTAAGCTGAAGGGAAAAAGCCAAAGGCTAGTCCTTGCTGTTTTGCTAGACACCAATAAAATCCATAGAAAGCGCACCCACGTGGTATTGAAAGATGATGGGTTTCTGTATCTAACCCGCCAGCCAACAATATTGCGCTGAGTATTGCTGAGAAGATAGGCCCCGAGGTCTAACAAAAAGGACACTGAACTTGTAAACAAGAATGCCCATATTGGGGCTGGAGAGACGGTTTAGCAGTTAAGAACATTGGCTTCTCTTCCAGAGGACCTGGATTCCACCTCTTGTAACTCCAGTTCCAGGGGATTCCAATACCCTCTTCTGGCCTCCCTGGGTACCTACATGCACATACATAACGTGTCCCCCACCCACACATATACGAAAAACAATAATATAATGAATCTAAGAAAATAAAAAAAGAAGATCTGTCTCTGAAAGCCTAAAAAAAAAAATCTAGGAATAAACCTAACAAGAAAGTGGAAGTTCTATTTTTAGTTTGTTTTTTTTTTTTTTGGTTTATCAAAACAGGGTTTCTCTGTGGAACTCACTCTGTAGCCCAGGCTGGCCTTGAACTCACAGAGATCCGCCTGGCTCTGCCTCCCGACTGCTGGGATTAAAGGCGTGCGGCACCACCGCCAGGCGAAAGTGGAAGTCTTAGGTTCTATTGCTGGGATGAAACACCATGACTAAAAGTAACCTGGGGAGGAAAGGGTTTACTTGGCTTATGTTTCCATATCATTGTTCACCACTGAAGGAAGTCAGGACAGGAACTCACGCAGGGCAGGAACCTGGAGGCAGGAGCTGATGCAGAGGCCATGGAGGGGAGTTACTTGCTGGCTTGCTTCACATGACTTTGCTTAGCCTGCTTTCTTATAGAACCCAGTACCATCAGCCCAGGGGTGGTACCATCCACAATGGACTGTGCCCTCCTGTAGATGGATTTTTTTATTTGGGCCACCAGCTCACAAAAAATGGCACAGAGACTTATTACTAATTATACAAATTATGAAAGCTTGGCCTATAGCTTAGGCTTGTTCCACTAGCTCTTATACCTTAAATTAACCAATTTATATTAATCTACATTTTGCCTCATAGCTTCATTACCTCACTTCATTCTTGCACCTCCTGTTTTCTCTCCATGTCCTCTGGCATCTCTCACCGCCTAGATTAATCTCCTCTTCCTCTCTGTTTCTGCCCGAAAGTCCCACCTAACCTCTTCCTGTCTAGCTATTGACCATTCAGCTCTTTATTAAACCAATCAGAAGGTGCCTTGGCAAAGACACATCTTCACAGTGTACAAAAAGATTATTTTACAACTCCTGCCCCTACATCTATCAGTCATTAAGAAAAATTACCGCCAGGTGGTAGTGGCACATACCTGTAATCCCAGTACTCTGGAGGCAGAGGCAGGTGGATCTCTGTGAGTTCAAGGTCAGGTTTAGAGAAACCCTGTCTCGAAAAACAAAATAATAAACAAACAAACAAACAAACAAACAAATAAATAAATAAATAAGAAAAATGCTCTATAAGCTTGCCTGAAGCCTGATCTTATGGAGATTTTTTTTTTCAATTGGGCTTCCCTCCTCTCAGAGGACTTTAGCCTGTATCAAGCTGACATAAAATTAGCCAGCACAGATCTATACAATGAAAACTTAAGACAATGAAGAAAGAAATTGAAGAAGACATCAAATCAAAAGATGGAGAGACCTCCCTTGCACATGGATTAGAAGGATTGATGTTATGAAAACAGCCACCCCACCAAAGCTATCTAATGATAGAATCAATGCAATCCTTAACAAAATTCTAAGACAATTCTTCCCAGAAACTAATTAAAAACAACCTTAAAGTTTGTGTGGAAAGCTCCACGTAGCCAAATCTCTCTTGCACAATAAAAACATTGCTGGATGTACCACCATTCATAATTTCAGGTTCTAATACAGAGCCACAGTGGTAATAACAGCATTGTACTGCACACAACCAGCTACAGTGATCAATGAAGTAGAATCGAGGACCCAATGTAAGCCCAAGCACCTACAGCAGCCTGATGTACGTATTGCAATGCCCCAAGCACTGGGGAAAAGAAAGACAGCATCTTCAGCAAATGGCGCTGGAAAAACTGGAGAACTACATGTAGAAGACTGGAACTTGATCCTGTTCTCTCACTCTGCACACAAATTAATTCCAAACAGATCAAAGATCTCAATGTTAGACCTAAAACTCAGGAGGCAGAGGCAAGCAGATCTCTGTGAGTTAGGGGCCAGCCTGGTCTACAGAGCAAGTTCCAGGACAGCTGGGGCTACACAGAGAAACCCTGTCTACAAAAAACAAAAAACAAAAAACCTAAACCAAACCAAACAAACAAATGAAAAAGAACTTTCTGAATGGAATTCCAGTTGTTCAGGAATGGGATCAACAGCCAACACATGGGACTTCATAAAATTAAGGAGCTTCTGTGTTACAAGGGAAACCATTTGTCAACCAAAGAGGCAGATCGACAGAGTAGGAACAAATCTTTTCCAGCTGTACACAGGCAGAGGATTGGTGTTAGGGATAGCTAAGAAACTAAAAAACTAAACACCCAAGAAAACAAACAACCCAGTTAAAAAGTGGGCTGTAGAGCCAAGGCAGCGGTGGTGCAGGCTTATAATCCCAGCATTCGGGAGGCAGAGGATGGCAGATCTCTGAATTCGAGCCCGGGCTACAGAGTGAGTTCCAGGATTGTCAGGGTGACACAGAGAAAACCTATCTTGAAAAACAACACATACAGAGAGATGTGCACACACACACACACACACACACACACACACACACACACACACACACTGAGCTGTGGAACTGAAAAGTTCTCAGAACACAAATGGCTAAGAAATACTTTTTAAAAGCTAGCCATCAGGAAAATGAAAACTAAAGTTACTTAGAGATTTCCTCTTACCTTCATCAGAGTGATTAAGGTAACAAAAGACAGAGGCTGGCAAGATGGCTTAGAGATTAGGAGAGCTGTTATTTTCACAAGGGAGCCAAGTTTGGTTCCCAGCACCCACACAGTGTGGCTCATAACCACCTGAAACGCCAGCTTCAGGAGATCTGATGCTTTCTTCTGGCCTCATTGGGCACTTACCCTCATGTACAAGTACCCACAAAAGACAAATAGACAGACACACAAATTGGAAACAAAATAAATCTAAAAAAACCAACAAATGAACAAAACCAAATCCACAACATGCTGGGGTGTGGGGGAAATAGGGACTCCTCACACATTGTTGTTAAGAACACAAATTGGTGCAGCCACTATGGAAATCAGTAAGGTGGTTCTTCAAAAAACTAGAAATAGATCTGCCAAATGACTCAACTGTACAACTCCTGGGCATATGTCCAACAGACTCTATTTCCTACCACAACGACACATGCTCATCCATGTTCATAGCTATTCACAATGGCTATGTGAAACAGCCTAGCTATCCTATATACAGTAGAATTCTATTCGGCTGTAGAGAAAAGTGAAATTTTCAGGTAAATGAATGGAGAGCTAGATAACATCATATCAAGTGAGGCAACCCAGACTCAGGAAGATAAATGTTGCATGTTCTCACTCATATTTGGATCTTAGGGTTAAATATTTACATTTGTGTGTTTAATTTGGAGTACCTGGAGAATCCAGAAAACTAGAAAGGGACAATTGGTGGGGAGAGGGAAGAGATACCTTAAGGCAGGAGAGGTAGAAGAACATAGGTGACATCAAGGGGAAATAGAAATAATGGAAAGGAGCCAGGTGTGGTGGTGCGTGCCTTTAATCCCAGCACTCTGTGAGTTTGAAGCCAGCCTGGTCTACAAAGCGAGTTCTAGGACAGGCTTCAAAGCTACATAGAGAAACCCTGTCTCGAACAACCAAAATAATAATAATAATAATAATAATAATAATAATAATAATAATAATAGGAAGGACAATTAAATGGGGAGAGGAATGGGATGGCAGAGTAGAGGGAGGCAAAGGGAGGAATAACTTACATTTAGGATGTTTGCAAAGGCCATATGTAAACCTACTGTTTTATATACTTCATAATTTTTTATTAAAAAGAGTTTAATTGGAGTTACCATACACAGAGAATTATGCTGTTCCTAGAAGCTATGGGGTTGCCAAATAAAAAGTCCAGTGCCAAATGTTCCAGACACCTCCAAAACAATACAACCAGGACTCCATGGTAAGGCCATATTGCTCAAGACGCCACTCATTGGTCATAGACATGAAAAAATCAAGTTGGTACTGACCAGGAAGTGTCCATCCTGATGGGCAGCTTTCTTAGGACTGGGAGGTGCTATGTAGGCTGCTGGAGGAAAAATGCCAGCGGTGAATCTGGGAGCTTCAATAACGACCATCGTGGCACGATATACCCATGGGTGCAATAGTAAGTAAGTAAGCAACTTTCTGATTGGATGTAAGGCCCGCTTCACAAGAGGAAACAGATGCCTAGTACTAAATCCAGCCAAGAACTCACCATTGGGGAGCTAACAGGCCCCAAGGGTGAATCTACTCCCAGTATTCTGTTAAGTGAGCATAGTGCCAAGTGACACTCTCAATTTTATCTCTGTATCTACAGATTAATACAGCTCTCAGAACTCATCACAAAGTTCCTTTGTGTAGTGGACAACGGTTATCACAGAAACTCACAGCTAGTCAGAGTTCAGGTAATAAATGTCAGTGGACTGTCTGGCTACCAATGGAGCATCTCTATCAACCTACCCAAAAGGCCCAGGGACCGTTAGAGAAGAGGGGAGAAGGGATGTTAAGAGCCAGAAGCCAGGGACTACTGGAGTGAAACCGTGTCTCCAGGACATGACAAGCACTCATGAACTCAGAGCAGCCACGGTTGCCTGCACAAGGCCTGTACAACGTCAAGCCTGTCAATATTCTAATACCGAGGGGGAAGGCATCCGAGAGTCCCCATTCCTAACTGAATAGCTGTGGATGGCAGATGGCTTCTCCAGAAAGGAAAGCCGTTTTTTCTTTGTTTGTTTTGTTTTGTTTTTTAAGGGTGTGGTTCCTGGCTGGTCCATCCTTCTTCAGAGGATAGTGCCATCTCCAGGAGCATATGAACAACACCGACTGGACTCAACGGGTTATTAAAAAAATAAAAGATGCCAGGTGGTGGTGGCGCAGGCCTTTAATCCCAGCACTGGGAGGCAGAGCCAGGCGGATCTCTGTGAGTTCGAGGCCAGCCTGGGTCTACAGAGCGAGTTCCAGGATAGGCACCAACAATGCACAGAAACCCTGTCTTGAGAAAATCAAAAATAGAATAAAAGATGACACAAGGTTCAGTGGGATTTGGAGGGGGTGGATCTTGGAGCAGTTGTAAGGAGGACTGACAGCGAATATGATCAAAATACAGTGTATGAAATTCTTAAATTCTTTTGTTATTATCGTTTGTTTTTTGTTTTTTTGAGACAGGGTTTTTCTGTGTAGCCCTGGCTATCCTGGAATTCGCTCTGGAGACCAGGCTGGCCTAGAACTCTGAGATACAAGATCTGCCAGCCTCTTCCTATGCTGGTCAGATGTATGCCATCATGCCTGGTGAAATTCTCAAATGTTAAAAAGTACTTATGTTATGTTATGTTATATTATAATATTTTTATAAAAAAAAGAATACCTGGAGGCTGGAGAGATGGCTCAGAGGGTAAGAGTACTGACTGCTCTTCCAGAGGTCCTGAGTTCAATTCCCAGCAACTACATGATGGCTCATAACCATCTGTAATGAGATCTGGTGCCTCTTCTGGCCTGCAGGGATATATGGTAACAACACTGTCTACATAATAAATAAATAAATCTTAAAAACAAAAACAAAACAAGAATACCTGACGGAGCTTTGTGATTTACTCCCTAGATGATGTTCCCACATTTCCAACACACTGGGCAGTGGCTTCATCAGTAAAGGGAAGATAGTGATGCTGGTTCTTTTCCACTTCACAAGGTTATCACACTCACAAGAGAAAAAATGGGGTCACATATGAGCGTAGTTCATAGCTATGAAGTCCTGTGTGCATTGGATGGGATCACATTGTTTCCACTACAGAACAAACTCACAGTCCAATGGCAGATTTATTCCTCCGACAGAAACCCCCAAGGGACCAGTTAACAGAGCCTGCCCACAGCTCAGACGGGGAGAGGTGAGAGGAGGCAAGAGCGCAGCCAGTTTGCAGCACTGTGAATGTTCAGGACGCTGTCTCTTTTTCTCCAGGACCGATTAACTGAGCAGTATGAGTGTGTTTCCTCCAACCTGTGCTGCCCCGCTGTGAATCTGTGTTTGAGCCCAGTATCACAATGTCTAAAACACACCTATTTCCACTCAGGTATCCAGAACCTCAATTTATCTGTGCCAAACAAATCACCTCCCTTATCCATATTCTTTTCTCAATGCCCACAATTCTGTCAGTAATATTGCCAGATTTATCAAAATTGAATAAAAATTGTATATATTTCAGTAGTTCATGATATTCAGGATACAGCATGAAATGATCGCCAGAGTCTAATTAATATGCCTATCACCTTGCATGTGGTGTGGGAAGAATATTTAAGATTTATTCGTATTCATGAAGACAATCCACCATTATTAACTGCAGTTATTATGCTGTACATTATTAAGTCTATAAAATATATCCATTTTATAACTAAAAAATTGCTCCCTTTTATCATCTCCCCTACGTCTGCCCCATGGGAATAACTTTTCTACCATATTCCTTGAGTTCAGTGTTTCAAGATTTCACACATCAGTGAAATATTTGTTTTTGTGTACCTGATTTATTTCATGTAGTATAATGTCCTCCATGTTGTCATAAATGGCACGATCTCCTTTTCTAAAGGATGAATAATATTCTGTTGTTATGAATGTCACATCTTCTTTATCTTCCCAACCATCAATAGATATATAACCTGATTCTATATCTTGGCTATTATGAGTAATGCCATAATAACTATGGGAGTGCTGTCACCTCTCTCTCTCCTTGTTTTCTTTCTTTGTGTATGTAACGATACTGGATCAAATGATGAAGTTTACGTTTTTAAATTTCATTATTTATTTGTTTGTTTTTCTATATGTGTATGAATGCATCCTGTGTGTGCCAGGGTACACATGTGGAGGTTACAGGTTAACTTTTGGGACTTGGCACTCTCTGTCCACCATGAGGGGCCTGGGAAACTGAACACATGTCATCAGGATTTATGGCACATACCTTCACCTGTTGAACCATTTTTCTGGCCCTAAATTTTTTATTTTTATTTTTTAGGAATGTTTATACTGTTACCATAGTGGCTGTATCAGTTTATATTCCACTAATACTACATAAGGAATCTTTTTTTCTCCAAATCCTCACTAACACTTATTACCTTTTGACTTCTTTTTAAGAGACTGATTGATTGATTGATGAAAGATTTTATGTATATGACTGCTCTATTTGCATAAATAACAGCAGAGGGTATCAGATCCCATTGTAGATGGTTGTGAGACTCTATGTGGTTGCTGGGATTTGAACTCAGGACTTCTGGAAGGGTAGGCAGTGCTCTTAACCTCTGAGCCATCTCTCCAGACCACCTTTCAACTTTTGATGACGGCCATTCCGAAAGGTAGAGGTGATATTGATTTTCTTTTTCTTTAAACATTTTTTTGATATTTATTTTATGTGTATGAGTGCATGAATATATTTGCACCATGTGTGTGTCTGGTACCCAGAGAGGTCAGAAGAGGGTGTGGGATCCCCTGGACCTGGAGTTACAGATGGCTGTGAGTCTCCATGTGGATGCTGGGAATTGAACTTAGTTCCTCCACAAGAGCGGCCAATGCTTCTCACCACTGAACTACCTCTCTAACCTAAATTAACGTTTTGATGATTAGTCAAGTTGAGTACCTTTTCAGAGACCTGTTGACCATTTATTTGTTTTCTTAGGGAAAATATCTGTTCAAGTCCTTCACCCATTTCATAACTGGAACATACACCTTTTTGCTATCAAGCTCCATGAGTTTCTAATACATCTGGACACTGACCCCTTATTGAATATGAGGTATGCAAGTAATTCTCTCCTGTTTTAGGTTGTGTTTTAATTGTTGCTTCCTTTGCTATCCAGGAGCATTTTTCTCTTAGTCATCTGATCTCACACCTTGATACTCCAACTCCATCTCCATGTACCACTGTTAGTTAGTCCTTGCTGTGCAAAATCTCTGGATTATCTTTTCATTGCATTTCTAAAGTATATTTTTTTTTCACTTGCACAGTACAGTTGGCTGTGTACAGTTTATGTGGCTATAATACAATACCTGAGGCTGGGTAGTTTATAAAGAAAGAGAGTCCATTATCTCAGTCCTGGCGGTCCTAGAGCATTGTTCCTGAATCTCCTCAGAGACTGGTGAGGGCTTCATTCTACTTCAGCTCATGGCCCAAAGTGAAAGAGAAGTGGGGGACATGTAGAAGAGTGTGTATACGAGAGAGAGGCTGAGGTCAGGAAGCCGGCCCACCCTAGCAACCCATCTCTTGGTAGTAATTAATCCAGTCCCACGTTACTTCATTCTCATGAGATAGAGCTAAGCCAGCCTCCAGAGAAAGACATTCATCTACTTATGAGGGCAGTACCTCCATGAAAATGGCCCTCCACTAGGCCACAACTCTGGAAGGTTCTATCACCTGTCAGGACAGTTATATGGGGATCAAGTTTCTAGAATTTGGGGGGAGAAGGAGCCATATCCAAGTCATAGTGTCTGACTTGTCCATTACCCCTGTGGTAGTTTGAATATAATTGGTCCCCCTAAGCTCACAGGGAGCTGCACTATTAGGAGGTGTGGCCTTGTTGGGGTAGGTGTGGACTTGTTGGAGGAAGTGTGTCACTGTGGGAGTGAGCTTTGAGGTCTCTTATGTCCAAGCTACGCCTAGTGTCACAATTAATTTACTGTTGCCTGTAGGTCAAGATATAGAACTCTCAGCTTGTCCTCCAGCACCATGTCTGCATGCTGCCAAGTCCCACTATGATGGTAATGGACTGAACTTCTGAACTATGAGCGAGCCACCCCAATTAAATGTTTTCCCTTTATAAGAGTTACTGTGGTCATGGCGTCTCTTCCTCAGCAGTAGAAACCCCAACAAAGACAATGCCCATTCCCTACTTACACCTCTAGAGCCGCCTTCCTCCTCCTCTTATTCTGTGTGATCTGTGGTAGGTGCAATGGGCAGTGTTATCTTTTTAAGACAGTTTTCAGTTCTACAGAGAGCTTTTCATGAAGTCCAGACAGGTTCTGTAATAGAGTCTAAGCCCAGAATTTCAGCTAACACAAGCAGATTCATCATAAACAAATCTAAGATTACTCTGCTTTCATTCCATGAACTGTAGAAAATGTTTATGATACATATGGCAACAGGCTGGTATACTTAATGTGCCAGTGAGCTTTTCAAGAATTACTAAGAGTCAGGCACACTGGCTCACTCCTTTGGTCTCTGTTCTTAGGAGGCCAAGTCAGGAGGATTGTAGTGTGTCCCAGGGTGGGTTGGGCTACATAGTGAGCTCCAGACCAACCTGGCCTTTAGAACCTGCCTCCCCACTGAAAAGAATCAAGAAGAAGGGATTGAGAGTGTAGGGCAGTTGTAGAGGGCTCAGCCTAGTTCAATCTTCAGGGGGTTCCCTCCCCTTTCTGAGGAAAAAAAAAAGAGAGAAAATTCACCAAGAAAAGAATAACATAGCAAAAACATAAACCCAAACAGTATAGAGCTAGACGCCTTCTGTGATTGCTACACTTAAAAGTCACTGCTTACTAGCTGGCCTTGAGATGGGAGGCTAACTTGGTTTACCCACGTGGGTCCTAAGCAATCACAAGTGTCTTTGAATGTAGAAAAGAAGGCAAGATGGTTGGAGTGATGAGCTGTGAGGAAAAAATGATCCTCTCTCTCCGGATTTGGAGAAGAATGGAAGAGGTTTTGGTAGCATTGTGGGACTAGGAAGTAGTAGGGGTTGTTCATTCTTCTTTCCTTCGGCTCTGCAGCTCAAAGCCTGAGTCTTGTACATGGCTGGTCAATGCTCTACCACTGAGGTGCACCTCCAGTCCCATCTCCGTTTTTCTGAGTGAGCAGCTTTAAATTTTTTCACTGTAAAAGTATCAGAGTACCAACTATAGCTCAGTTGGTAGAGTGCTTGTCTAGTATACATGAAACCCTGGGCTTGATCCCAGCTCTGCATAAACCAGACTTGGTCAGGCATGCCTGTAATCCCAGCACTTGGGAAGTAGAGGCAGGACAATCAGAAGTTCAAGGCCACCTTCACCACACAGGGGGTTTGAGGTAAGCCTGGGCTATACGACACCCCTCCCCCCACTCATATACTCAGGAAAAGACATTGTTATCCTCTTCCTAAATTTTATTTAGATCTTTTTATCCAATTCATTTGTTCACATAACCAAAGTTTAAGGTATGCCACATGATTTGTAGGTGTTAGATTCAAAGTCATTAAAATATGCTCCCTTCTTGCTGGATGTGGTGACACACGCCTGTGAAGCCAGCACTCAAGACCAGCCTGGGCTACACAGTGAGTTCTAGATCAGCCTGGACTATATAGCAAGACTGTCTCAAAAAAGAAGGCCAGGGATGGGGGTGGGAGGGGGGGGGGGGGGGGGGGGAGGGGCGGCTGGAGAGATGGCTCAGTGATTAAGAGCATTAGTTGTTCTTCCAGAGGTCCTGAGTTCAATTCCCAGCAACCACACAGTGGCTCACAACCATCTGTAATGAGATCTGGCATACATGCAGACAGAACACTGTACACATAATAAATAAATAAATCTTAAAAAAAAAAAAAAAAGGCCAGAGAGATGGCTCAGTGTAAAGACACTTGCCACCAAGCCTGACAACTTGACTCAATCCCTTGGGGACCGACATGTTAGAAGGAGAGAACAGGCTCCTGCAAGTTGTCCTCTGACTTCCACATACCTATAGGTCCACACATAAACACACATACAATAGTAAACAATTAAATTTTTTTTTTTCTCAAGACAGGGTTTCTCTATGTTGTTTTGGTGCCTGTCCTAGATCTCACTCTGTAGCCCAGGCTGGCCTTGAACTCACAGAGATTTGCCTGGCTCTGCCTCCCAAGTGCTGGGATTAAAGGCTTGCACCACCACCGCCTGGCAGTAAATGATTTTTAAAAAATAAAACCATATATATGATATAGGAATGATTTCCCCAAAAAGAAGTCAGCCAATTATAGCCAGAGAGCTAAACCAATAATTACACAAAAAGTTCATTTGTATATTCATACCTACTTATGTATGTCTGTGTATTCTTAATATTTATTTATTCGTGTGTATGGTGTGTGAGTGTGAGTTGTATGCTGTGGCACATACAGAGATCAGAGGACAGCTTTTAGGAGTTACTCCTCTATTCCTACCTGATTGAGACAGGGTCTCTGGTTTCTGCTGCCCTGTATATACTAGCTTAAGAGGCCCAGGCACTTCCAACACCCTTTTGTCTCTGCCTCCCACCTCACTGTACAAGTGCCAGGATTACAGGCACATACCATCACATGAGGCTTGCTGTATTCCAGGGATCAAATGTGGGTCCTCACCCATGAATCAATGATTCTCTCAAATCAGTCTATGTTTGATGCAACCCAGATGAAATCCACATAGAATTCACTAGGAGAGTATTTATTAATACTCTCAAGTTTATTGCAAAGGATAAATGCCAAGAATTAAAAAAATGTGTGAAGGACAATTAGAAATACTTTGCCTGATGATACCAACATGTAGTTTAAGACACCAGTAGACAGACAACATGTTATTGACAGTGTATGAGAATTAGTGTATAAAAATAGAACATACATTCCAGAAACACCCTTAATTTTAAGCTTGTCTTCATTTGAGCTTTCAAATTAGAAAGGAAGTAATAGAGTATCTGATGAACACTGTTGGAATAATCACCGGTTGTGGGGAAAGAATCTTATACTTAAATTGAGTAGGGCTGGAGCACAGCTCAGTCTAGAGCCTTCATTGGTTCATGAGGCCCTGGGTTTGACATTCAGCACCACAAAATGGACCAATGAGCTTCTCTTTCCTCATGTATCTCTTTCTTATTGTCATTGTGAAAATAAAAATGGTCTGTGTGGGGTGCCTAGGAGAATATGTGGTTTATAGCAACGCTCAAGCTAACACTGGCTCCCACCAGCAATCGTTGGAAATTAGAATGACTGTTACACTCCCTGGACTTGCAAACAAACTAACGAAACCCAGCTAGTCACTGCACTTGACGAAGTGTCTCAGAACAACCGGCCACCGAAACACCGCACAAGATGGCTGTACAGTGTGCTATTCACTTGACAGTTCATTTGCCCCAAACCTAGTAACGTGTCCCTATTCCACACACGGATGTGTCCTTAAAAGCAATACACCTAACACAAATCAGGAACCTTAAACCCCAGAGGACTCAGTTCTGTTTCTCTAAATGTCTGAGCTTAATTTCCAAAAAGGGTTTTTGTTTTTTTTTTTTAGGCCAAATGTTTCTCAGAAACCCAAGTGACGGAGTGGAGCCGGGGAATGAGAAGATGTGCAGTTATGTCTTGGCTCAATTACACATGCAACCAGCTGCCTTGTCGTCAGCCACATTTGGAGACATTTGTTCCCTCAAACATAAAATAGAAAGAACTGTTGGGTTTTTTTTATTTCAAAGGCAGTTGAAGAGGCACACACACCTTACAGATCTGAGTGACAAAATTAGGTATTGGTTTATATGTGGGTATGTGGGTCTTCTGGTTCATATCATGATAAATCATATTCTTAACCTTCTTCTTCCCAAACATCTTTTTTATCTCCATTCAACATAATTAGTTCTTAACTTGAATGTGAATCAAACTGAATTTGTGTGAAGGTATCAAAATTCTATTCATTGCTTGCTAGGCATTATAAAGAATGTGTGAATAATTAATTGCATGTCAACTTGGCTGGGTCAGAGTCCAGGTATTTGGCCAAATGCTCTTCTGGCTTTTCTGTGTTTTGATGAGATCATGATTTAAATTGGTAGACTGTGTAAAGCAGACAGCCCCTCCCCCCTAATGTGAGGAGGCCTCAGCCAGTCAGCTGAAGGCCCCCGTAGAACAAAAGGCAGCTTTCTCTCAAGTATGAGAGAGCTCTGCCTGACAGCCTTCAATGAGGCTGGAATAATGGCTCTCCTAGTTTTCTGGCCTTCCGAACCCACACTGGGACGTTTGGATGGGCTGGCATTCATAATCATGTGAAATAGTTCCCTATAATAAATAGGTAGGCACATCATTATTATACAGAAACTCTCTAGATTGCTCTTGAAACGACAGTAGACTTTTCCTAACAGGCCATATCTAGACATAGTCTGCATTTTCCGGCATTTATGTCTGAATTGCAAAAGCATGGAGAGTTCTGATGAGAATTTTCTAGTGGCTTCTTTCTTATTCCCACCTGCAGCCTTGAGAGCTATTTTATGGTGATGAGGATGGTTAGTATTATTATTGAGATAGGGCCTTGTCTTCTAACCCAGGCTGTCCCAGAACTTGCAATCTTACCTCTGCTTCCCGAGTGATGGTACAGGTTTGTGAGATCATGCTTGGCTCTATTTAGAAGAGAGTAATTTACATAGTCAAGGAATCTTCTGGTACCCAGTAATCCTAGAAGGGTGGGGTGGGGAAAGGCACTGAGGTTTGTTTCCTTGGGCAACTGGGTCACTGGATTTTACAGAATTCCATCTTCTAATCACGTCCTTAGATCATGTCAAATGTAAGCCACTGCATACAAAAGGATGACAGGTAAGAAAAGCCTCATGGGCTAGGCAGAGTGGCACTTGCCTTGAATTCTAGTACTCAGGAGGCAAAGGCAGGTGCAGTCTGATCCCTTGGAGTTTGAGTCCAGCCTGGTCTACTTAGTGAGTTCCAGATCAGCTAGAGCTACAAAGAAAAAAGAAAAGAAAACCCTCAGGTAGGATGGGGCCCCCAAAGAAGCAAGACAGACCATGTAAAGAACAAAGTTAATCTGGAGATAATTCACACATCTGTAATTTTAGCATTCAGGAAGCGGAGGCAGGAGGATTGCTTGGGTTCTGAGGCCAATTTGGGCTGTATAGTGAGTTCCAGGCCAAACTGTGCTACAGATTGAGACTGTGACTCAAAACAACAACAAAAACAAGGAGGAGGGAGTTAACGAACGAGGAATCCAACCACACCTTACCAGTCACTTATGCAAGCCTTGTGGCACAATCCTCGCTAATTAGTAAGGATAAAGAACAATCTTCACTCAAATGCTGATGACCCCATTGGCTGTCCTATGACTAGTTTCCTTTGCTTATTTAGTCTTCTGTTCAAAGAACAAAGCCAATGGGGACCCTGTTCTCAGCCATTCATTGAGGTTTCCAGAATACACTGTAGAGTATTCTTGCATTTTCTTATTGGCCAGAGATTAGCTGAGTGGTTGGAGGGGCTTTATTCTAAATAATGCATCTCTAGATATAGGAAGTCTTTATTTTAAACAGTGCATCTTATTTAAATCACCCCCACTCACTTCTACTCCTCTGGTGCATTCCCAACACATTCCCCTCTCCACTTCTTATTCTCTCTCTCTCTCTCTCTCTCTCTCTCTCTCTCTCTCTCTCCCTCCCCTGGAAACCCAGTGCATACAATTACTACTACCTGCTGGCAAGCTGACTGATGTAGTTGGCTTGGTCTTGCATGGGTCTTGTGCAGGTAACCATAGAGGCAGTGAGTTCAGGAGTGCAGTGCCCTCGTCCTGTCCCACCCAAAGACGGCATCTCCCAGCACTCTTCTCAGTCCTCCAGCTCTTAAAATCTTTCTGATCCCTCTTCACTGATATTATTCATTGAGCCTTTCAACAGGGCAGGTAGGTAGGTGGTAGTAGTGGTTGATACAGATGTCCCTATTTGGGGCTGAGCCCTCAATAATCACTTAATCTCAGCAATTCGACAGTTCTAAGTCTGCATTTAACTGCTGCAGAGACGAGCTTCTCTGGCCAGTGTTGAGGGCAGCACTGAGCTATATGTATGAACATAAATGTTTAGAAGGCAGCTTGGCAGCACATCTGTTTAGTGAGATAACTGTAGTAGGTTTCCCACTAGGGACTACAGCCTTCCCAGCCACAGACTTTTGACTAAGTTTGAATATCAAGCATGATTTTCCTCCTGTGGAACAGGCCTCAAATCCAATCCAAAAGTAGGTAGTTACTCTCACAACGGTTGTGCCATTATTTCACCAGTGGGTATATCTTGATTGGCAGGCCAGAATTGTAGCACGTAGGGTTTGATGGTGGGTAATACGTTGATGGCTTTTCTCCCTCATCACTCTGCATAGCATCTTCTGGCACTATGAAAGCTATCATGTCAATTTCTGCTTGATTTTGCTTTGTCCTGCAACTAAAGTGTGTTGTACTTTCAGCGACAGAGTCTAACCATCTAGTTCTGGTGGATAACCAAGAGCAGTGGCAATAGCCTGACATTGTTTGGGGGGCTTCTCGAGTTCCCTGACAAAATTTCTAGGGAGATAATTCCACACCTAGCACTGAGATTTTCATTTAATCACTGGTGTATTCTGGGAGAAGCATAGTCCACCCATGCAGAATACCTGTATTAAAATTCTTTTGAATATATGTTTACATTTTTTATGTCTAGGGTGTTTTGCCTGCGTGTATGTCTGTGCATCATATTTATACACTACTTGCAGACACCAAGAGAGGACAGCAGATCCAGAGGACTGGAGTTACAGATGTTTGTGAGCCATCATCACATGGCTTCTGGGAACCAAACCTGGGTTCTTTGCAAGAGCAACAAATGCTCTTAACCACTGAGCCACTTCTTCATGCTCAGTGGTTTAAGAGGACTTTTTGCTGTTGCCAAGGACCCCAAATTTGAGTTCCCAGTACCCATATGGTGGCTCACGACCATCTCTAACTCCAGTTTAGGTTTAGAGGACTAATGTCCTCTTTTGAACTCAAAGAGTACCAGACATGCACGTGGTGTACACACATACATACAAGCAGGCAAAACACTCACACACATAAAAAATAAAGCCTTAAAAAATCGTATTTTTAATTCACTCCCAAAGTGGTGGATTTCCATATACTATTATCTTTGCCACTCTCGTGCCTTGGTCTCCTGTCTTGGAACCACCATTCTTGCTTAAATCTTTAATCCCCAGGATCCCTCCCTTCTCTTTTCGTATCATACATGTTCTATTATCCACTCTCTCATGGGCCCCGTCTAGCTTCCTGAGCTCTACAAATTAAGTACACAAATCTAAAAATTCAAAGCTAGTATCCACATGAGATGAACATCCGTCATTTGTCATCTGGGTCTGGGCTGTCTTGTTTGATATAGCACTTTACAGTTCAATTTATTCTCTTGCAAAATTCACTTTTCTTTATAGCTGCTATTTTGTTGAATATTAGAATAGCAGCATTGGCTTGTTTCTTGGGATCATTTGCTTGGAATCCCTTTTGGCACCCTTTCAGCCTAAGGTAATATCTCTCTTTTAGGGTGAGCTGTGGGGGCTTCAGCTTTTTGGTCCAATCTACTAGTCTTTATCTTTTGAAGAACTGAGCCCATTAGTATTCACAATTATCACTGAAGGTTATGCGCGGATTCCTGCCATATTGTTGACTTTGTGTTGTTTGTTCCTTTCCCTCTATTGTTTATTATTATTATGATTCCAGTATGATTTATTCTTTCCTGTGGCCTCATCATGGGCGGATTTATTTTTCCTCTTGAAGGATGCCGTCAACTGTCTTCTGCAGAGCTGATTTAGTAATCATAAATTCCTTTAGTCTATTTTTATAATGGAAAGTTTTTATTGTCCTTTAATTCTGACAGATAGCATAGTATTCTGGGTTGGTAGCTGTTATCTTTCAGATTTTGAAATACATCACTCCAAGCTCTTCTTGATTTTAAAGTTTCAGTTTAATAATTTCACATTATTCTGAGGGAACCTGCCTTTTTATGTGAGTTGATGTTTCTTTCTGTGTCCAACATGCTCTCTTTGTTCTGTATATTTAGTGTTTTAATTATAATCTGACAAGAGCAGGCTCTTTTCTGGTCTTGATGTGTGTTACCTCATGTATCTGGATTGGCATCTCTTTTCCTAACTCTGGGAAGTTTTCTGTTATGATTCTTTTTGAAGTTTTTTTTTTTCTTTCTATGACTTTAGGATGAGATTCTTCTCTATGCATATACCCCATGAGTTTAGTCTTTTCAGAGTGTCTCATACCTCTTGGGATGACCACTGGTACCTTCTTATTTTATCTTTGCCCTTGTTGGATTGTTCCGGTTCCCCCATCTTGTCTTCAAGTGCAGACATTCTATCCTCTTCCTCATCCACTCTATTGCTGAGACTTTCCACAGTTTTTTATTTGATTTACTGTGTTTTTTATTTATAGCATTTCAGATTAGTTTTTCTTTGGTGGTTTATTTGTATTTTTTATCAGCCTTATTCTCTCACTTGACATATTTGCAGTGTTCAAGTGGGACTTGGATGTGGTAGTGATGAGTGCGAAGTTCAGAAAGTAAGTCCTCAGTCCAGGAGCTCTGGGTGCCTGGTGTAACTCTATATTAACCCTGAGTAAGGTATTAACTAGGAGAGTAACTGCATGTGTTTGATTTTACCCTGGGTACTAGCCTACCACCAACAGCAGCCCCTTCCTCTTCTATAACTGTTGGAGGGTAAACAACCCAGGACAGTGTGGGGTAGACTGGATTTCTGTTGGTAAGATTAGAAGCGGAACAGAACCAGAATGAGTAAGGAGGAGAAAGTGTTAGATTAACTTTGAAACAAACAAACAAACAAACAAACAAAAAAATTGAGCTGGGCGGTGGTTGTGCACACCTGTAATCCCAGCACTCAGGAGGCAGAGGCAGGTGGATCTCTATGAGTTCTAGGCCAGCCTGGGCTACAGAGCGAGTTCCAGAACAGCCAGGACTACACACAGAGAAACCCTGTCTCAAAACAAACAAACAAACAAACAAACAAACAAACAAAAACAAAAAACAACAAACAAAACAAAAAACAAAAAACAACCCCACAAAAATATAGCTAGGAAATGAAAGTTGGGATCTTGTTGGAGTCCACTGATTTTAGAGATTGTTAAAGCTAATGGGGATTATAATTAAGCAGTAAAAAGAGCAGGTTATAGGATGAGAGAAAGAAGAAACTATGTGGAGATAAGGACTGTGTGAGGTGTGACTGGGGTATAGCAGAGAACACCTTATAGTAGACTGGTGCAGAAACATACCCAACAGTCCTAAGCCCTAACCAAGCCACCACGAGCAAACAAAAGCAGGGCCATCATGAGACGCATATGCAAGAGTAGAAGTTAAGGGATAGAAAACAAGAGGTCGAGTCAGTAGTTCTGGAATGAAGGGCTGGCACAGCTAGGCTGAGTTGAAAGGTGAAGTGTTCGTTGCTCTCTGACTCTAGCAGGTTCCACACGGTACCATGTGGCAGTGGCAGTGGTAGCCCCGGTGCTTTGGGGGTTCTAACACATTTCTGTTTGTAGTTTTGTCTCCTATTTGAGTCAGGGAGGATATGTGTGCTGTCTGGAGGGAAGTCTTGTCCTTAGAAGGGGGCTGGCTGCGGTGATGAGAGTGTAAGCACACACACACACACACACACACACACACACACGCACGCACACGCACACGCACGCACACGCACACGCGCACGCGCACACGCACACGCACACACACACGCACACGCACACACGCACACACACACGCACACACGCACACACACACGCGCACACACACACACACGCACACACGCACACACGCACAGAGAGAGAGAGAGAGAGAGAGAGAGAGAGAGAGAGAGAGAGAGAGAGAGAGAGGCGGGAGACTGATGTTAGCTGTCTTCCCTGGTTGCTTTCCTCCTTATTTTTGAGACAGGGACTCCCACTGAACTTAGAGCTCGCTGAGCAGCTGGACTATCCAGCTTTCTTATCTTTCCTTTTCTTTTTTTCTTTTTCTTTTTTTTTCTTTTTTGGTTTTTCGAGACAGGGTTTCTCTGTGTAGCTTTGGAGCCTTTCCTGGAACTCGCTTTGGAGACCAGGCTGGCCTCGAACTCACAGAGATCCGCCTGCCTCTGCCTCCCAAGTGCTGGGATTACAGGCGTGCGCCACCACCGCCCGGCCATTTTCTTATTTATAGGTGGGGCAGAAAAAAGCATTAATTATAATTCAATTCCTTCTTTTTGAAAAAAAAAAATAGGGTTGGGGATTTAGCTCAGTGGTAGAGTGCTTGCCTAGCAAGCACAAGGCCCTGGGTTCAATCCTCAGCTCAAAAAATAAAAAAAAATAAAATATTTATTCATTGTATGTAGATGCAGGTACGTGCATTCTACAGTATGCATGGGGAGGTCAGAGGATAACTTTTTGGTTTTTTTTTTTTTTTTTTTTGGTTTTCTCTGTAGCTTTGCAGGCTATCCTGGACTCACAGAGATCCACCTGCCTCTGCCTCCCGAGTGCTGGGATTACAAGCACGTGCCACCACTGCCCCGCTTGAGAGGATAACTTTTTAGGAGTCAATTCTTTCCTTCCACTGATTTCTGAGGCAGGGTTTCTGGCTGTTGCACTGTGTGCTCCGTATTATCTGGTGTGCCCAGTTTCTACCCATCATCTTGCCATCAGGAATGCTGGAATTAAAGGTGGGTGCCAGGATTTTTATATGGGCCCTGGGAGCAAATTAGGTTGTAGGTCTGTGTGGTGGTGGTGTTATCCGCTGAGGCATCTCCTAGGTCCTCAGTTCCTTCTTTAATAAGGATAGGGATTAGGGTTATAATGTCTACCAATTATGAGAGAAAACCTAGACAAGCTGTCGAGCCAGCCTCTAGCAATGCTCAAAAAGGCATGCAGACCCTGAGTCAACAGATGGGAAAGAAAGGATATGCATCTTTGATAATGGTCACAGCCAGGTACATGCTTGCAACACCAGCAGGAGTTTTAAACAAATCTGAGCTATATGAGACCATGTCTCAAGTGGGGGAAAATCACAAAACCAAAATAAAAGGGTTACATCTTCAAGCAGTATTTGAGGGTATCTTCTTCTTTCTTTCTTTTTGTGGTGGTGCACACCTTTAATCCCAGCACTAGGGAGGCAGAGGTAGGCAGATCTCTGAGTTCGAGGCCAGCATGATATACAGAGTGAGTCCTTGGATAGCCAAGGCTACACAGAGAAATCTTGTCTCAAAAACCTAAAAATAAAATAAAATAAAAATAATTGAATTATTATAGGCATTTGTATCTAAGCAACCAGTATTACTAAATTAACAGAGTATTTATAGTAGTGGGCTGAGGATGTAGCTCAGTGGGCAGAGTCTTTGTCTAACATATGAGATGCCCTAGATCTGAGCCAAAGGTCTATGTGATAGAAGACACCTAAAATTGTATGTAGCATGGTAGGTGGGTAGAGGCAGGAGAATCCAAAGTTTAAGGTCATTTTTGGTTACATTCCAAGCTTGAGACTGATCTTACGAAAACCTTGTCTCAAAAGGAAAAAAAAAATCCTTTCCATTTTCACAATACTCTTGAACTAATGATATAAAACAGCACTTTAACAAACATACATTAAAGGCCAATAAATACTAACCACCATGAATACAAGGCCCAATTCCCATTTGTGATTTTTTTCAGCCATTTAAATTAGTTCATAAAAATCAATGTTCTCTTCACATAAATGGAATTTGTTAAGACATTTCTATCTCTACAACCATTCTAGTTTTGCCTAGCAGTGAGGGTGCCCATCTCCAACAACCACTGCAGTTGGGCCTGGCAGGATTGGTGCCCACCTCTAATCCAAGCACTCAGGAGACTGAAGCAAGGTGATTGTGGTTTAGTCTTCTGAGGGAATAGTAAGGTGCTTTCTGTAAAAACCAAGGCAGGGTCGGAGGAGAGGATAACTGTAGTCAGAACATTATCTGAAAATGGCAATACAGAACCTCAAGGTCAGAAAAAGGCTGGGCAACTGGCATCAGTGGTGCCTGTTTCTAATCAGAACACTTGGGAGAGGGAGGCAGTCTGGGCAATACCGTGAGACCTCATTTCCAAAGCCCAGCTCAGCCACGCCCTCTGTCCTCTCGTGTCTGGCTTCTGGAATCCCTGGTTTGCGTTTATTTTTCAAAACCACATTTACTTATTTATGTGTTATGGCATGGGTGTAGAGATCAGAGGACAATGGGAGATGGCTCTCTCACCATCATGTGGGTCCTGGGGCTCCAATTCAGGTAGTCAGGCTTGGCGACAAGTTGATTTTTGTTTTTTTGTTTTTGTTTTTGTTTTTTTAACCTGCTGAGTCGAGCCATCTCACCAGCCCTTATGGTTTTTTAAACAAGGGCTCACACAGTCATGCCGGGAGCTCTGGAAATTTCAACCTCAGTCTCTGTACATGGCAGGCCAGTACAACAACACTAGTCACTTCTTTCTTTGGAGAGTGGTTTTTTTCTTTTCCTTTTAAAAAAAGATTTGGTTTTATTATGTTTATGATGTGTGTGTGTCTGTATGAATGTTTGTCATGCCTGTGCATACCCGCAGCCAGAGGCCAGAGGTGGGCATCACATCCTCCATAGCTGGCATTACTGGTGGTTACAAGCCGACTGACATGGGTGCTAGGAACTCAGGTCTTGCAGAAGATCAGCGGTGTTCTTCACCTCTGGACCATCTCTCCAGGCCCTGGAGAGTGGTTTTCAAAGTCTAGTGTGTATCAGAATCACTGGTGAGTTAGCAAAACATCCAGATAACCAAGAGCTTCACAGAGAAAAGACAGTGGTTTCTATCTCTACCATATTCTCCAGCACTAGCTTCCAAACCTGGCTGAATCTGCGAAGCTGTGAAAACACATTCCTATGTTTTCCTAAAAATTTTCATTGAAAAGATTTAAGATTAATGCTCTTGAAAGCTTAAAACAAGAAACACAGACACAAAAACACACATGAACATACACATACACACACAAAATTTTTGATGGTTCTGATGAACCAGATATAGGACATTTATTTAAGCCCTAGCCTATAATTTCAGGCCTTAGGATAATCTCAAATTCACTGAGAATATTCGTTTTAGGTAGGTTGTAAATCACCATTTCTGAGGAAAATTTAACAAATTTCTTCCTAATTTATAGTACTTAAGTTATCTAATGATTTTCAGTGTGTCCTCTCCCAGTCCCTAGGCCAAGGTCTGTGCATATTGGTTTCCTTACTCACTGTGTTCATAAAATTAAATCACTCGGCAGAATTCTGTTTGATTATCTCCCCTCTCTTTCTTACATCCCTGCAGCTGTGTAGAACAGACCTATTTCAGAGCACCAGATCTCATTACAGATGGTTGTGAGCCATCAGAAGGTTCCTGGGAATTGAACTCAGAACCTCTGGAAGAGCAGCCAGTGCTCTTAACTGTTGAGCTATCTCTCCAGGCCGAGACCCTATTTTTAAACAAAACAAAAATAAAAGAAACAACAAAATACATCAGCCCAGGCAACCTCCCCCCCCCCTAAAATCTTCGCCTCTAATTGAGAAACTCTAGATAAATCTGAGAAAAAAAAATGTGTGTATGTAGTAAGAAATGTGATCATGATTCAGATAGGTAGCTTTACAGCTTACGTGTTTCTGTGGTGTTTTTTAACCTTTATTTTATGCATATGGGTGTTATGCCTGCATGTATATCTGTGCAATACATGCAATGCAATGCCTGAGGATGCTGGAAGGGGGCACTGGATACCCTGGAAACTGTGAGCTGTCATATGGGTGCTGGGACTTGAACCTTGGTCCCCTGGAGGAGCAGCTGAGCCATCTCTCCAGACTCTTTTTTATTGTTTTGAAATATAGTCTCATGAGGTAGCTCAGACTAACTCATGACTTAGTCTCAAATTCTCCTGCCTTAGCCTTCCAAATGCCGGGATTACAGGCGAGTTCCACAACTCTTAGTCAAAAGCTTGACTTTTTTTTTTTTAATGTGACTGAAGATGACCTTGACCTTCTGTTTTATTTTTAGATTTATTTTTATTTTTTATTATGTGTAGGTATGTGTATGTCATGTATGTATGTGTATGTCTGTATATACACGTGAACGAATACAGGTGCTTTCTGAGGCCAGAGGTGACAAATCCCCCTGGAGCTGGAGTTACAGGTAGCTGTCAGCCTCCCAGTGTGGGTGCCGGGAGTCAAGCTCAGCTTTTTCCTAAAAGCAGCAAAACTCTTAACTCCATCCCAAAGCTTGACTATTTTTGAAGCCAAGACAAGGTAAAGTTAATTATGACTAAAAGTTTCACAAATCACATAGTGATTCTGTATTATCACCAGTGGCCCAAACTAGTAGATATCTAATGCTGTTCCCCTGTACCCCAGAATCTGATGTAAAAATGTTAGATCCAAGAAAGGAAATTGGAAAGAAAATGGAATCTGGTTGACAGGCCATTTGACATTATTTCCCCTCAGTCTGAACTCATGGTGTTTTTCTACATCAAATAGAAAAAAAAATCTCAAAAAATTGGTGAGAACTATTGCTATTGTTATTATTTTTCAAGACAGGATATTGCACTCTGTAGCCCAAACTGTCCTTGCATGTTTAATCCTCTCCCTCAGCCGCCCAGGTACTAGGATTGTAGGCATACATACTACAAGTGTCTTTGAGATCATTTTATTTGTACTTTTTAGATTTACTTTGTATGTGTGTGAGCAAGAGTGTGCTGTGGTTGAGTGTCTAAGTCACAGGACAAACTTGTGTGAGTCAATTCTCCCAACACGTGGGCTCCAGGAACTGAACTCAGGTTTTCTGGCTTGAGGGCAAATGCCTTTATGCACTGAGCCACCTTGCTGACCCTGAGAATTATTCTCAAACCCAGATGCTAGGGCCAGGATGTACATCAGTAGCAATGTGCTTGCCCAACACGGGCAAGGCCCTGAGTCTAATCCCCTGCACCATAACACAGAGGTGCTAATTTTTAATCCTTCCCATAAACTCATGCTAAGTTGAGGGATGAGATGATCACTGTCCCATAGGAAGCTCTAGCTGGAGTACATGGGCCAACAGTAGGTCAGAGACAAACCCAAGAGCAACAAAATGCACACGAGTCCCAGGCAGTCTTTCCCAAGTCCCAGTGGACCTCCTTTCTGGGCAGCAGCCTGCAAGAGACAGTTCAAATGTTCTTAACAGAACTTTTATGCCGGGTGGGCAGCCAATAGGAAGAGGTGGGTGGAAAGTTCAGCGACCTGGACAGAAAGGGAGCCACATGGAACTAGCAGCATGTCCAGCCAGAGGAGGACTTGGTTTGGAGATTGATGTAGTTCCCTTGGGTGGACAAAGACATCGTATCTTCTTTGGAATTGTTCATCATCTTTTCAATGAGGACTCTTTAAAAAAAAAAAGAAAGAAAAGAAAACAAGAAAAATAAGCCCGAGAAGGTAGATGGAGGAAAAGGAGCTGCCCCTGGCACTGTCTTACACCAGGCAGCAGTCCATAAAGACACCAGGTTTAAGCACCCCTATGTCCTCAATTATCTTAGGGACACTGGCATTCTGTACTTGTTTGCTCAGAAACCGGAAAAGAGGGTCCATAGGGCCACGGTGGATGATAAGTCTGTGTGCCTGTCCCCAGAACAGCGAGAGCTACTCACCTCATAGCCTCATTAATATTTCTGTTCTCCTTGACTGATGTTTCTGTCCAACCTGTGAAACCGTTCTCTTTACTGAACCGGTCAATCTGGTCCCGGCTCACCGCCCAAGGGGACAGATCACTCTGACAAAGAAAATACATAAATAGGGACTTGTGCATTTAGAACGATTTTCAACCAATGGCTACGACCACCAATATCCAAAGTCTGCTGTCAAGAGTCTTCCTTTAAAACAAAAGAGTCACTCGCAGGAATGTTGAGTTGGCTCAGCCGTTCAGAGCACTGGCTGCTCTTCTGGAGGACCCTGGTTCAATTCCCAGCACCCACATGGCAGCTCACAATGTTCTGTAACTCCAGACCCAAGGAACCTGACACCCTCTTCTGGTCTCCTTGGACACCAGGAACACATACAGTGTGTAGACATACATGCAGGCAAAACGTACCCCCCCCCAAAAAAAAAATAGAATAGGAAGAAACAAACAAACAAACCAACAAACAAACAAACAGAAATCCACTTTCTCAATATCTCTTCAAAAGAAAGCAGAGATTACTTCCAACTTGAAAGGGGCAAATAGGCATGCTGGTGTGCTGGCGACCAGGCATGGTGGCACTAATTATTATCATTTGGATAACAGAAGCAGGACTGTCAGCTTTAGGTCAGCCTTGGCTACACAGACTCTAGCTTGAAAAAACAAGATAAAACAGGGTGTGCATGCTCAGAAACACCGGGCCTTTTAGATACCTTTACTCTGGCCCCTGATAGATGCTAGGGGCCATTTACTTAAACTGGCCACACACCTTGTTGGCCAAGAGCAGGCAGGGCACAGGCTCCCCACTGGGCAGTGTGAGCTTGCTGTCCAGATCCTGTTTCCATCTTTGGCTGTTGCTGAAAGTAGTGGCGTTGGTGACATCAAACATGATAACACAGGCAGAGGCGTCTCTGTAGTACAGTCGTGTCATGGAGGTGAAACGCTCCTGCCCTGGAGGGAAGAGGAAGCTCTCGAAAAGGTGATTCTGAAAGTGATTCTCTGGTATCCTGGCTACTCTCCCTTCAGTGGCAGACAGGGCGTTTTGTGTATGGTAGAGAGGGTGCCTTCCCTTCCCCTCTGACTCTGTCCATCCTGTTAAGGGATTATTAAATTCAGTCAGATTCTGTATCTAAACTGCAATGTCCACATCCCTGTCTGCCACTTACTGTCTGTGTGACTATGAAAAGCAGGCTGAGCACTTCAGAGCTGTCATGTGTGGAGTAAGATAAAAGCTTCCACGACAGGGCTAGTGAATCAGTACATTTGAAATATTTTGAAGAACAGCATAGAATAAGGATTCGCCATTACCACTGTCTTATTTTCTGGAGATCTTCTTTCTCACTAAAGTCAGCTGAAGATCTAGAGCCTACCCCTCCTACTATGGGGGCACCCACCCATGGCCTGGACAATCTGCCACCTTAACAGCATCTCCACCCACACGGAGATGGCAGGACATCTCTTTGTCTTTGGGGCAATACATCTTCAAAGTCATCTCAAAAGCTCAGGGCCGCTCAACTTGTAGCTTCAGGGAAAAAAAAGGCAATGGTTCCGCCATGCCATTTCCACCCTCCCTGAACCCCACCCGAGGCAGCTTGCTGGTTAAATAATTTCTCCCTTCTTCCCCTCTGGTCTTCCCATTTTACCTGCAATATCCCACAGCTGAAGCCGCACCACCTCTGAGTCAGACCACTGGAGAACCTTCAGAGCAAAGTCCACTGAAAATATATGCATATTATACTTTAATAAAATCTGCCTTTAAAAACAAATCCAGGGATGGGCCAGTGAGATGGTTCTGTGAATAAGTTAAAGGTACTTTTGGCCAAGCCTGTCAACCCAAATTCAGTCCCCATAACCTAAACTCTATGAACTATCTATCCTCTGAGTTCTACATGTATGTCATGATGCACATGTCCATATATACATACACACAAAATAAATGTGTTGGTTTTTTTTTTTTTAAAATCCAGGGATAAGCTCAGCTTAAATACACAATGACAACCCCTGGATCTTGAAACTCCAATTATCCAATTCAGCCTTTGATAGATGGAGATGAGCCCACATGGTGCAGGACACAAATTCCACACTTAAAGGATATTCAGAGTTTTCTCCTCTATCAGATCATTTGATACTAATTATCTCCATGGCTAGGAAGAGAAAAGTGGGATTGTTTATGGAAATAACTCCTGTTCTCAGGTTAAGGGGTTTCTGGTTGTTTTTAGGGAGTTTTCTCAGGGAAAGGATGATGGGGAAGGTGAAGGAAGTGAAGTGAAGTGCGGTCAGTTCTGTATCACCCACATCCAACTTCACTGTCGGTACCTGCTCAAATAGTATCATGAGAAAACACAACAACAACGTCCTCTATGTCCTCCATAAGGCTTCGCTAACTATGCCAGGCAGGAACGGGATAGCTGAAAGGGTGCCAGGGGATGAAGTTCGAGAGCTGTGCTGGAATCTGCCATGCGGTCTGCAGATGATGCTGAAACTATTAAGAGCTGTGCTGGAATCTGCCATGTGGTCTGCAGATGCTGAAACTCCATGACCTCGGGCTGAACAACTATCCCAGGGGAACCTCCCAAAGTTGTTTAGTGCGGGCCAGCACCAACTTGAGATCTTCCTCCCTCACCTCTTGAGTGTGGAATTAAAGGTATAGAAACCTGTACTGTGCCAGAAAAGCTATTTGTCAACGAGAAAAAAGAACAAAAAACAAAAAACAAAAACCGGAGTCATTTCAGTTTGGAAACATATTCTTCTACATCTGTGACAAAAGTAAAATCTAGGGAGAATTTATGATAAACACTGGAGAGCAAACAAACAGATGCAAACTTGCCAGAGTCTATTATATTCACACTGTAGGAAAACTAAAGCCACTGGGAAAAATTAATTCACAGGACACTTTGAACCCAAATCCATGAAACAAGGACTTATATTTAGGAGTGGTGGGCAAAGTAGTCAGGAAACAGTCTTTGAAATGTTAAGTAAGCCCTTAATTTTACCAGATGCTTTTGTACGTTAAAATGTTTTAGTGTGTGTGTGTGTGTGTGTGTGTGTGTGTGTGTGTGTGTGTCTGTCTGTCTGTCTGTCAGTCTGCCTGTCTGTGTGCGTGCTCCTGCCACAGTGCTCCCATGAAGGTCAGAGGACAACTTTTGGGAATCTCTTCTCTGCTGATCTTGTGGGGTTGGGAACTCCAGCTCAGGTGGTCAGGCTTGGCATAAAGCGCCATTACCCACTGAGCCGTCTCTCCCATCTTTGGCTAAATATTCTTTCAAGTTTTCATTTCAAAGTAAATAGTTAAATTAAAAACAACTTTCATATGAACACCGGCACATACTTTCAAAATCTATGCCGGTACAAGTTTTAAATAAATTTTTAAAAATTTTTTACTTTAGGTTACTCTTTCTTTTTTATTTTATTTTGAAATTTTATTTACTTTTATTTCACATACATTGGTGTTTTGCCATGGGTGTTGGGTCTCATGAACTGGAGTTACAGACAGTTGTGAGCTGCCATATGGGTGCTGGGCATTGAACCAGGGTCACTCTGGAAGAGCAATCAGTGCTCTTAACCACTAAGCCATCTCTCCAGCCTCTAGGTTACTCTTTCATATCACCATCTTGTTAACTACTTTGTACTTGTAGTGGTGTGTGGGGGTGGGGTGGGAGGGTAGGTACGGTTCAGTTAAGTTCAAAGGCCACGCTAGGAAAGAAATTAATTAACTTTTGGTTGATTAATTTAACTCCCCCGCTCCCCCAGCGTGGGAGAAGATGGGTGGGAAGATGTGTATTTCACATTCTTTCTTGAATTCCTCACATTTCCCACGAAGTCTACGAATTATCTTTATTAAAGCGACTCACAGGGCTCGTCAGTCCTGACCAGAATCTGTCCCCCAACCTTCCCCACGTCGGGTCCTTCTGACTGCCTAGCTCCCAGGCTCTCCTCTTTAGTAAGTCGGTTCTTTAACTCAACACCAGTCTCGTGCTGGTGAGAAACAGGGCAACCCTCCCCAGCCTGCACTTGAACCAGGGCTCCGCTGCCTCAGCTGATTGGAAAAGTTGCTCCGGGCAGCGCATGGCTGCGGGAGGGTACTACAGGCTGTGAACAGCCCTACTCAGACCCCTCCACCTTCTCCATCATACTTCGGCCCGATCTTTGCAGGCAGTTGGCACCGGCTGCAAACCCCCGACGGATGACCTCGGTACCCGGCGGCGGCTACCGCCTGCAAGCCGCGACGCCCGTCCCCAGCCGCCCGCGGCCTCTCACCTCCCACGGTGGACTTGTAGTGCTTGCTGAAGCTGTCCTGGGAGTAGCGCTGGACCAGTGACGTCTTGCCCACGGCGGCGTCCCCCACCACCAGCACTTTGAACAAGTGATCTCGGCTGCCCATGGCTAGCGGTGAGGAGAGGTTTTGTTTTGTTTTGAATGTTGTGTTTTCGGGAAGTCGCTTATTTTAGCCCCTTGGGCTCTCGGGGTTTCTTCCGACTGAAGTCATGCATCCCCACCCTCGGCTAGCTGAAGTTGCTCTGACGGGAAAGCAGAAAAGGAAACTTTTGCACTCGGCCTCTGCGCGCTTCCTCCCCGTGTGGTCGCAGCCAGGGTGGGGCGGGTTGGCACCTTCCCGTCAGGGACCTCCAAGCAGCTCGCCAGCGCGTGAACCTCACTGGCACCTTGCTCCACTAGGTACAGAGGACCTGGACCCTTCTCCGACCACATACACCAAATTGGGGGTGTGCAGAGTCCTTGTCCTGTCCTTGTCCTGCCACTGGCGGCGCACTTCCCTTCTTCCTTCACCAGCGTTGTCTGCCCCGCTGCACGGAGCACTACATTTCCCAGTGTACCTCTTGGTGAAGCGACCGAGGGAGTGTGGAGACTTGCCGAGTGGACTCTTGGGAAATGTAGTTTCCTAACTACCTTGCACAAGCCTACATAAAGTTTCAAAGTTTTCAAACTTTTAAGCATTCAGAAGTCTATTTTAAAACAATTCTAAAATTCGGCGAGGTGGCGCAGGCTTGTAAACATTGCCTTGGGGAGATGGAGACAGGAGGATCAGAAAAGCCAAGGTCATCATCTTCTGCAACATAGTCTGTTCAAGGATCCCCCGACCCTTTCCTCTCCTGAGACAGAGATAAGGGGTTTGAAGCAACTTCGGGGGCCACCCTGAACTACATAGGCCATGATCTCTCCGGTCTAAATCTGTCCCCAGATTTTTTAAAAACACATTTTAAAGGTTTCCAGATGGTTTTATCATATTTTTAAAGATTTTATGACACTAAGATAAACTACTCCATTAACAAAAGCCCAAACATAATCCCTCATGTTCCAAGTGGAGTCCATTTCCTGTTGTGTCAACAACACAGTCAAATCTCGAACCTTGTAAATGTGATCTCATGTTTCCCGTATGACCAATAACAGGCAAATTCAGGGACATTTCACCCAAGAGATCTATCCTTAGAAAAATCTGTCAAAAGTCACAAAACTTAAAAACTAGCTCTAGCCATAGCAATACAAAATAAGCAAGAGACAGTTCCTCCTTCACACTTCCACAATTCTTACCCCAGCCACGGATATCATTTGAGCACAAAGTACATTTCCTTTTGTTGAGCTATTGTTTCTGAATAATCATAAAATGATTGGCGAGTATTTTCAATTTTTCTACCTGCAATTTTTCTGTCCTGCCTGACCTTTAGATAGGGGTTGTGGCTAGTAGAATAAACTTCACTTTTTTGTTGCTGTTGTTGTTGGTTTTTGTTTGTTTGAAAGAGGGTTTTCTGTAGGCTAAGTTGGCCTCAACTACCCTGAACTTGTGACTCTTCTGTAACCACACCCAGTTTTGTACTTGTGGAGATTAAATCCAGGCACACCCCCCAGCCCTCTTCTCTCTCTTGACAGAATCTCTGTATCCAAGACTGACTGAGCTCGTGATCCACCTGCTTCTACCCCTTCCACAGGAGTACGTGCACACCACACCCAACCTGCGGTGGGGGAGGCAAGTCTCTTCCACCACTCCCTCCCTTCCCCCTCTCTTTGTAAAATAAAAACTTATAGTTAGTATACAAAGTAACACCTTCCATTGCAACATTCCCATACACAGATTGACATTCTCTGTTCTAATCACCAGGCTTGCCTGTCTCCTTTCCACTCACCTTTAAGGACTGTGTTTTCTCAGTTCCTATTGTTTTGACATAGTTCAGCACCCTTGGGCATTGATTACCATGTGGCTTCTGTGATGCTGTTCTGTTAGGGAATATTATTTTAAGGTGTGTGACTTTTGTTTATGTTGCAATTGTTTAACTCTGTGAAGCTGTGTTGCTGTGCCTGTCTAGAACACCTGATGGTCTAATAAAGAACTGAATGTCCAATAGCAAGGCAGGAGAAAGGGTAGGGCTGGCAGGCAGAGAGAATATATAGGAGAAATTTGAAACTAAGGAGTGAGAGAAGGAGGAGGACAAAAGGGGTCAGCCACCCAGCTACACAGCCAGCCATGGAGTAAGAAACAATGAAAGATATACAGAAACAGAGAAGGTAAAAGCCCAAAGGCAAAAGGTAGAGTAATTACCTAATTAAAGGCTAATTTTAAAAAAGCTGGCAAGAAACAAGCCAAGCTAAGGCCAGACATTTATAAGTAAGAATAAGCCTCCGTGTGTGATTTATTTGGGAGCTGGGTGGTGGACCCCTAAAAGAGCAAAACAAACAACACTGTTCCCTCTCTTTTGCTCCCATATCAATTTTTTAAAATTTCTTCTTGGGGATCTCCCCATCCTATCCCCTGTAAGTATTTCCTAAGGATTAATTAACTCTTAGTCTTTGGTAGATTATTCTTTTCTTCTTCTTCTTCTTCTTCTTCTTCTTCTTCTTCTTTTTTTTTTTTTTCGAGACAAGGTTTCTCTGTGTAGCTTTGGAGCCCGTCCTGGAGCTCACTCTGTAGACCAGGCTGGCCTGGAACTCACAGAGATCTGCCTGCCTCTGCCTTGTGAGTGCTAGGATTAAAGGCGTGCGCCACCACCACCCAGCCTTGGGTTGATTATTCTGATGTATGTCTGTGTGAAGGTGTCAGATCTCCTGAAACTGGAGTCACAGGCAGCAATGAGCTGTCATGTGGGTACTGGGAATTGAACCCAGGTCCTCTGGAAGAGCAGCCAATGCTCTTAATTGCTGAGCCGTCTCTTCAGTCCTATTATTACCATTTTTAAAATTTTATTTAATGTTATGTATATGAATGTTTTGCCTGCATGTATGTCTGTGCATCACATGTGTGCTGGTGTCCATGGAAACTAGAAGAAGGCATTGGGATTCCCTAGGACTATGGTTACAGATGCTTATGAGCCTTCATGTGTGTGCTGGGAATTGAACCTGGGTCCTCTGGAAGGGCCACAAATATTCTTAAGTACTTGCCTAGCAGTCATTACACCATCAGTTTAATTTCCATAAGCTAACAGTGGTGGTACAGCATCTAGGAGGTAGAAGAGGAGGATTAGAAGTTTATGGTCATCCTCAGAGTTTCAGGACAGCAAAAAAGAAAACAGCCAGGCGGTAGTGGCACACGCCTGTAATCCCAGCACCCGGGAGGCAAGCACTCAGGAGGCAGAGGCAGGTGGATCTCTGTGAGTTCGAGGCCAGCCTGGTCTACAGAGCTAGTCCAGGACAGGCTCCAAAGCTACAGAGAAACCCTATCTCGAAAAACAAAAAAAAAAAGAAAAAAAAAGAAAAAAAGAAAAGAAAAGAAAAGAAAACGTCAGGTAAAGGAGATAAAAACGAGCCATCATCCTGATTAGCTTTGTCAACTTGGCATAGCCTGTGGTCATCTAAGAGGAAAGCAGCCAGGAATTATCTAGATCAGATTGGCCTGTGGGCTGTCTGGGGAGGATTGTCTTGCTAATTGGTACAGGAAGGCCCAGCCCAGGACAGGCAGATGGTTCTGGGTGTAAGAAGGCTAGCTGAGCAGCAGCCTGCAGGAGTCATAAAGCTGTGTTCCTCCAAAGTTTCTGTTGTGTTCCCTTCACTGGTGATGGTGAGTGGAAGGGCATGCAGTTCTGCTTTCAGGGCCCCTGTCCTGAGTCTAAGATGAAATAAACCCTTTCCTGCCCCTAAGTTGCTTTTGGTCAGAGTGTTTTATCACAGCGACAGAATTAAACTCAAACAACCATCTCTAAACGTGACAAAATGGATATGGTGATTCTTTCAGGCTGAAAGCCCTTGAGGAACTGTGACAGTGGGCAGCGCCATTTGGTCCAGCTTTTTCTGTATGTGCATAAGTCAAAACAGTCTTTCTGGAGGGCTGTCCTTCATAAGTCAAGGCTGGAAAATAGCCTTGATCACCCACAGGAGTCTGGTCGCTAGGGTGATAGTGAGTCTCAATAAACAAATTTTGAAATAATTTCCTTTTGCCTCTCTTCTATCCTTTCCTTTGTAAGACACCTCTAGAACAGAGCCGCTTTGCCTAGATAGCCACTCACCCTGCCATCCTTTCCCACGTGTGTATTGACCTTTGTCTAAAACGAATACAGCATGATACTTTTATTTCTTTGGCCTTTACTCTTGTTCATGTAAACGTCTTAAGAATTCTACGCTTTACTTTTTGTTAATCAGCCTTTATATAAACTGGGCTCCCAGATGGGGCCAGAGCTATTGTTGGGTAGCAGAACTTACACAGCGCTAAGGGTCGGGGAGCAGATGCGTCTCGCCCACACTTGAGCGCTCCAGTGACCTGGTCACGGGTCTCCATGATTTGAGGACTTGTTGAGCAGTAGTTTGTTCATTTTCTCTTTAATTTATCCCACGAAACGTCTCTAAAACATCACTGTTTCCTCATTGTCAACCATCTTTCCCAAACTGACCAGCCATTCCATAAGTATTCAGAGTTGTCTATGGACATGTTCCACCCTCTTTACCAACTTACCAGTTTTATCTTCCCTGATCTTCAATGAGAATTGCCCTCCTCCCACAAAACAGGGTCCTTTGTATCTCCTCCTCTTCCTCCGCCTCCTCTTTCTTTTCTTTTCTCCTTCTTATTTTTTTTTACAGTGTCCTGTTATGTAGCCCTGGATGAATGTGGAACTCATAGCAACCCTATGACCCATACACATAAAAACAATAAGGTGATCAAGAATATATATTATTGAACTTAGGTGACAGTGGCATGGACCGCATGTCGGTGACCACTGCTGCTTGACAAAGTTCCAGCATCTCTCTTTGTGGATCTCAATTCTCCAGGACCCCTTGACTTTCATCTTTAACGATTTTCACTGTGTGTCATGGGAATTCCCTTACGCCTTTTCCTTTGGGAGATTTTGTTTGAGCTTTAAAGGATGAAAATGTGCCGGGTGGTGGTGGTGCATGCCTTTAATTCCAGCACTTGGGATGGCAGAGCCAAGTGGATCTCTGTGAGTTCGAGGCCAACCTGGTCTACAGAGTGAGTTCCAGGACAGGCGCCAAAACTACACAGAGAAAGCCTGTCTCGAAAAACCAAGAGACAATGTATAAAATGACAGCCTCTCTAAACAAAATGATTCTTTGGTAATAAAAAATTCCTGTCACCATGAAACCATATAGCATGATAACTCTGCCTACTCATATACAAGTTAACACCAAGCTGCTAGAAAATTTAGATAACAAACATTTGCTTGATAAATAAGATATATTTGATAAATAAGATTTATTTGATAAATGAGGTATTTTGATAGTCAAGATTTATAAATTCCTAAGGTCTACTCAGGTTCACAGTAATATTTGTCTAGCTTTATCTTTGCTCACTTTAAGCTTTAGCTATTTGGATAAACTAAGTCATATAAAAAACTGCAATATTCTTTAATGCAGTGTCTGATCCCCCAAGAAAGCCCGTTTCCCAAGGTCAGGTATTAAGACAAAAACCCCCATTCTCTCAGGGACTTGAAGAAAGTTCTTGCTTGCTAAAAAAGGAGACATTCTTATCTCTGGCAAGAGGAACTTGTGGCCCTCTGTTAACTTATGACTGGTGCCTATTAACTTGTCAAGGTCAATGCTAGCTTCCTCAATCCCTGATCTCAAACCACATGGCAGCTCATATGCCTCTCTTCTTCCACTTAATCTTAGGTGCAACTAGAGAGTATAAAAAGTGTGGGTTTTGTTTTTTGTTTTGCTTTTTGAGACAGGATATCCCTGGCTGTCCTGGAACTCTCTTTGTAGACCAGGCTGGCCTTGAACTCACTGTAATCTTTTTTTTTTACTACATAGGCAGTCGTCCCGACTCACCCTCAGACTGTGTCATATGTGTCCTGTCCCCTTCCACACCCATGCCTCCTCTTTGGGGCCTGAACCTGCTGGAGCGGGTCTCCAGCATAGCAGTTTACAATTCTATTTGACTCACAGCATATTGCAAAGTAAAGGAGAACTTCAAAGGTTTGTGTTTGGCCCAGGGCATCTGGGAGAAGTTGTAGACTCTTAAATCAGAAAGGTGGGGAGTCAGGACTTAAGAGGGCTGGTGTGGGGATTGGAGAAGTGGCTCAGTGGTTAAGAGCACTGACTGCTCTTCCAGAGGACCTGAGTTCAATTCCCAGCAACCACATGGTGGCTCACAACCACCTGTAATGAGATCTGGCACCCTCTTCTGGCCTGCAGGCATACATGCTGTATACATAATAAATAAATCTTTTTTTAAAAATCCTAAAAAAGGTCAGAAGTTCAAGGTAAACTTTAACTAGATGATGAATTTGAGGTCATCCTTAGACATCTTGCCTCTAGAAATCCAAAACCAATAATGAAAAAGGAAAAGAAGTAACTTCCCGCCTTTGATGGAGATAGGTGTCTTCCCCTCTTACAAAATTGTCATTCTGATTGTAGTATCTCCTCAGGGAGAGAGTTATAAACATGAGACAGGAAAATGCATTTAGAGTCTGGGAATCTGAGCTGGATGGTGGTGGCGCACGCCTTTAGTCCCAGCACTCGGGAGGGAGGCAGAGACAGGCGGATCTCTGTGAGTTTGAGGCCAGCCTGGTCTACAGAGTGAGTTCCAGGACAGCCAGAGCTATACAGAGAAACCCTGTCTTAAAAAAAAAAAAAAAAAAAAAAAAGATTCTGGTCGTCTGAATTGCTCGCACAGTTTGGGAATGGAGTTGGAAGCCAGGAACAGCAGTCACTTCTGCACTCTTCTGGAGGATGTCTGTCTTCCCCAGTTTTTACTTTTGCTTCTCATCTTTTCTTCTGAAAATTTTTGAGTCTGTAGAAGAATACAGTCCACACCACTTAGCTCTTTCATTGTGTTGATCATTCATCGTGGCTAGTCTTGATTGTCAACTTGATAGAATTGAGTCAAGTCACCATGGGGACATGTAGAGGGCAATGGTCTTCATGCTCACAGATAAACATCGGAGACACCAGGATTGTTAATAATGCAGGGGGCGGGGGGGTGTGTGTGTGTCTCCTTGATGGAGGAAATAAATACCCATTTTCCACCCAGAAAGCTGGGTGTAGATATTGTCAATGATCTAGTGACCTTTGCTCTCTGTAGAGCTGGACCTCACCCAAGTCTCTCAGAATATTTATTCCAGACCTCCATCCCTAGACTTTTTTTTTTTTCCAGAGCTGAGGACTGAACCCAGGGCCTTGCACTTGCACTGAGCTAAATCCCCAACCCCATCCCTAGACTTTTATCTTTAGCTCTAGTTAATAGAGCCCATTCTTAGGGGAGATGTCACAGAGGTTTGCTGACCTCTGCTTATCTCTATCAGAGACCATACTAGATGCTAGGCCCTAAGCTACGGAACCCATCTTCATGATCATATGTACTTCATAAAGGAGTTTCTATGCAGTCAAACCTTAAGCTTTATTGTAAACCTGGAATTATAATGATTGTTGCCTAGAAATCTTTCCAAATTGTACTGTGTTTAAATATGCTGGCAATATGCAGTTGCCTGTTGTTAGACTTTCTAGAAGTTGGGCTGGACATAGTTTTCCTTCTTGCCTCTCCAGGTTCATTTCCCTGCCTACCATGATACTTGCAGGGACCCCGCCCCCAGAAACAGACTCTTGGGCATATCTTGAGGGAGTTTCCAGATTAGATTACATTAGGTAGGGAGACCCACATTAGATGTAGGTAACACCATCCTATGTGCTGGGGGCCCAGACGAAATACAGAGAGAGCAAGCTGACGACCAGCCTTCATTGGTCTCTGCTTCCTGACTGGACACAATGTTACTAGTTTCCACCCCTATAATTTCTCTGTTAGGATACACTGTAGCCTGCAACATCCTTGTAGTTAGAGTTTTCCTGCCTGGCCACAGTCAGGACAAATCTCTCTTACCCGCCAGTCCCACAGTCGCTCAGACCCAACCAAGAAAGCATACAGAAACTTATATTGCTTACAAACTGTATGGCCGTGGCAGGCTGCTTGTTATCTACCTTTTCTATCTTAAATTAACCCATTTCTGTTAATCTATACTTTGCCACATGGCGTGTGGCTTACCAGTGTCTTTACATGTTGCTTCTCCTGGCAGCGGCTGGCTGTGTCTTCCTCCAGCCTTCTACTTCCCAGAATCCTCTTCTCTCTTGTCCCGCCTATACTTCCTGCCTAGCCACTGGCCAAACAGCATTTTATTTGTACAGAGCGATATCCACAGCACTTCCCCTTTTCTTTTTTTTTTTTAAGGAAGGTTTTAACTTTTACATAGTAAAATTACATATAACAAAACAATTGTCAAGCAAGAATTACAGTTACAATATTAAAGAAGATATCCTATCTATCTTATATTTGTGAGTCTAAGGTTTTATATCTAACTTATCTTTTATCATAACTGAGGAAATTATAACTATCTAGTCTTCAACCACATCAAAGACCTCAGAAGGATATAATATTACCTGAGAACCAGGAGAAGGATGTAAGCATTTTTCAGGAGTCTTGCAAGAGTAGACAGAGACAGCTGGCAGCCTGGACAGTCACCTAATGATCCTTTGTAAAGTTGGGGCATTTGTCTTCAGCCCACAGGGCTAGAGTCTCTTGGTCACTTCTCTCAGCGTCCTGTAGAATGTCTGGCAGTTTCCTCTGCGAAGCAGGAACCTGAAGGACCATTTTGTCAAGCAAAGTTCAGTGGTCACCTTTCTATGGGTCCTGCACGTACAGTCGATCAAGCAGTCCAGGCAAGAATAGTTTCTTGCCAAAATGGCTATTTTTGCCAAGGTGAAGATAAACTCCATATGAAGTGTCTTCAATGCCCATCCTCCTCTCTGAAGTAAATCAGTGCTGCCAGGAGCATACATGTCTCACTGTCTAGAAAGTCTAAATTTTAAATGCCATATTCTGTAGACCTTTGAAATGTTTGAAGATTATCTGTCTATCTGAAATATCTCTGTGTATACCTAGAAGACTTAACTAACATGGCTATGAGTATGATTATCATAGATGACCAGTTATTAATCTATTTTTAATTATCCATTACAATTTAAATGAGCTATACAAACATAATACCTTAAACATGATTAGAAATATATATACAGTATAACAAAATTAACTTTAAGTTTGTATCAATAGACTAAAATCTATACCAATGTAAAACATTTTAAACAAGTTGTTGCTCTTTAGAAGTAAGTTCCTTAAACTACACTTTTATCCTAGTATATCTATATCATATCCCCTTTTCTTCTTTAGAAAGAGATTGTGTTTATAATCAATTTACTTTAAAGAAAAATATTGGTTTTTCTCTGTCCCACACCAGAGGGCTCTTCTGATTTGGGACACAAGAATCTCTTAACCTTTTCTTTTAGCAATATGTCTGGGTTTAGAGAAGGAGTGAGCCAATTCCATCTCCAAAGCCAGCATGATAATTTTGGGAATTTGGGCGTAGTTTCTCTTACTACTTCCTGCTGGAGGGGGGCGCTGTATCTTATGGGGACACAAAGAAAATCTTAGGATTATGGAGTAGTCCATTAGGGTGAACCTCTGAGCCAGTTGCCTTGAAACCATTCTGGATGTCGGATCATCTGGGCCATGGTGTCATCGGAGACATTTCAGGTGGTCTTGGCTGATCAAACCTGATATATCTTAATCTGTAACAAATCCACAGCCTCTGGATTTCTGTGGAAACAAAAGCAGAGACTCCTTTCCAAAGCAACATATCCTTATATCCAAATTTTGAAGTCAAGGTACCTTTAAAATTTACATATTTGTTTAACTCAACAGCTTTTATGATCAAATCTTTTTCTGTGGTTAAAAATCCCAAAGACAACATAAACCAGATTCTCTGTGTAATATCCATCTTTGTAAGACTGAACTGCCGCTGTGGCTGCTGGCTCCGCCCACCTCAGCTTCCCAACATGGCGGTGGTACAGTTTACTGCCAGCTCTGGGTCTGGAGTCATGTATACCATCAACTATCAGAAGCAGTTCTATCAAAGCAGTTCATAGCCCAGAAACCTTTTGTTGTTGTTTTTAACTAGCAAAGGCTAAATCTACCACACAGCAGAGTAAAGTGCCGCTTGTAGACTCCTCATTCCCGCCACATTGCAGGTTAGACACACACGCCAGGAACCCGCCATAGTAGCTCAAACCGGCAGGCTGCCACTAACTTGAGACAATTAGTAAGCTGTTTTTAGTTCCGTCTTAGAATCTTTTTTCTCAGGTTTTAGGTGGAAACTCTTGCCCCACGTTGGGCGCCATTTGTAGTTGGAGTTTTCCTGCCTGGCCACAGTCAGGACAAATCTCTCTTACCCGCCAGTCCCACAGTCGCTCAGACCCAACCAAGAAAGCATACAGAAACTTATATTGCTTACAAACTGTATGGCCGTGGCAGGCTGCTTGTTATCTACCTTTTCTATCTTAAATTAACCCATTTCTGTTAATCTATACTTTGCCACATGGCGTGTGGCTTACCAGTGTCTTTACATGTTGCTTCTCCTGGCAGCGGCTGGCTGTGTCTTCCTCCAGCCTTCTACTTCCCAGAATCCTCTTCTCTCTTGTCCCGCCTATACTTCCTGCCTAGCCACTGGCCAAACAGCATTTTATTTGTACAGAGCGATATCCACAGCACATCCTATCAAATCAAGTAAATTACACTTAAAAATTGGTTTCAATTTAATAGTTTTATCTAATAGTATGGATTTCTCTTTCTTTATAGGTCTCCAGACACTTTTTCTCATTTCTCCCCACCTCTGATCCAGAATTCAGTGCAGACTCATGTATGGCATTTGGTTATCATCTGTTGTCAATGTTCATCTCCCTGTGTCTCTGCCTCTTTTTCTTCTTTTTGCAATGATGAAATGGAACCCAGAACCTCATGCACATTAGGTTTCTTTTCTTTTCTTTCTTTCTTTTTTTTGTTTTTGTTTTTGTTTTTTTTCAAGACAGGGTTTCTCTGTAGCTTTGGAGGCTGTCCTGGAACTTGCTTTGTAGACCAGGCTGGCCTCGAACTCACAGAGATCCACCTGCCTCTGCCTCCCGAATGCTGGGATTACAGGTGTGCGCCACCACTGCCCGACTCTTTTATTTTTTTCTTTCTGGAGCTGAGGATCCAACCCAGGGCCTTGTGCTTGCTAGGCAAGCACTCTACCACTGAGCTAAATCCCCAACCCCTCAAGTTTCTTATAATCTAAGACTATGCTGAACTCAATATAGGACTTAGTAGCCATGTGTTGCTATTTACATTTGAATTAATTGAGACAGAATAAATTAAAAAAAAAAAACCAGTTCACCAATTACCTAGTCACTTCTTGAGTTTATTCTTATTTTATTTGTATTAGTAGTGGCCTGAATGTCTGTGTGCTACATGCATGTGGTGCCTACAAAGACCAGAAGAGGGATGGTTCCCCTGGGACTGGGTCACAGCCAAGTGTGAACCGCCATGTGGCTACTGGAAATTGAACTTGGGTCCACTGAATAAGATGGTGCTCTTAACCACTGAGCAACCTCTCCAGCCTCCAACCTACCTTTTTTTTTTTTTCCCTTTTGGAGACAGGGTTTCTCTGTGTAGCTTTGGAGCCTGTCCTGGAACTCACTCTGTAGACCAGGCTGGCCTAGAACTCACAGAGATCCGCCTGCCTCTGCTTCCCCAGTGCTGGGATTAAAGGCGTGCGCCACCACTGCCTGGCCCCCAACCTACCTCTTAAATACATTTGGCTAGTAGCCACTATGTGGAGCAACACAGGTATTTTGATGGCTAGTTTATGTTTTAATGATTTTGTGTATGTGTACATGCATGTATGTGTAGCTGAGTGTGTGACATGGTGTGTGGCAGTCTGAGGTCAACCCTGGGGAGTCGGTTGTCTCCTTCCACCCTGTGAGTGCCAGGGATCAAATTCAGGTCAGTAGGCTGGAGCTGAAAGCATCTTTACTCACTGAGCCATCTCACCCACCACTTACCTTCTACCTCAGTTCTTGCCATTCTGTTTGACTTTTGGTCACTTAATTATGTGATGATAATTATTTAATGTACAAGGAACCAGCGTGTTGTGTTTGTTTCTTGAGACAAGGTCTCATGTAGCAGCCCGGGTTTATATAAACCTGAACTGTTTATATAAAATAAATAATTATACATATAATTATATATAAAACTTATATAGCATATAAAGTGATCCAGCAAATGGCCCAGCAACCCAGAGGAAGAGGACAGACTCAGAGAGGGGGGCTGTGGGTCTTCTGTAGGCATAGGGCTCTTCTAATCATGTTTTGTTTTGTTTATCTGCACTGCTAGGGATTACACCCAAGGTTTCTTGCATGGGAAATAAATAAAAAAACTATAATAAAAATAAAATAAAATGGTTCTTCTACCTCTACCTCCTAAGCTCTGGTATTGAAATTTGATTGGACTGAGAAATGCCTAGACAATTAGTAAAGCACATGCCTGGGTGTGTCTGTGAGGACATTTCCAGAGAGGACGAAGGGAGAGAATGATGTACGTGGGGGAATCTTCCCTCAGGTGGAGGCTAGGGTAGAACCAAGGAGGAATGGGGAAGTCTGCTGGCACATGCATTCTCTCTCTGTTTCCTGGCCTCCACAATGTCAGCTGCTCTGCGCCTCCATGTCCCTGCCTCTACCATGCACTGGAACCATGAGCCAAATGAAGCCCCTCCTCTTTCAAAGTGCTTACGTCAGGCATTTTTGTCACCGCACTCAAACCTGACTAATAGAGACATACACTGTTTCTGTCACTAGAGAAATTGTAATATCTACCCCCACCTTCCCCCATTTTTTTCAGACGAGGTCTTACTATGTAGCTTTGGCTGGCCTGTAATTCACCACATAGGCTGGCCTCAAATTTACAGAGATTCACTTGCCTCTGCCTTCTGCTAGATTTAAAGGCATGTGCCACCATGCCCAGCCTCTCTCTCTCTCTTAAATGGCATTGCCTTTCTTTCCAAAGAGAAAGCCAGCAGCCTGGGCTACAAAGCCAAATTCTGTCTCTAAAAACAAACCAGTCTAGTCCAGTTACTTGCTTGATAGAAAGTCTCACATTCTGGATTGTGTGAGGTTTCCTTAAGATTAATAAAACCGGAAAAACATTTTTGGCAAGTGCCTTCCTCAGAGGATGTGGTATGCATTTTAGTATGTTGCTACTGCCAGGCAACTATTGGTGATGCCCACAGTATGCATTCAACCAGCACTTGCCAAAGAAATGACCTTGTACCTGGCAATTGCCTAAGAGCTTAGGAATTTGATTTCACATATCCAGACCTTGGAGGCCCACCACTGCCCTAGAAACAGAGTAGAAAAGTGTGTTGGAACCTATAAGGTGACCTGACCTATGGCCCAGCGGATCCAGAGAAGGCTGTGGGGACAAACTCCCTGTATGAGATGATTTCTGGGTGGGGCTGAGTTCCCGAGTTTTGGACTCAAGGCCATGATGCATTTAACGTACGAGAGCCTCTATGCAGCTGGCTGGTCCTCTTCCCTGTGGGACACGGGGCTCCGTTTCAGCTGTTCTCCTGTCCAGTTCTTCATATTATCCCAATTCTATATTCTGGGTATTTTTCTTTTCACGTTGGTTCTAAAATTCAACCCATTCAACTCCCGCTAAGTCATCGGCTTCTGTTTATGGAATTTTCTGTCTGTCCAACAGCACCATAATGAGGATAATGAGGCGTCACTGTCCAATTTGGGGGCTTACAAACTAATTACGACCAAAAGCTGGGATTCAAGTCTTTGTCTATAAATACTAATACCTCTATTAGTTTTATTTTTAAACTTTTTTTTTTTTTTTTTTTTTCCGAGACAGGATTTCTCTGTGTAGCTTTGCGCCTTTCCTGGATCTCGCTCTGTAGACCAGGCTGGCCTCAAACTCACAGAGATCCTCCTGCCTCTGCCTCCCAAGTGCTGGTATTAAAGATGTGTGCCACCACTGCCCGGCCTCTATTAGTATTTTAAGACATTAAATTGTGTATGTGGATTAGGAGATTTTCCCAGGGGAAACTATCTTCCACGTGTTTCCTTATTCTGAAAGCAAGCAAGAGGACCCTTTACTTACTGAAGTTAAACAAATAAGAATATGGTCTGATGGGGGCAAGGCAATGTCTAGTTTGGAGTAGAACTTACTTTTGGTAAGCCTGATTCTGGCTTCCATCCTTTCACCTTGATAGAGGAAAAAGAACCTAGAAGCTAAGCCAATGAGGAATACAGAAACGCAGAGGCATGGGCGGGCACACTCTGGGCTCTGTCTTCTCTAACACAGGCAGCACAGGGAGAGGGTGAATGGCGATCCTCTTGTCTTGGGAATAGGTCTCCACAAGTCCTCAGGGCAATGGTGATGGATACCTTCCACTTTTCTGAACCCACTTTGCCTCTGCCTTCCTAATCCTGGGATTCCAGGCATGTGCTATTATTTTTATCTAGTTGGATTTGTTTGTTGAGATAGTCTTAAGTAGCCACAGCTGGCTTCAGACTTACTGAGAGTAACTTTGAATTTCTGATCCTTCTGCCTCTACCTCCCAAGTGCTGGGATCACAGATATCCACAACCATGCTGTTTTATCTGATGTTAAGAATCAAACCCAGGTTTTCGTGCATGATAGATAAGCATGCTACCAATTGAACTACATCCTCAGCCCTGGACTTTGAACTTTTAAAGACACCAATGTCTGTGCAGGTGGCCATGGAAGCCAGAAGAGGGCATCAGGTTGTGAGCTACCTGATGTGGATGCTGGGAACTAAACTGTAGCCCTCTATAAGAGCAGCAAGGTACTCCTAATCTCTGAGCCCTCTCTCCAGCTCCCTTCCCTTTTTATAAGTTCAGGTATTTTGTTACAGCAATGGAATATTAACTACCTTATCCACTATTTAATATTTTGTAGTACTTTGTATGTACCAGGAACAGAACTTCGTGCACCTCACAACTACCATATAAATGATATATATCCTATATCCTATAAAAATTCAGGCTAGGAAGCAAGCTGTGGGGGGGGTCAGTGATTTGTGGAAGGTCATATAAATCCAAGTACAAGCATGATTCCTTTGCAGCCGGTTTCATAAATTTCTCAGGGTTTACAGCATGGAACACAGTGAAGGTACATGGTAAATACCCCATGTAAAAAGCATTTCTACTTTGATTTGATTCAACTATAAACCTCTGCAAGAAGGAATTCTATTCATAGATACCGTTACCACTGGCACAAAAAGAGACGGAGGTAATTCGGGGCGGGGGAGACCACAGTCTAATATCTGAACACAAGGACTCTGCTCTCAACCTCTGAAACACATCCCACAGCACCACTGCCTAGTTCTCAATAGATGTGTGTTCACTATTATTCTCTCTAAGGTGATTCCTTGCTTGTCACACACTGGCCACTTCCCACTTCTGAAGGGGGAGTGGGACCACAGAACCAAGACCAAGAAAATGATCCAGGCTGCTTTTTGATGAGACACACAGGAACACCAGCCATCGAAATAAACTTCCACTTTATTTTACCAAATATAATTTATCAGTTAAGTCGACATTTGTCAATTCAGTTATAGCAACTATAAATAATTCTCTTAAGACACAGTTCTGTAACTTGGGAAGAATATGAAAGTAAACCAATTTTGTTTCTTCCAGTCAGGCCAAAGTACATGCAATAGGTGCAACCGGGAGAGAAGAGAGGGGTCTCCTGCTGGTGGCACCCCCCTCTCCGGCCTCCTCTGCTCACATACGCTGAGCCTGGGTGTGCCTACCTTTCTGTTTTCTAGGCAAAGGGAGAGGGACGCTTCAGTCTCCAGACAACCTGATCCAACACCATAAATCAGGATAGGGGATGTGGCTGGGGAGCCCGGGGTCACAGTCTTGGGGTGTGGTGCCTGTACAAGTCTGTGTTTTGGGGTGGAGTGAGGCCAGGGGGAAGACCAGAAACAAGCCCAGATTGGTATTAATCTGCTCGACACAACTCCAGCTAGATAATCTCTATGACTCCTTCCAATTCGAAGGTTCTAGGATGTCAGGTAATGTGGGAGGGGATGAAGGTGAGAAGTCTCTGTAGGTCCAGGCACAGCTTAGTCCTCTCCTTGCTGACCAGTACTTTAGACTACACAGGGGAAGAGTTTATGGGCTAGAAGGAAGCCTGCAGCCCAGCTGTTGAGCTGCTTGGGGCAATGTGTGGGGGAGGGACTCCAGTTTCCTTCCAATGGTGTACAGGCAGATGTCGAGGCAGCCAACTGACATTCAGCTTGCTCTAAACCCTCTCTTCTGAGTGTGTAGTGAGATGTGCAGAGAAGAGAAGGGGTGGGAGGGCGGGTATTTTAGGACATGAAACTGCCCGAGCAATGGGGCTGGCCGTCACCAGAGTTCAGGTCTAGAGGGAATGAGGCAGAGCTTGCCTTGAAGTAGGCACAGATACCTACAGCGAGGGAACATTTACTGCCAGACTGAAAGGGGCACATGGCCTCTGTAACCTAGGGAATGAGGTGAGGTTAGGGCTGTGATCCCCTTAGCACTGGCTAGTCAATGCTTGGCACTGTACCCAACACAGTGGGCACCCCGAAACTACTGCTCAATGGAGAATTCTTGCAGGCCATGCTGCGGAAAGGCTCATCTACGGGGAGGCCGAGATTTGCTGAATGAATGGATGACGGATGTCAGTGGGCAGGAGCCAAGAGAAAGGCCAACTGACCTCTGGTCTGATAAAATGGATGATTTTAGGAAGTGACAGGCCAAGACACACTATGCGGTTACGTCCTCGTGAGGGAGAGCAGTGAAACACCTCCAGGTTGCATCAATCTCGTTTACCACATTTCCTTGGCCCGCCCCCAATCTTAGAAGCCCATCTGGCAAGCTGTGGGTGGGGAAATGGAGTGCTTGGAGACAATTAGAATGGAGGCTTGAAGAGCCATTAGGGTCTCTCGACTCAGAGGACCTTTGGAAACCTATGGACGACACTGATCCGTCCAGAGCCTGGCCACCGCTCAGTCGGCTGGAAAGCAATCAGGCGGTTGGGCAAGGCACATGTGCGTAGACACAACAGTCAAGTCACCCGACTCTGCGTGCAGGCTTGGCCTGGAACACCACAGTGGTGACTAGTGGGAACTGAAGCAACTTTCTCCTGCCTAGCGCTTTGAAGTTGGTCCATAGCTATAAAAGTACATGTACATGTGGGAGTGTTAATTATCCCTCTGTTCAACCAAACTGAAAACAACCCAGAGCCCACTTACAAAGAGTTTCTCGTTAGGGCCAAGGCTCAGGTTGCTAAAGCTAATCCAAAGGTCCCCCAGATGCCAGGCAGAATGCCAAGGTCCCAATCTACCTCACCTGGAGGCACCCACCATGGAATTGCACTTGGTGATTATCTCAAAAGTCTTCTTTTACTGCTTATTTCAGTCCATCTGTCTCTCCCGAATTCTTGCTATCCGAACCTGGCTCAATGTATAAAAATTCCCATTGAAAATAATGAGAATTTGGTATCAAAGTGAAATCCCAGAAAGATGTGGGAGTGTAGTGTAGGGTGGGGTAGGGGAACAAAAGGGGGAAAAAATCCAAATAGAAAGTGCAGAGGGGTGGGGAGAAGGCTGAGTAGCTAAGCTAGTCCCCAACATCTGTGTCTCTGTCCCCAATGAGCCAGAGGACATGGAAGCTGAGTGCTAGGAGCCCAGTGCCAAGCAGGTCCCCCAGAGCAGTCAAGTATGGGATGGAGAAATTGTCTGGGTCCAGGCCCCGACCCCACATCCAGTGCACCATCCAGTCTGCGATGTACAGGAGAATCAGCACCTGAGGAGAAAGAAGGGCCCTGCCTGTAACCATCGTCTTTCTGCAGGGGGAGCCAGAGGCCACATGGCTGGACTTGTTCAGTGTGGCCCAAGGCTTGGGCTCGTCACCCACCACCTTTTTGCCAGGACAGCTCACACCAAGCCAGGGGCTTTCTAAACTAAATCCTACCCTTACAGGAACTCTGCCCTTGCCTCTAATTCTGGGTCAGACCACTCTTGAGTTACTGCAATTCCGGCCATGTTGGCCTCTCCAGGAGCCTGGTAGGGGCTGGCAAGTAGAGCCAGTTTCTCTTACAAGGATTGCTGTCCTGTCCTCTGGGTAACAGCTGGCTGTCTCTTCACCCTTTCCATCCTGCTGCTGTGGGCTCAAAGAACCTAAGCTTATTTTAACATCATCTGCAAAATGGGTTTATGAACAAGTCAGCTAAACATAAAGCCAGTTCCAGTGCAGAGCAGTTCCAAACGCATTTTGGATTATCTACTACTTCAATTTATCTGGACCCTCGCTTACCTTTTATAATTATAGATGGTCGAGAATAGCCAGGATCAGAATCTAGTTCCTAGGTCCAGGACCCGTAATATCGACTGCAGTGGGGTGTGTGTTACAAACGCACAATCTCAGGCCTACCAGTGGGCCTTCTGAATGTAGTTAGATTTACATGCCCTTTGCAATTGGGACTGCACTTCTAGAACACTAATGCCTGATTTACGGGTCCCCAAGTAACCATGTCTATATCAGAATGAGACTCTTATTTCGTTTTTTTTTAAATGTAATTTTTTTATTTTTATATGCATTGGTGTTTTGCCTGCATGTATACATGTCTGTGTGTGGGTGTCAGGTTCCCTAGAACTGAAGTTACAGACAGTTGTAAGCCACCATGTGAGTGCTGGGAACTGAACCCAGGTCCTCCAGAAGAGCAGCTACTGCTCTTAACCGCTCAGGCACCAACTCCAGAGAACGAGACACTTTCTAATGGTTAGGCTCTGCCATGGTCATTGGGGGGTTTGGGGGAGGTTATTCTTGACTGTACTTTGTAAAGGCTGTGGTATGAAAATTCTGCCTTAAGGGACTCAGGTGCAGAAAGCAGAGATTCCTATTCCCGAACCTTTCACACCCCCTGCTCTGCACACAGCTAGCTACCTTGTGTTCCCGTGGCCCTGGCCCTGGCTTTGCAATCCAGCATCCCTGCAACTTCACAGCCTTTTTGACAGCTGCAGCAGAGTCCCGAAGGAAGAGTGTGACTGGATGTGCACTAGGAGGGGATGGCAGCAGCTGTCTTCACATCGAGCCTCCTGAGCAGCACAGGATACACATGCTGGGGCAGGTGCAAAGGGACCTGGCAGGACTTTGCATGGCGCCAGGGTCGACACTTTGCTTCTCCACAGATTGAGAGAAGAAGGCACAGCTAAGACTGACCACTGGGTCTTATTCATAGATAGGAGATGGAACGAAGCTTTGCCTTCCAACCTGGGCCAAGGGACCTGCAACAGCTGCACCAGACCCCTGGCATACTTATGCTCCCTTCCCACCAGGGGTGCATCTGATTACATCTGCAGGGGAGCGTGGTGACTAGGGTAAGTGATGCTGGGAAGCAGCACATGGCTGATTCTTAGCTCAGCTCTGGCCAAGATTCCTAACACACAATTTTTCTAAGGACTGAGCTGGGGGCTTGGAGGGATAACTGTCTATCAACAGGAGAATAGCTAAACCAAATCTAGCAACGCCACAGGGGTTAGGGACCACGGCAGGGCAGAAAGGCCAGGCTGGATGAGTCTTGAAGCTGGATTTGTCTTGTAAAATGGTTTTGATGCGTGTTCTAGCTGTGGAGCCCTTGGGGCTTTGTGGCAAGGCCAGCAGGGGGCAGGGTATAGGTGGTTCAAGGCCCCCCGTCAAAACCACCTGCCTGAAAACCCTGTGGCTGGTCTATTCCTCTCTCTTTGAAAATGTATCACTGAGGCTGAGCAGAGGATATAACTAGGCTGAAGTCACACAGCATGGCAGGAACCCTTCTAGAGCTACATTCTGAGTTCTCCTGAGTCCTGGCCAGCGGCTATAGAGGAAGAAGTGGAAGAGACCAGGACCAAACTTGGGGTTCTTATTCCCTGTGGGCCCCTGGGCTCCCCTGCTTCTGCGGGGCCATACCTGGAGCAGTGCAGCTGTCATGTAGAATATGATGAAGATGAGGGTGAGGGTGGTGTGCCCGCCCTGCATACAGCTGATGGTGTAGAGGAACACCAGGTGTCCTGGGACCACGAGGAGGAAGAGGACCCGGGCTGAGCGCGAATTCACGTCTGGAAGAGGACAGAGGAAGGAAGACAGGAAGACCAGGAGGTCACAGGATGGCTAATGCCATGTTCTAGGTCATCACACAGCTAGATCTCCAGGGTGTTTCAGGAGAAGACGGTATCTTCTTTGGGATGGACTCTTCACAAGAGCAGGCTCAGCTCGGTAGTGGGTAGCCATCCCAGCCTTGGCCTGGAAGTTCCAACCCCCACTGAGGCTTCGGTAATGGTCACACCCACAAGGCGGGGCTGAGGGAGGACACTGAAGACCCAGGATCCAAATGAGAGGGATCTCTTTGGTTCCTGGACCTTGGACGCTGGAGGTAGACCGAGCAGAGTTCTCCAGAGAACACCGCCAGACTGCGCCATACCTCTGCCAGACCCTACAACCTACCTATCCCTTCATTTGTAAGTTACCCCACAAAATAAACCTCCCTTTTAACTACGTGCCGTGGCCTTAATAATTTCACCAATACAGCTCAGCAGAGGAGAACCTTGAACCCGGGCCCCAGGTGCCTCTCTAGTGAAGTTCCTGTCTGTAGACCCCCTTCCTCTACGGCAGGGATGGACCCAGGAGGTTGAGATGCCGTGGCTGCCATGGTTACCAGGGCTGAAGAAGGTGGTACACGGACTGGGGCAGCGGCGAGGAGTTGGCTCAGAGTTCTCCCCGGGCATGCCGTTCATGTGGAGGAAGGTGGAGATGCGGCTGGCCTGCACAGCCACCAGATTGCCCCCAACACCTGCAGAGAGACACACGGGACTCAGACCTGGCATAGGAAGGACTGGGAGGAAGCCACCTTGTTCTTTGTCTTTTATCTATAGGGGCCCTGTCTTCTTCCTTCACTAGATAGAGTCTATGCAGACGCCGCCTTCCCCTCGCCTGCCAAGAGAGCAAAATATGGAAGAAGACAGGTGCTTCACTGCTTCTTAGGAATCTTCTAGGCTTTCAGCTTCCCTTGTGCACAGGTGTTCCGTGCACCCTTCGAGTGCCTCTGAGGGCGTCAGCAGGGATGTAGCCTGACTGTAGAGCACAGACGCCTGCCTGCTCCACAGCAGGGGCCACAGCCTTCCTTGCCTTGGCCTCTGGAGCTGACCCAGGCACCCGGTGCTCACAAACTCAGCAACCAGCTTCCAGTATGAAGCGTGATCTCTAATCTGGTCCTGCCCCAGTAAACTGCCGGTTACTGTTTGCCTTTTATGTCCCACCCCAACCTAGTCCCTGTCCTTCTCAGCTTTGCCCTGAGCCCTGAGAGGTGGACAGCTGTAGGTCTCTCCCTTGCTGGATGCTTTTACTCGGCTTGTGCAGGGGGAGGCACCAGCAGGTACGCAGGGAGAGGGGCCTAGTGGGGTTTCTTGTTTGTTTGTTTGTTTTTTTTCTAGATCCTTTTCTGCTTTTTGGCAAGAGCTTACTCTTGCAGGGGCAGACCCAAATTCTAACTGGACTTGCACAAGGTAATTTCTGGGTCCCCTTGGCCCTTCAGGGCTAGAGACTTCCATGTTGCTAATTTCTGCATGCCTCATGGTCCCCTGTTGGCCCTTTTACCCCATCTGTCTTTAAGTCTTGTCCTCTCTGAGTTAGATTCTCTAGCCTGCTGGAACCCTGAGTGACACAGAAGCCATGTCCAGCTGTTCCCCAGCAGCCGATGCTAAGGCCTCACCATTAATCACAGGGGTGAAGACAGCCATTCCTGCAAAGTTGGGGTCCGAGACAGTCTTGTCCAAGATGAGGCCGCCCACACTACAGAGACACAAGACAAATGAGACAGAGGCCACTGAGAGGTTCTGCTCTAGTCTCTGGGTTGGGAGACACAGGCCTATCTGACCTTGGGGACAAGGGCAGCAACGTGGCTTTCCCAGGAGTCTCCTTTCGGTCTCTGGTTCTCTTGCACACAACAGTTGTTGCTCCTAATCTCCTGACTTGGCATAGTGACTCTGGTACAAGACGTGTGAGCAGAGCCACCTTCCCGTGAGGACCCTGGCCTCCTGCCTGCTCAGCACTGACTCCTCTATTGAAACAGCACTGGCTCCTGCCTCAGGGAACCAGCTCTCTCACTCCGTCACTGTGGGCCAGGTAACACGGCTTCAGTTGTGGCTCATCTCCCCATCCAAGCGGACAGCTGCACTCCCGAGACCAAATGACTGATACAAGGACAGAACTGTGACCAAGTGAACAGGAAGCAATGACATCCTATACTGGGTCTTTGCTGGGGCAAAGCCTCTCTCTTCTTGCTGGAACTGGGAGGAGTCAGAAGAGTGAAAACCTAGACGGCTGATCACCACAGAGAAAGCAGAGTGAGAACGAGTCCCAGGGACTTGATGGAATTGTGTGCATCCCTGGATAGCGCTGCTTTTTAGTTCCCAAGGCCAAAATGTTCTGCTTTGGAGTGAAACCTAATACAGATGGTTCCTGTCACTTGCAGTAGAAAAGGACACAGGACTGATACTATCGACGCTTTTCCAGAAGTTTCCCTGTTCTAGGGTTTCAGACGGGGTCTATGGTGAGGTGGGAGTGATAGAGGGGTGCATGCATACGAGGGCCCCGGCCTACCTGCTGATGGCCATGGCAATGATGACAGGCTCCCAGCCTGAATACAACACCTCCCTTGTGGCTGGGCTCCTTCGGGCCAGCACCACCCAGACAGGCAGCAGGGCCACAAAGAAGGCGCATACCAGGGGGTAGATGTATCGCCAGTGCTCTGGAGGGTAGAGACCAGAAGGAGATAAGCACCACGGCCCCAGTACCCAGCTTCCCCCAGCTCAGCCTGCAGATGTCCCAAGAGACCGACCAACCCCTCAACAGAAATTCTATCCTAAATGCCTGGACGCGTCGTATCACCTCATCTGAGCATTGCCGAACACCCGGGAGACAGTGAGGCCAGCTCTGGCCACTGTGTAGAGGAAGCAGTGGAGGCAGAGAGCTCTCATTTTTGCTTTGAGACAAGGTCTTGCCACGCAGCCCAAGTTGGCCTGAGTCCCCACCACCACCACCACCATCCTGCTTTCACCTCCGGAGTGGCTGGGCTCATGGGAGTGCACCATCATGCCCAGCTCAGGCAGTACAGTTAACAGAGGCAGACTGTACCTGTCCTGGTCTGATCCCAGAAATCCCCTGCGCCCCCTCCTCTTCTTCAGTTTACAAACCGATTCTAGTCTTCTACCCTTTCCTTATCTCATCCCTCGAAGGGAAACAAAACCCCTAGATGAAGCAGGGATGAGTTCTGAATCTCTCTCCCTTCTGCTGCCTGCGTGTGGGCCCTGAGATGAGTGCCTATCCCGCCTTGCTAGGACGGGGAGGTGTGAGAGACCGTTCAGAGTCAACAGCATAGAAAAAAAAAATCCTCACACGTTTGCAAAGTGGTCCCCACTCGCCCACTGCCACCCCAGCGTCCACCCCAGCCATTCTCAGCGGCCTTAGGCGTACTCAGTTCCAGGTAGAGTCCCCAGCTGATGCCTGAGAGGAGTGCCAAGGTGATGAGGTCGCCCAGGCTGGCGGCGATGGGCGTGGCCACGTTGTCTGGGTTGATCCCGATTTTTCGAGACCCAATGATGACTCCAATCATGATCATACCTGGTGTGAGGAGGGAGAGGCGGGCCAGGCAGGGTGAGAAGGAAGAAAAACCAGCAGCGCCAGCAAACAAACAAAAGGTCGTGGAGGCGCTGGGCGGAGTCAACACCTTGCCAGCAGCACCTCCCCGCTGTGCTTCCTCCCTTCCTTACCCAGCACCAAGGAGGCGATGAAGGCTGTGGCCACGCTGCTGGCGCACAGCAGGAAGGCATGCGGGATGCTGAAGTGGCCATCAGGGATCCAGCCAAAGATGACGGCTGCGATGGATGCCAGGAAGCCCACCACCGTGGCCTGCACCTGGGGAGAGACGTGGTGACGCGGAGGGCCTGGAGCAGAGTTCCTTAGCTGAGGGCACCCAGTACCCAATGGACTCTTCTTAGCCCTGACTCAGCAGGCAGGCAGGACTGGACTCTATCGTCCTTGCAGGGCTAGAAGGATGCCTTTATGTAGTTTTAGCCCTGACCCTCGTACTGGGTAGTGCACCCTGCAGAAATCCAGGACATGTTACTGGCCGGTTGGAGGTCAGTCAGAGTCAAGACCCGGGACTCAAGGGGGAAGACATTCGATCTGCGTGGCCTCCTGGGGAGATGGGACAACAGTGGCAGAGGACAGTCCAACACTCAAAAGCCCCAGAACCACCTCGAAGCCTGGACATGTGACATGGAAGCTGCTGGGGCTCTCCCTAGCTTGGCCGTTTTCCTGAGTAACTAGTCACCTCCTAGTCTACTTTACAGCACGCTGGAGAGCCAGCCGCTTAGGAGCCAGCTGGGCTGACCTAAGCCTTTCAGGGATTCCTGACTAAGGAGATGCTTGGCCTCTTGCCTCTGGTCCATGTTTTCATACCTGGATGAGGGCCATATTCCCCGTGATCATCCGCCAGAGCTCCTTAGGTGTGTCCATTTGTCCAATGTTGGCCTGGAAGAGGGAGGGTAAGGGGTTGGAGTTCGCTGCTCAGGGCCTGGGGTTCTATCAGTTAGACTGGACCAAAGAGCAATGCATATGGCTGAAGACACTGGGGCTGGAATATGAAAGCACCCAGGCAGGTGAGTTCCAGGATGCCAGGGGAGCTGAGGCAGATTCTACTGTGTCTTGTTTATCTAGGTAGCAGGTTCCTGCATGGATCTGCATGCCGCTGAAGCGGCTTGTTCTCCTAGGGAAGGCAAGGTCAGTTGTTGGTCCAGGGCTGAGGCTGCCAGTATTTATTTGGAAAGGAGCGGGTGGCACCAGGCAGGAGAAAGGAAGAGCAGGGGGTGGGTTAGCCTGGCTTCCCTCTACACTGTCTTCTCCAGGCTTGGTCATAGAAGGACATGCCTGGTCTCCTGAGTTTTTAACACCCCTTGCCTCCCAGCCATGGCCTTCTATTGGCCTTAGTCCATGAATGGCCGTGGCAGACAGAAAGGATTGTGGGAGATGGAAACGCCTCTCCTCTTGAAGAACAAGCTGCGATGGGGAAGGGATGGTTTGAAGGTGTGGGGAGGGCCTGGCTCTGCTCCCGACCAGCTGCAGAGTAGGGCTAGAGATCAGAGGAGGCCCCCACCTGCGTGGCTGGAGGGACCAGCGTGATGCCTGCCTGTCAAAGCTGCACAAACAGTCACGAGGCAGGTTGCAAGGCAGGAGGTGGGGCAGGCATCCAGAGATGGCTGGGACATCCAGAGTCCCAGCCTGGGAACCATTCTGGGCAGGGAGGCCCTGCCTGGGGACAGGACACCCAGTCTGGGATCTCCCTTCACGGCTTCCCTTCCCTCCGCAGGCCCAGGCAGTGGTGCGGACACCTACTAGTCTCTGGGTTACCCGTTACCTTCTCCCTGCCCCTCTCCCCTGCTCCCCACAGCTAGGACACTCACTGCAGTGGACAGCCTGGACGCCAGGGTCATTTCCAAGTTCCCCTTGAGTCCCAGCAGTGCAGGCACCAGGATGAAGACCTCTGTCACCTTCTGGAAGACCTCCCAGTGCTATAAGATGAACACAGAGTCCAAGGATTTCAGTACCTCAAAGGACTGGCATTGGAGCTGAACAGAGTGTGGGGTCAGGAACGGGAGGGAGAAGCAGCACCGACCAGCAGGAGCAAGCACACAGGCGCCTTACCTCCCCGTGAGAAGCCCGGGGGGAGAAAAAGCCCAATAATTCCAAAAAGCACAGCCCAACCCCATTCCAGAACAGGAGAGACTCCTAGCCTGACTGTCCCTTCTATATGCTTTCGTGGGCACCTCACAGTGGAGCCACCCCAAGTTGGCTTTTGCCCCAGAACTCTCTGGTAATGTCCTCCCAAACGGCACTCTGCAGCCCCCTTGCCTTAGCCAGTTTCTCTGTGGCCTCAGCCTCGGGAGGTGTTGTCTCAGCTGTGGAGAGCTAGGCTCCACAGGGCTGGGGCCCGGGTGATTAGAACGTTTGTTTGGTTTCTATTTCCAAGGGCTTTGGGTCTCAGCCACAGTGACTTTCCTGAGCAAGCGCTGAATTTAGATGGTACTTCTCCTAGGCTGGTTTGCATGAGATTTTTTATTCTTTACACTCCCATTATCTTAGCTAACATGTGCTAATGTATTTTCTCATCCTAGTCACCTCAAAAGCCAATGAAGAGCTATTTTTATTTCCATTTTGCACATGGGAAAACTGGACGTTCAGAAAAGTACTACCGGGGTTGGGGATTTAGCTCAGTGGTAGAGTGCTTGCCTAGCAAGCGCAAGGCCCTGGGTTCGATCCTCAGCTCAAAAAAAAAAAAAAAAAAGAAAAAGAAAAAGAAAAGTACTACCAACTGGCAGGCAGAGGCAGGATGAGTTCGAGGCCAGCCTGGTCTACAGAGCAAGTTCCAGAACAGCCAGGACTACACAAGAGAAACCCTGTCTCAAAACAAAACAAAACAACAAAACAAAACCAAAACCCAACCAACCAACCAAACAAACAAACAAACAAAAAAGCCCCCTTCGTGGTAACCAAAACTGAGGCTTTCCTAAAGAAGGTTATGCCTCCCTTCTTGGCCCTAAAGGGCCATGGGGTTTTAAGAATGGGCAGCCTGCAGGTTTGTGAAGGGGTGGGGTGGGGCGGACAGCAGGTGGATGTGTGCAGGTTGGTTTGGGTGTCTAGAGACAAGAGGCTGTGATGGGCAGGGCCCGAGTCTCTTACAGATGATACAGGGAGGGCTCTCACGCTGCTCTCTTCGGTATGCTTCCTCACAATGGCCAGCTGGGGCCCGACTAGAGAGCTAGCCCACAGGGCGGTTCCAGCTCCTCTACCCTACTGCTAAAGAGCAAGGCTGCCAGTCAAAACCACAGTGAGATGTCCCCGCACACCTGTCTGTCAGGGTGGCTAAGGGGACAAACGGAAAACACCAAGTATTGTACGGACGTGAACATCAGGACACTTTTACATTATTGGTGGGAGTGAAATGTAGCTACTATGAAAACAGTTTGGCAGTTCCTCACACTAAAAATAAATTGTATATGGTGGATATGCTTGTATCCCCAGCACTTGGGAGGTATAGGCTTTGCTGAAAGTTCAAGGCCAAGCTATCTACATACCAAGACCCTGTGTTAAAAGATAAATGAGCGAGATGGTTGTGGCGCACACTTTTAATCCCAGCACTGGGAGGCAGAGGCAGGTGGATTTCTGAGTTGGAGGCCAGCCTGATCTACGGAGTGAGTTCCAGGACAGCCAGGGCTACACAGAGAAACCCTGTCTCAGAACAAACAAACAGGCTGGGGTGATGGCTCAATCAGTAAGGTTCCTGTTGCACAAGCCTGAGTTCCTGAGTTGGATTCCTAGTGCTCACATAAAAAGCCAAGCACAGCAGTGCATGTCTGTAACCCCAGCACCAGAGCTTGCTGGGCCTTGAGGATCACTGGCTCACCAGCTTAGTCAACCAGTGAGCTCCAGGTTCAGTGAGAAACTCCATCTTTAAAAAAAAAGGGGGGGGTTGGGGATTTAACTCAGTGATAGAGCGCTTGCCTAGCAAGCACAAGCCCTGGGTTGGGTCCTCAGCTCTGGAGAAAAAGAAAAAAGAAGGAAAAAAAAAAAAAAAAAGGAAGTGGAGATGGGTCTGGAGATGGCACAGTGATTGAGCACTAACTGCTCTTGCAGAAGACCCAGGATCTATTCCCAATATCCATGTGGTGGCTTACAACTGTCTATAACCCCAAGAGATTTGACACCCTTTTCTGGCCTTTCCAGACACCAGGCATGCGCGTGATGCAGGTAAAACACCCATACACAAAAAATAATACTAACCCCCACCACCACCACCACCACCAACACCAACAACAAAACCAAACCAAACACCAAACAAATGGTGGAGAGCAGCAGAGAAAATGTCCCATGTTGACCACTGGCTTCCATGTACACATATATACCCATTCAACACGTATACAATCCATGTAATGCATACACAGATATGAAAGACTGATTAAATAAGGATGGCCAATGTGATCTAGCAATCCTGGAACTTCTCCAGACTACTTGCCCTCAAGTCCTAACTATTTATCCAAATAACTGAAAGCAGGATCTTAAAGGGACATTTGTTTACTGTTAGTAGCTCCACTTACTCATGACCGCCGAGAAGTGGAGCTACCCAAATGTCCACCAGCAGCTGAGCAGACCAGTACAGGAGGGCATGACAATACCGAAGTATGACTCAGCCTTGAAAAGGAAGTCCTGTTCCATGCTACAACATGGATGAGTCTTGAGGACATTATACTAACCAAACAGCCACAACAAGGCAAAAACTGTATGATTCCACTTATAAGAGCTCTCTGGAGTAATCATCACATTCATAGGAAAAAAAAAAAAAAGACCGAATTGTGGTTGCTAAGGGCTGAGGGCCTAGAGAAAGGAATTAGCATTATATAGACAAAGAGTATAAGTTAGAGAAAATGGAACTGAGAACACACTTCACACACCTCAAGATGGCTACCGTGTAGTTTCATGTTATGTGACTTCCCACAACATTAAAAACAAACCAATGACCCAGATGGTATGTCTGTAATCCTAGCATTCAGAGGCAGAGGCAGGAGGCCTGGGAGTCTGAAGATAGCTGGAGGTACAAAGACAGACTTTAATCTCAAGAAACAAAACAAAGTCGGAGGTGGCGGCGCAAGCCTTGGATCCCAGTACTCGAGAGGCAGAGGCAGGTGGATCGTTCAAGGCCAGACTGGTCTACGAAGTGAGTTCTAGGACAGCCAGCGAGGGCTGTTACACAGAGAAACCCTGTCTCGAAAAAAAAGCAAACAGAACCTAACCAAAACCAAAACCAGGATTCATGAGGCCATCAGAGGGAGCTGAGGTCAGGGAGCAGAGGCTAAAACACCAGAAGGTCCTACAAGGCAAAGGATCTTGACTTTTTGTTAGTGTTCTTGGGGGTATATGTGCAGTGAGTAGGATCCAGAGAATAGCTCATTTCTTCAGGGCTAGAGGTCCAGGGCCTAGGATTCTTCTCAGCATCTCCTGAAGGACCTAGACTCTCTGAAGACTCCTGTGGGGGAGAGGCACTCCCCGTCCACAGCAGTTCTGGCCTTGCAGCTATTGCCCCTGTGAGGTGCTCATGAGCCCTGGGAGTGTTACTCTTGGACAAGGCTGGGGCACACACCCCTGCGGATCCAGCTCCCTTTAGCTGAGGCCCAAACAGCCTTGCCCGACTCAAACTGGATAAGCAGCTTCAGAGAGGGAAGAATTCTTCCCCTCCCTTGACAAATGTGCTGACTGTGGGCTTTTGGAGCGCTCTCAGAACACAGCCCCACATCTTATTCTCACCCCAAATGCTTGCCTACCTGTGCCCGGGCTGCTAGCTTTCTGAAAGTTCAGCTCTCCAGAGAGTGAAAGCAATGGGCATGTGCCAGTGAAAGGGAAATGTCCCAGAAGGGAACACTGAAAGTATATGCAAGGGACATTTTCTGAACTGTTTGTAAGGGGTATATAGCATATCTTTATTATCAAGGGGGAAAAAAAAGATGCAGCTGGGCATGGTGGCATGTGCCTGTAAGTCTACCATTCAGGATGATGAGGCAGGTTGTGAGTCTGAGTCTAGCCTGGGCTACCCAGCAACACGACCTTGGGGAAAAGAATGTATAAAGTTCAGTTAACCCCTCTAGCTGCCAGCATAAGCATCCCTAATTTTCTCCTTCCAATACATACGTGTCCTCTGCTTTTAACTATAGGGGCATCTATAAGTTGTGGAGTTTTGGAAGGGATGAGATGGGACAGAGGGGCAAGGAAAAGGTTCAGAGTCAGGAGCAGTCCCATGCAAAAGTCTTCCCAACTCATGGAATATAGCCTAGAACTCCCAACATCTGACCTTTTGATCCAGCAAAGCCCTAAGCTGGCATTTGGGACAGAAGAGCCAATCAATCCCTCCATCTATTTTTCCTACTCACAAGACCCTCTCAAAAATGTAGTTCAGACTGGGAGTCTATGACCTGTATGCACGTATAGGATTCTGGGAAGCAGAGCCAGTCAGAAAGCAGGGTGGACCTGAGGATGAGGATGGAGTGGTATAGATGAAAGTGGTTTTTCTTACTCCTTTGGCCTAATTCAGGCCCATCCTGTTCACCCTGGCTTAGAGTATCTACCTCTGAAGTCAAACCAGCCAGCTGAGTCATTAGCTAAGCTACCACCCATACCTTCCCGTACCAATGGGGATGGAACAGGGTCCAGGAAGCTGCTTGGCTTGGAGGTTAGTGGGGAACAATTATGGATTTTTTTTTTTTTTTTGCTTCTCAGAATCTGAGGCCCTCTTCTCTTTGTTCTCTCTCCTCGATTCCTGATACTCTGAAAGTATGGAATGTGATGAGACAGTGGGCCTCCACACTCAAAACTAACCCTGACCCAGAGCAATTAATTGCCCAAGCCTCCCAGCTCAGAGCTTCTTGCTGTGACTCCTTCCTTGGCCATCCAACTTGCTCTTCCACCTGCCACCTCATTCGCCAGAGCCTCCTGCTCCAGAAACACATCAGCAAAGTCAGGAAGAGATAGAATCAAGACATTGAAAGGACCCAAACTCCCAGATTCTAGCCCCAGGCACCAAGCTGCCCAAGGACTTTTCAGGCAGTCTTGGGTCAGGCTGGATCACAGTTTCCATCTGCTAGAGACTCATCCCAGGCATCCTGGAGGTATCCAGGCAGAGGGGCCTCAGGGCAATGCCTGCATGGACAGAGCTATGCACAGCATGGGAAAAGGAAATGGGCCCCGACAGCACACAGAAGGCAGAGATGGGCAGAGCAGAGGTGGTCAAGGAAAACAGCATCAGAGTGTCTTGCCCAGGGGCTCCAGCAGCCTCCATACCACTTCCCCAAGGCCATGCCACCACCCAGGTCCATCTTTGAAGGCACTTTGGAGACCCAGCAAGTGCATTAAAAAAGAACTGGAGGCCCCCTCTTCCAATCTAGTTGAGAGGTCCTGTGGAGATCACACACTCCCTCCTGCCACCCATTCCTCACAAAGTTTGATGGCCACAATGCCCTGCAGGAGCCCAGGCACGGGCAAGCTCAAGGCTCCTATGCAGTCTCTTTCTGAAGCCAAAAACTGGGCTCGCTCCTGCTTCCCTTGCACATACTGGCTGCGGTGGGCCAGTCGGAAGAGACTACAGTCTGCTCTCCTGCTGTACTCTGGAAAAACCTATGCTCCTTATTTCACTGAGGAGGCTACTGCACACGTGGAGCACAGCAAGAGGTCAGACAAGAGATAGAAGAGGGTCTTCTAGGAAAAGCCCAGTCTTGGCTGCAGAGGGAAACGTGGGTCAAGGTATCTGTGCTAAGGCGGTCTGAACCACAGGGCCCTTGAACAACCACCAGATGGCCCCATCTTAGACACGTCTAGACTGTCTCCCTGGAGGTTGTTTTATCCGGTGAGGGGAGGACACAGGTGTGAATCCTGCATCCAAGAACATCTACCATCCATCCCCACCACTTCCCTGGATGTGGAGTAAACGTCTTCCTGTGGCTCCCTGCCCCTGTGCTTCAGGACTCACCCACTCCAGTGTTCTTGCTGTAGCCATCTGCGGACCCTGCTTTAGCCCAGCTGTGGGGGGATCATGGGGGGGAGGGGCACAAGGACAAGCCAGTCACTGTCATCTATACCAACCGAACCCTAGCTCTGGTATAAGCCAAGATGCCACACCGAGGGAGATGCCAGCCCTCCGTGGGCATGCTGGGCAGTTCCAGGTCCCCTACTATCTAAATCTCTCCATGTCTCAGGGCCACGGGCAAAAGGCAAGACATCAGAGGACTGTTCCTACTCTGGAACCCTGACATGCAGGATCACAGGGGCTGATCTTCCTCTCCCTTTGACTCTGGATCACTTTAAAATCTAATGCCAATTGTTCTGGTTCCCAGTCTACCCTGCTCTTCAAGACAAGACAAAACCAGCAGGCTCCTCAGTCTTAAGCCAGGTTGCAAATCCCCACCATAACAAAGGTTACAGACACAGGCCCTAGGAGAGATGACCAGTGGCATATCCACGGCACCGCTTCCCACCTACAAAATGGAGAAGAATGTCTTTTTCCTACTTTTTAGGCCTACAGGAAAGACCCTCCATATTCCCTCCCGCGCCACTATCGTTATCCAGAAACTAAGCTAAGTGTCTCCTAGTTCACCCCAGGATGCTGGCTCTGCAGCCCCCTTGTTTTCATCTTGTGGCGCTGGGGATGGGAGATGGGGCTTTGTGCATGCCAGGCAAGCACTGTACTGCTGAACTACATCAACAGTTCTGCAGCTCTTTATAGGCACGGAGGCAGAACTCAAAAAGTGGTAAGAATGAGAACCAGGAGTCTCAGAAAGGAGAGGTGAGGCACAGACTACAAGACCAGGCTCAGCCCCCCCCCCCTTCCTCCCCCTACTCTCAGCACCAGGAAGAGAGGCAGGGGGAGGAGTCCCCAGCTCTGGATTGGCTTCCTAACCTCCATGTAGGAGCAGTCCTCACAATAACAGGTTTGAGGAGAGGGGAGGCAGCATCCGGCACTTTTGCAAGCTATAAATATTCTCGCGAGCTTCCAAAGCTGGAAGGTTCGCCTGCAAAACTCAGGGTCTACATGGACATTTAAGACAGCACCTACAGCCAACCCACCTTCAGCCCCCTGGGACCGGCTACCGTAGTCTCTGTGTGCCTGGCTTGCAGCATTAGCTGGGCGCAAGGAAGGTGATACTGAGCTTCATACTCTTTGGGGCTATGTCACAGTGAGGGAAGCCTGGGTGGGAGGAGTGGTGGTCCCCAAGGCCCACGGGCCAAAACACCTTCTGCCTCTGGACTCTGGAGTACCTAGGATAGAGCCAGCATTTAGCAGGCTCTGGATACATCCTGATTAATTCAGATGAGCCTAGAACTGGGTGCCTCAGTGAGCTCCAACAACTTTTACTTAGAAACAAGACTTCCTCTCTTCAACCTGGGCGCTCTTGGTAAGTCCTGACTCACAGTGCACTATATACAGCATGCCCCCGTCCTGGCTCTTAGCTCTCAGGTCCTACCAACTCTTACTGTTCTTTGTACCCACTCCTAGTCCCATGAATTGCCCTGTTGGTCCAGAGGAGGTTCACGCCAGATGAGGAGCAAAGAGAGATGGTTCTGCCCAGGTCTAGTTACATCCCTGGGCACTTACAGCCTTTTCAGATCTTAACACCACCTTCCCAAACCATCCTCACTCACCACGGAGACTGTGCCAAGGATGCATGAAGATAAGAAACACAAAACACCTTAAGAGCTTTCTCACTGGACCTGGGACCCTCCTGACAGCCGAGTAAATTCCTGCCCAGCAGGGGAATGGGAGAAAGGCTTGAAAAGGCGCTTTCTATCACGGGTATCCTTGAAACCTCCAGTAAAAGGAAAGCAGGCAGAGATGAGACCCATCTAGATGTCTCCTACTGAGCTGGACTCCACAGCACTGAGGCGTCATGGCAAGCAACAGCCCTGCCTCTCTCTCCTCCTTTCAGCCTGAGATCTGGAGTTATATCTGTTCCTGTTAGGCGACACTGCCCTGAGCACCTCCCTGGGGCTACCTGGCTCCTTGCAGGCTTCTGTAGAAAGTAACAGGGACCACGATGAAACCAAGGACGTGATCCAAAGGGAAATAGTATTCTAGGAAGCAGCAGCTGCTTCTGACAGAAGCAGAGAGGAAGTTCCAAGAATCAGTTTCCCAGAAGGCCGCCGTAGCGAGGGCTTGCTAGTAGAAGCTGTCCACTAGGGCCTTACCTGCACAATGTCCAGCACCATGCCAGCTGCCACGGTCCCAAAGCCTGCCAGGAGGAAGGGGAACAGCACTTGCAGTCCAATGGAAAAGGAGGTCTCCTTGAGCGGGGAGGGTGGCGCAGGGCCGCGGTCCGTGCTGACGTCACTTTCATTGCTCTGGCTCCCGTTCTCCAGCAGCGCGTCCTCCTCCCGGACTCCCTTGGCGTTAGCTCGAGACTCAATCACCACCACCTCCACCCCAGCCCCATCAGGCCCCAGGAACTCTGAGGTCCCAGCCAAGGGCTCTCGCCCAGGGCCATCCGAAGAGCATGGAGAGGGAGTCGGGCCAGTACCGTTCGGCTGGTGGATGTCCTTTGGCTCTGGCTTAGAGGACATGACAGGCAGGGAGGAGAGGAGGGGGGAATTTATTTATTTTCCTTTCTCTCTCCGACTCTAACTCGGGAAAGAACTTAGTCTTGGGTTGAGCCCAGGCTTGAGTGCCGCGGGACCTCTTCCCACGGCTCTCCACTCCTACCTAGCACTGTAAAAACTGATCTACCAAAAGGCAGCCCCATCAAGCGCTGCAGCACGGAGCTGGAAGGAAACAGACTCCTCACACCAGATGCAGCGGCTGCCACTAGGGGTGCGGGTGCAGGCCCCCAGCTCTGCACTGGGCTGGGGGAGTCTTTGGTTCTCAGTGGCCAGCTCCTCCTCCGAGCAGGGGCACGCAGAAGAGAAGGACTCAGCCTTGAGTCTGCGGTGCCTGCTGCAGCAGCCCTTCCCTTGTGAAAAGCTGAACGCGTTCAGATTGTTCAGAACACAGCCTCAATCTGAGGCTGGGGCTTCTTCCCACTCCTGCTGGGTGTCTTCAGCTTCCCGCAGCACCTTGGGCTCAGCTGGTCCCAAAACAGTGTCTGCTGTCTTTCCCTTCTCTCCCAGAGGTCTCCTCCCTTCTTGAGAAGATCTTGTACTTTCTCGGTTGCCTGGTCCTTAAAGTCACAAGAATTTGTGCAGAACACCTTATGTGGGAGGAAGGGAAAAAAAGAGGAGAAAAATGTTAGTCTATAGTAAATCCCAGTTCCTACTAGGATAGATGATCTCCAGAGCATGTAGTAGTCTGTTAAAGAGATGGCTATTTGCTGTTCTTTTCCCACTAAAATGACACGGTCCTGCCCCACTTGACGTGGAGGCCCAGTAGTTCTCATCCCAGGATCCTCTCGGACAGCAAACAATGACCCCACAGAAGACATTGTGTAGGAGACCTCGGCATTGCCCACTGCACAACCTGGGATGGGCAGGGTTGTTCCCAGGAGTTGTCTTCTCAAATCTTGATAAAAACTCAGTATTAAGTGTCATTCCTTAGTAGTAAGTCACAAATTCAGACGCAAAGTCCCTCCATTCACTCTGTGAATGACTTCTCCCAAGACAGCGACGGCAAGGAGGCAAGATGGGGCAAACAAATAGGGAGAGTGATCACTGAGAGAAGCATCCCCAGACTCTAACTGCCCTAGCCCTCCCAAGAGGGAAAATGCCAGGACTCACCAGAGCAAGCCTGCCAGACCAAGGCCAAGAGCCAGAGGCCTACTACCTACTCATGCCCTTGAGAGTCAACAGTGTTACAGAAATCTCAGAGACCGAGCCTGCCCCAGGCTCTGTCTACACCACTCTCCCTCTACTCTTGGCCGAGTGAGCTTGTCCGATACGATAGGATACAGTTAATAAGGCTGAAGAGGCAGAGGGTGAAATTACTGGTTATTATATACATATTCTGGTTACCTAGGCTCCCCCGTTCCCTAGGGTTACCAGCAGCTGGACATAGTGCAATTCTTAAAAACAAACACCAGTAAAAGGTGAAGAAGGAGGAAAGAAAAACAAAGGAAGGCAAACCCAAAGTGTCCCAGGCTAATATGCATTCACTCCCAAATCATGTCTCTGTCTTTCCCCGCTCCACTTTTCTCTGCTTAAAGGAAACCCCTGGCCCTGATTCCAACTTGCTGCATTTCACCAGCCTGGCTCTCAATAGTAAAACATTTCCAGACGGTTTTGCAGGTATCATGGACAGGCTGTTAGTATTCCAAACACTCACGATTAGTCAACTCCAGTTTGGTTAAGGCTGAATCAAACTCTAGGGCCCAAGTTATGAGTCTTCCATCTACTCGGTCGCCAGCCAAGCCACCTTAACACAGCACCGTTGTTTTCAAAGATCCTCACTAGTCAGCCGAGAGGAAACACAGTTGAGTCCACCGCGCCCATGCCAGAAAAGTTTCTGAGTTCGTTCGCTAAAACCTGACACCACCACCCCTCCCATCTCGCTGGCAGGCCACTTGACCAGGAAGGGGGCTAGCAAGGGGGGCAGGCCAGTCCCTTAACTACATCACCAGTAAGGACACTACCGATGGGCCTCAGGCCCTAGGACGCCCCATATCCTTCCTAGGAGGGGATGGACAAAAAGGACCTGTTTGGGTATCCCCAACTACAGGGGTGGGGTGGAGGAGTAACTGGACGGCTTCCGCCGTCTCCCTGCAACTCAGACTCTGCAAAAGCATTGCGTGCTGGAGCCCCGGTCCTCCCCCACCTACCCCAGACCCAACAACACTGACCTGCGCCTCGCTGGGGATGAAGGGCGCCTGGAGAGTGGCAGCAGGGGCCCGCGGTATCGGGGGATGTAGGGTACCCCCTCTTCTCATCACTCCTCCCCCTTAGCCGTCCTCCTCGAGCCCCAGCATGTGCCCCGCTACACTCCCAGCCAAGGCGAGCGTTCAACCGCGACACCCGGCTGGCTACATTTCGCTTCTGCCGTCCTACGAGGCCGCTGCTCCGATTCCACGATGGAGAGGTGGCCTGGAGGGCAGGATATTCCGCCTCGGGCCGGCGGGGACCGGACGGGGCCTGGGGTGCCGAGCTCGCTCGCCCCCAATCGCCTCTTGCCCGCGGACTTCGACAAGAGTGGTTGGCTGTGGGTGGCAAACGTGATCTGGGGCAGAGCGGGTGGCAACCCCCCTCCATCCAAAAAAAAAAAAAAAAAAAAAAGATTCAAGATGGACAACTGCATCAGCCAATCAGAGCAGGAAGAGGGGCGGGCCCCGCCCCGGCCACGCCCATTTCCCGCGCTTCGTGAGCGGGGGCGGGGGGAGGATCGGAGCCGAGCGACGGGAACTCGGTGTCGGAGGGTGGCGTGGGCTCACGCTGCTCGAGCGCGCTGCCCGGTGGTGCGCGCCTGAGTTCCCGTGGCCTCGCAAGGCGAGCACGCCTGTACACACGTACCCCTGCATCTAGACTAGTTCTCGGGAGGCTCTGGCCTTCCGGAAGACCCGAAACCACCCCAGCGGGCCGGCCAGCTGGCGATCGCGCGGGCCCCGGCAGCCATCGCGTGTTCCTTCCCGGCGCCCAGTCCCTACCTTCTTCTTGGGCACAGTTCTTTTTCCTCAGGCTCGTTATCTCTCCCTCCAGGTTCCGCGATCCTCTCTGAGCGACTGGCCGAACCCTAACGAATCTGCCTTTAATAAAGTTCCAGCCTTCAAAGGGGTGGGGATGGGCAGGCTGGAGGGAAAATTTGTTAGCCTCTTGGCTGGGGCCACACACACCACCTGCGGTAAAGGGTGGAGGGGAGCGGGCTGCCTTTGACCAACTCGTGGCCCCATGGGAGAGCTGTCTCCATCCCGGGCGAAATGAAGTCCAATTTTCCCTGACGCATCTTATGGGATCAAAGAGTAGAGTGTTTTCACCCCCGCCTTTTTTTTTTTTTTTTTTTTAACCACTTCCTCCCTGGAGTGTCTCCACCTCATCAACCCAAACTCAGTACCAGTTCTCTTTGGGATGTTTTTGTGCAGGGGATGTGACCCCCCATAAAGGAACTCCCATCCCCAGGATTTCCCTTCTTGTCGGTGGAACCTGTGACCAGTGGTTCCTTCCTGCCCCTTTACCCCCTAGAAAGGGCCTGGGGGCAATTGAACATACCTCCAGACCTTGAATGAGGATGGGAGCAGAGATGTATCTTGCTGGCAACCAAGCTTTTGGCACACATGTGCTACAGTAACCTGAGCGGGCCAATCTTTTGGACAATGATGACAAATGTATCCACACAAGCCTGCCCCCACCTGCCAATCCAGCATCCCTGGGTTCAGCTCAGCTACTGGGACATCAAAGGCCTACATTTTTGTTGTTGTTGTTTTTCGTTTTGTGTTGTTTTTCGTTTTGTTTTGTTTTTCGAGACAGGGTTTCCCTGTGTAGCTTTGTGCCTTTCCTGGAACTCACTTGGTAGCCCAGGCTGGCCTCGAACTCACAGGTCTGCCTGGCTCTGCCTCCCGAGTGCTGGGATTCAAGGTGTGCGCCACCACCGCCCGGCAGGCCTACATTTTTTAAGGACATTAAGCAAATGTCATTGTAGTAGAATCCCAATTTTGGCTTCAAAGCCGAACCTGTGTTTGTATACAGAGGTTACTCCTAGACTGGGCAACCCTAGTTCTCCAGAAGGATCAGCTTTATGAATTGTGAGTATGGACTGAGGGTGGGGGAGGGAGAGGGGGAGAGAAACTAAAACTGATGTGCCTCCCTAGCCTGGTGGTGAGTGTTGGTAATCTTAACCCTCAGGAGGCAGAGGCAAGAGAATCTCTATAAAAAAGGAAGCTATTGTAGTTTACAAGGAGACTGCCAGGATAGTTAGGGCTATGCAGTTGAGACTGTCTCAAAAAGACTAAAAACTTTCACCCACTAACAACAATATACAAACAAAATCAATCTCTCTCTCTCTCTCTCTCTCTCTCTCTCTCTCTCTCCCTCCTCCCTCATTCCCTCTCTCATTCCCCCCACTTTTTATCTACTTGCCAAGTTTCTCCTTTCATTGAAGTAAACCAAACATAGGGGAAAACACATAAAGCCTAGAGTATAGACCAACAAGTTAGGACACAGGGAACAGGCCCATGTAGCCACCGCTAAGATGAGGAATTCAGTCATCACTGCCACCCTGGAAGCCCCCTCGGTCACTACCTCACCCCTTTTCCCTAAGGTACCCTCTATCTAACACGCTTAGTTTTGTCCGCCAGCTTTTGGACTGGATGTAACGGAAGTACTCAGGAGGTATGAGTGGTTTCTGTGCCTGGTTTCTCTCCCTCCTGCAGAGGGACACACGATAGCATCAGTTAATTCATCTTTATTGCAGTATACTGTCAGTAAGCAAGCACACACGATTTGCATCTGTTGATGGGTATTTAAGTTGTTTCCAGGTGTGATTATTGTATGAGTCTGCTATGGTATCTTTATGCCATTTGATGCACGAACATTCTTTTTTTGTTTGTTTGTTTTTGAGACAGGGTTTCTCTGTGTAGCCCTGGCTGACCTAGAATTCACTCTGTGGGCCAGGCTGCCTCGAACTCCCGGAGATCTGCCTGCTTGTGCCTCTGCCTCTTAAGTGCTGGGATTAAAAGTGCATATGCCACCACGCCCAGCCTGAACTTGCACATTGGAATAGGATGGGGTCATAGGGCAGGCAAGTGTTTAGCTTTAGTAAATGCTACTAATAATTTTCTAATGTGCTTTTACTAATTATATTATTGCTAGCAATGCCTTATTGTTTCAGAACCTTATTAATACTGGTACTATCAATCTGAAAAGATTAAAGTTGTAGCTGTTCAATCCTAGCACCAAAAAGGCAGAGGCAAGATGATCTCTACGGGTTCAAGACCATCCTGGTCTACAAAGTGAATTCCAGGCCTGCCAAGGCTGCTGTGATGAAATTATGTTCAAAAACAAACAAACAGCAATAAAAAAAAAATTGTAGCCATTCTGGTGAGTGTGTAATGGTGTTTCATTGTGGCTTAAATTTGTATTGCCCTGATTTCCAACAAGGCTGAGCACTTTTCCTACACATCCCTTTGCCTTTTGAATAGTTGTTAAGTATTATGTCAACTTTCCATTGAACTTTTGTCTTATTGCTTTTCAGGAGTTCATATATTTTGGATATGAGGTCTTCATTAGCTTTGGGTATTACTAATACCTTTTAAAGTCTTAAGTACAGAACACCTTATTTTGGGATATCCTGAAGTATCAGGACCCCTGGGACAAGGTTATAACCTCTATGTTTTGATCACTTATGTATCTCTTGCACCTGGCACACAGTAAGTACTCAGTAAATATGATGAATGGCTGATGAATGAGACAGAGGAGATTCACCGAGCTAGTGTGGCCTCTCTTAGGCCGATTCCTAGACAGCGAGAGGGCCTGGGGGAAGCACACTTCCTTCCAGTCCAGCCAGCTGTAACCTTGGGAAGAGGAAGACATCTCACCCTTCTCTACTGAAAGAGCAGAAATAGCTACAGTCTGTGAAGTGAGAAACACAGAAGTGGGGAGCAAAGGTCACAGATGCAAAGACAGGAATTAGCTGCAGGTAGCAAGCCAGCCAGAGACTTCAGGCAAGACCCAGTCGTCAGTGGTAGGAAGATAGTATGGGTCTCTGAGCATTTTTATGGCCCTTTGTAAGACAAGAACCTCCATGTGCCCAAGAAGCTCACATGCTCCTCATCTGGCCTTATGCATGTGTCCACTCCTGGGCCAACGAAATGGCTCAGTGAGTAAAGGTGCTTGATGCACAAGCCTGGTGACTGAGTTCAATCCCCAGAACCCTTGAAAAGCAGAAGGAAAAGAACTGATTTTTACAGAGTGTCCTCTGACCTCTACACATGTACCTGTCCACATACTAATGATAAATTTTAAAAAAAATAAAGAGTCTTTTTGAATTAAAATGTTATTTTTATTTAAAATTATGTGCTTACATGTGTGTGTCTGTGTGTAAGTGCATGTGTAAGTGTATGTTCACATGGAGTCCAGGAGAAGACATGGGATCCCCTGGAGCTGGAGTTACAGACAGCTGTCAGCTGGTGTGGGTGATGGGTACCAAAAGCAGTAAGCACTCTCCGAAGCAGGTTCCCTGACACTGATGGCAATCTCAGCTACCCGTCATGGGAGATCTCTTTTTTCCGGCTTACATCTGTCTTTAGCTGCTACACGGCCTATGATGCTCATTCCGAACACAGGGGAACCATCATTTTCCACAGTCTTTCCGAAGGCCTGTTGTACTGTGTGGCATTTCTGTTTTCTGACTTTCTCACCAACATCTCTTCCCCCTCCCCCTTCAGCTGGAACCCCCACACAGGTCTGCTGTGGAGTCTCTGAGTGGTCCCTGCTCCTGTGGGGGTAGAGGGAGTATCCTACCAAAATGCTGTAATAAACTCACAGTGTCCTCTGCTAAGGTTCCAGAGACCTGAAGTGGGATTAATCCCGAGGCTAACAGTAGCTCCAGAAATTTCTTGGTAGGATGAATTCGGGGCAGTGGCTAAGCAGTAAAATGGCATTTGGTAGGAAGCACGGAGTTTTCTTTTGAGAGCATGGGGAAGGTTTATGGGGGACAGAGAATTGTTAATCACAATTAGGGTCCTAGGAGGAGCCCACAAGAGGAAGGCTTCTTGGAATAGTCTTCTTTAGTCTAGCTTGGAACTTTTCCTAATACGCAGTTCATTTAGCCTTTTGTTCTGTGGTTCTCTAAACCTCATGCATGTCCTTCCTTCAGGCACAGCTGCCGACCACTAAGGGCTCCTTCACAACAACTTGGAGAATCATCTTGAAGCATCATAAAATTCCAGAGTCCCTCACCAGTATGCCATGGTCACAAGACTAGCCCAGCATGGCTGGAAAGTTTCCTGACTTTTGTTTTTCAGAGCATGTGTGGGCCCCCTCCCATTTCTCCCCACTGTGGTAACACCTCCCCACTGCCACCCTCCCAGAGGTCAACTTCTTTCCTGCTGCCTGGAGCTGAGGTGATAGCCCCTTCCGGCTCCATTCAGCTCTAAAAGGATGTAGGGATGCGGGTGGTATGGGGAAGTACAGCCATCTGTCCTCAGAGGTAGGTGCTGTCATGTTAGACTTGGCCTCTCTCTAACTGAACTCTGGGTTCCCAATACTTCCTTGATACCCACACTGGGGTTTCTTCAAGCAGAAGAGTTCAGGGTATTTTACAGCACTTTTTTGCACACAGCTGGGCGAATAGCAGCAGGCGAAATCGTTCAGTGACCTCTACAATGGGAGGCTGTGTTGTCACTAAAACAGTGTGGCAGGGTGGAATGTGCCACCGATCTGAAATTTCATGAGTTGAATCATGCTTAGCCACATGTGAGGTATGTGACCTTGAGTGAGCTTCTTTATATTTCTGAGCCACATCTCTAATGGGGAGACATGACTGCCTTTCTCAGAGATTCCAGATGGTAGGTAACATTGCATTTGGAAAATTCCCTCACACAGTAGGACTGTTCTGATTTCACCAAAAAGAAAGAGCCGAAACTGAGCATGAGACATCAGGAAGGGGCAGTTCACACCCTCTGAGCTTCACGTTGAATTCTAAACTTTGCAGAGTACAAAGAGTTATGGATGGGCAGTCTCAGAATATGGGCACTGGCAGAGAGCTAATGGGATTGCGTTCCTTCAGTGGGCTACAAGCTGGAGATTGGAAGCTTCATCTTGTAAGAGCTAGCATTCCAGAAGAACATATCCTGCAAATCATAGTATGTAGTTTCAAACTATTCTCTGTATTTATTATCCTTTATAGGGGTTTATGGGGGTCCAGCCCCTCGATAGTCCCCTCCCAGGGTCTGGGAAGAATCTACAACCAGCTGATAATTTAATCTTTGAGAATAAGAAATGAATCTATGTACACGAAACTCCTTAGTCCATACACTTTATTCTTCTGAGTCAGTTCTCTGTCTACACGGCTTCTATTCTGCTCTCATGCCTAGCTCCTTTCTCGCCTGATTTCTCTCTACATTTATCTGTGGTCCCCTCTAAGTTCTATCTTAATTCCTTCATCTTAGTTCCGCCCCATCTAGGTTCTCATCCATCTAGTTCTTTCCCATTTTAGCTCCTCTCCCATCTCCTTCTCTCTCATCTTGTTCTTCCCCATCTTGCTCTTCCTCATCTTCCATCTCATTCCTCTAGTTCTCTCTTTTAGCCCTTCAATCCAGTTCTTCCCATCTAGTTTGTTCCTCTCCAGTTCTTACCCATCTAATTCTCCCGTTCTCTTTTTTTCCTCTCTCTCCTCCTCTCTGCCTCCTTATTCTCTCCATTCTCTCTAAGTCTCTCAGGAATCCAGTTGTAAACCCAAGCAATAGCAATCCTCTCACTGAGCAAGGTCACCAGGCTTGAATTCTTAGGGCGTCATAAAGGCAGGTAAGAATTTTCCTCAGGTAGTGACCACCAGGCTTTCTTTTACAACCCAAAAGTGGAGTGCTAAAGGAGGAGGTCAATAGAGAGCTAATGATCGGTTAGTATATCAAGAAGGGGATCTATGTGCTCAATCTACATTCCTAGAAGTGGTTAGGTAAGAAATTAGGAGTCTATTAGTAAAGCTGTAAGGAAGGAGGGTCTCACCCTAAATTGCACTATCCTCCTGACCTAGGAGATAAGTGTTGTTTGGCCTTGGATACTTAAGTCTGTTCTTAGAGAATGCAGAGGTATCTCCGATAAGGTACTTTCATCCCTCCTGGGATGCTGCCAATGACGATAATTACAGGGAGGCTTGAACTGGGGTTCTGGCTGTGCATAGCTGTCAGCGCAGGTTATCTAAATATCCCTTTAGTAGAGGGGAAATGGTGCCCAATAAATGATGGAAAAGCTACAATAGCACACAAGAAACTCATAGCAGGAAACAACTCATAATCAAAAGCCAAGTATCACCCAGGATCCTTGAGCCTCAGCTTGACCTCTGGAAGGCCCCTGGCTTCTTCCAGGTATTGGCTTTGTCATAATCAGCTGAAATCCTACTTCATATATTTTTGCGGCTTGTGGCAATCCTTTGCTTACTTGTCTTCAGTTTACTAAACTGGCCTGGTCATAGGAATCACCAATGGGCACTTGTTTTAAAACACAGATTTCTGACTTCCTGGAAATTTTGTTTACAAAACTTTGGGGAGACAGACCAGAAAAATCTATTCTTATGAGGTACCCAGGTAACACTCCTGAGCCAGTTAGTTTTGGATCTAATTAGCACTTGCCTGGTGGCTCTTAGTCCTGACTTCATACTGGATTCTCCAGGAGCTTTCATAGAAACATCCTTTAGTAAAAGAGCTTTGCCTTTGCCTGGGAAGACCGCCGGGCTCTGAAAGTCTTCAGTGACGCAGTGGAGCTCTGACCAAATCTGACAGTGTAGGTTCATGTGAAAATTCATTTGCTCTTAGTAATCACCCTCTGAAAATGTTTACTGCAGTAAAAGGAGAAGAAAACGGAGTCCGTGGACTGAGAACAAGATAGGTAGATTAGGAAAGCAATTGAAGTTAGTCATTAAGGAAATGCAAATCCAAACCACAAGACAGCGCGTTGCATCTGCTACATTGGTCATATAAGTAGTGGTGGGGGAACAGACCCAGAAAATAACACCTGTCAGTGTACATTACTGCTGGGAAGGTAAGATGGTTTTGGCTTCTGCAGTGAACACGTGGTGTTTTCTCAAAGTTAAGCACAGCATTTCCACATGACCAAGCATTTCACTCCCAAGTGCTTGCCCAGAAGAATCGAAAGCAGGGAAGAAAATCATCCTGGTTAAAATGAAAAGATGGAAATGGCAGGTAGTCAGGCAAGGGAGAATGTGGCCTATGCAGAGGACAGCACTAAGTGGGTGGCTGCGTCCATGTGAAGAGCATGCAAGATGAGATGGCCACTTACACAGCTCAAGATTTCTCTCATGCATATTTCTTCTTCATTCCTTCCTCCTCCCCCTCGATCCCTCTTCTCTTCTCTCAGTTGCTGGGGATAGAACCCAGGGCTCCATGGATACCCAGCAAGTACTCTGTCACTGAGCTATATACCTCCAGCTCCATGAATTTCTTTTAAAAAATAAATTAACTTAGTGTGTGTGTAAGAGGGTGGCACACATGTGCCAGACTGTGTATATGAAGGCCAGAGGATTACATGTAGGTCCTGGGGATTGAACTCTGTTGGTAAAGTTTGGCAGCAAGCACCTTTTATGTCATCTTGCTGGGCCCATGAATGTCTTTTTTTTTTTTTTTTTTTTTTTTTCTTTTTGGTTTTTCGAGACAGGATTTCTCTGTGTAGCTTTGCGCCTTTCCTGGAACTCACTTGGTAGCCCAGGCTGGCCTTGAACTCACAGAGATCCGCCTGCCTCTGCCTCCCAAGTGCTGGGATTAAAGGCGTATGCCACCACCGCCCGGCGAATGTCTTATTTTATTACATTTGTTTTGTTTCCCAATCTACATTACAAAGTCTTTGAGCATAGATAGTATATAATTTTAAATTGCATACATTAAAATTTTTATATTTAAAGTTTTCTGTGATGTCATTTTTGGGGGTCAACAAAAAGGTGTTTGAGCACCTGTTGTTTTCAGTTCTCTTGACCACACACTTCGAAGTGGAACTGCAGGGTAATACAGTAATTCTCTGTTTAGCTTCAGAGGAAATACTCACCGTTTCCACAGTTGACTCCACAGCTGCTGTACCATTTCACATTCCCACCGGTGAATGCACACGGTCTCCAACTTCTCTACATCCTCGCCAACATTCGGTTTTTTTTTTTTTTTTTCCACTCTTTTGATTACGGCCAACCTGGTGACTATAACGTGGCATAGGTCACTGTAGCCTCAATCTGCCTTTCCCTAAGGGAGACGAACAACTTTCACATTTACATATCCTTCTCCATCTCCCTGTCTCTGTTTTCCACTGCAACAGCTTACTTTATGGGTTAATTACATCAGCACCCATTGCCTGGATATATCGCAGTGCCTGGTAGATAGTAAATACCTTACAAAGGTTAGAAAGGAGGAACAAAATGAGACAGGACCCAAGAAAGGGTCTTTGCTGTACTTCTCTTTCCCTCCCCTGACTCAAAGGGCCCAAGCTGACATCGTTCATTTTTCTGAAGGCCTCACATGTCCATCTCTTCATCATCTTAGCATGCTCTCTCAGTCCTTTGTCTAGTTCCTATTCAACTCTGAACTCTCGGGTCGCAATAGTGATCTCTTCACCGTGGAGGCCCATTTCCCAAACTAGGCAGCATGACACATGTAGAATAAGACTTCCTCTGACCTAGGCCTCTTGCTTTAAAACGAGCCGTATATCATAGTCCTGATGTGTCTAACACTCAGTCCCTTGCATTTAATGTGCAGTGTTGATGGAGCAGCTAGTAACTCTGAGCATACATTCCTGAGAGATTAGGCTCCAGGGAAACACTCCTCTGTCTTGCCCTAAGTCTTTATTATTTATTTTTCATAATTTATTTTTATTTTATGTGCATTGGTGTTTTGCCTGCATAAATATCTATGTGAAGGTGTCAGGATCCCCTAGAAATTGAGTTACAGACATTTGTGAGCTGCCATGTGGTTGCTGGAAACCAAATCCTGGTCTCCTGGAAGAACAGCTAGTGCCCTTAATCACTGAGCCATCTCTCCAGCCCTAAGTCTTTATTTAAATTGATAGATTAAAATAGTATATATTTTGGTCTATCTTGTAGTGTTCTGAAGTAGGTATACATTAAAAATATGAAGGGATGGAGAGATGATTAAATGGTTAAGAACACTTGGCTACTCTCCTAGAGTTTGATTCCCAGCACCTAAATTGTGGCTCAGAACCATCTGTAACTCCAGGCCCCTCCCCTGGCCTCTGCAGGCACTACACACATGTTGTGCTCAGTCATTCAAACACACTAAAGGCCTATACACATAAAAGAAAAATAAAGGAAGACTAATTTTAAAATATGGACCATCTTACAAATTCCCATGCCATCCTTGCAGGGTGGAGGGGGGGCACACAAATTTTTGTTTGCTTCCAAGTTTGGTGTGTGTGCTTGTCAAAGCAAGTATGGCCCCCCCATCTTCAGAACAAGTTAATGATGCCTGACTGTCCTAAAGGCTTGTGGGAGGTTGTAGACTGGAGGCAGGCATGGCTTTGGAGTACAGGGAAGAGCCAAGTTGTCAAAACACAAAGGAAAGCCGTCATACCCTCCCCTCGGATACAAAGAGGGCAATGGTCCTTGTGTGACATGTTATTTGTCGGTAATACTGAACGTCATTTTCTTGATGGTCTTTGAGTTCTAATCCCTGGTTTGGGGTACTCATGAGTTAGTGTAGTATTTACAACATTGCAGAATGGCCAAAGAACTTCTTTTAGTATTAAACATTTTATTCAATTCTGAAATTTTTATATTTGTAGATCTAAAAGTAACATATGCAAAGGGGCAGTTTCATTACTGACAGTGTTCTGGACATCAAACAAGAATTTCAAGTTGTTTTATTTCAATTAAAATTTTATGTTGTCAAAAAACGTTTGAAGAATTGTTTAGCTCTTACTGGAAGAAAAGAATACGAAGTCAGAGGTACACGGCTTTAATCACAGCATTCAGGAGGCAGAGGCAGGAGGATCTCTGCGAGTTTAAGGCCATCCTGGTCTACATAGCAAGTTCCAGGGCAGCCAGGGCTACATAGTGAGACCCTGTCTCAAAGATAAAAATAAAAATATTTTTAGCTCAAGACTCACAATCAAAGATCGCAGCCCAATTTGGGTTCCCCATCTTTGATTACACATATTTTGTCTTGCTTCCCACCTAGGCAGGAATGCAGTGAGATCTAAGTAGAAAGCTTGAGCTTTTTCTTGATTAGGGTCATGGGATATGTTCGTCGTATATGTATGCTGGCTCTCTTTCAAGTGAACTTGGGGACTGGCAGATGGGTAGGGTGGGGGTTGGAGGAATACCTCAGATTTATTGTCCATCTTATGCAGAGTCTAATTCTAGCCACGCCAGCTAACGCTTTGGGCCACCTCCTCTAGGAGCCTTCAGGGCCACCGCCCTGGCTTGAGTTCTCAGGGACTCTGAGCCCTTCCCTCTCAAGCCTCCTTCTTCCCATTGGGGGTTTCAGAAAGCTTTTCCTTTCTAAAGCTGGAAAAGGAAGTAAGATGGACGGGGACAAGCTCCCTGCTCATTCTCCTCCTGTCACTCAAGGATAATTAGAGGCTCGATTGTTCTCAAAGAAGGGAAAAGAGCTGAACCTAGAGAGCGGGAGGAGGGCAGGAAGAAATGCATGTGGGCAGACAGGGAGAGGTGTGAATAGGGGGAGGTTAGCCAGGGGAACAGAGAACTAGAGCAAGGAAATAATTCCAGATGGAGGAGTCTTTGTTCTCTGCATTTCCCTGGGTCACAAGGAATAAGCCAAACCCCACAGTTTCTGGGGGTGAGGGGAGGCAGGACTTGGGGATCTGGACCTCCTTCTAGTCCTACAACAGTCCCTTAAGCATCCTGTCACCTTGGGCTTTTGGGGAGTCTGTTTTCTCTTCAGAACAACTATCATTGCAGACTTTGGGTTCAGAGAGACCCTGTCCTTAGCACCTGCATGACCTTGGGCAACCTTGACATCTGTAAACCTGGGACTTCATTTATAAAATAAGCAATAGCACATCGGAGTTGTGCTGTTCAGTTTTCTGTTTCCAAGGACACAATACTGCTAACTGGGCTGAGTTATAAAGAAAGTGGGGTTGTTTTGGCTCACAGCCCTGCAGCTTTAAAATCCTGTGGGGAGCACTGGTTTGCCCCGGTGGAGAGAGCATAGGGCATCACATGGCAAGATGCAGGGAATGCATGTATGAACTTGTCTGTCTTCTGGTCTCCCCCCTCCCCTTCTCTCTTTTAATGGGGTACTGTGTGATATTTCGACACACGTATTCATGGTGGGATGTCCAAATCAGATTAAACGTGTCAATTTTCTCAAACTCTATTCTTAAAAAGCCACAAAGAAGTCAATGATGAGGCTCAGCCCCAATGGCCTTGTCTTAATCCTAACAGCCACACAAAGGCAGACCACAGTCGTTATGTTTCCTTCCTCCGGGCACTTTTCTCCTGTGACTGAGTTTACAACCTACAAATGTGGGGGACACACTCACACCTCAGTAGTTGTTATGAGAATTAAATAAGAAATCAGTGGGGAGTAGGTGAGTCAGGATCAGAGACCAGTGGTGCCTTTGGGAGCCAGGTAACGTGGGTTCAAGCAACCGTTTCCAGCTCAATGTGCAACCCACTCAGAATCCAGTCCATCTCTGTAGGAAGGAGTGCCAACAGCGTATTCACAGAGCTGAGATAAGGTGCACGGGACTACTTTGTAGGGCTCTGCACAAAAGTGAAGGGTTATTTTTGTTCTTAAGCTTGCCCTCCAGCAAAGGCTGAATAAGTACTGGAGTGGCCAAAAAGGGAGAGCCAGGGAAGGAATGTGAATCTCAGCAGGAGTAACAAAAAAGGCCTGAATAATCCCCACTCTGTTCCTAACACTGCCAATTAAGCCAGAGCTGCAAGGAGCAGTTCACATCTACGGGAGGAAGGTAAGGGCTCTGGGGGAGGGAGAATGGGGGTTCTGAGGTGGGGGGGGCAAGGAAACCCAGTGCTACCAAACCCTTAGGAGACATGGAAGGCCCTCACTTGGAGAGGGAAAAAGAGGGAGGCCTTTCAGTACCTCTTCTGTGTCTCCCCTTGTGACCTCGACTCCCTTGTGACCCACAAAGCACAGATCCTGGCCTGGCGCCAAGAAATGCTGCTTTCCAATGCCCCCCACCTGGCAGCTACTGGGCAGATTCAAATACGCCTAGGGTTGGAGTCCCCAGAGAAGACAGGAGCTCTGCTAGGCTCTCTTGGAGGTGACCTCCCCTTGCCTCTCTTGCCCAGGGAGGAGCCCCTCTAGCCACCCCCTTTCTTGACCCCCACGTCCCCTTGGTCATTCTGAAACAGGACATGGTGCCAGGGCCACGGCTCTGCTGGTTCTGGGCTCCAGTGAGAGGCTGGATCATGAGTTCCTGTGGGGACCTGGGTAAATAAGGCTGTGCCAGGGAACCGTTTCCACAGATTAGTGCCTCCTGGGGTGGGGCGGCAACAGCAGGTGGCAGGAACTGGGCAGAGAGGGGAGGAAAGTTCCAGGAGCCCGAGGACAGCAGCTTGCTTTTTTCAGGCCCCAGCCTCTGGAACCAGGAGTTCTGGGGTTCCCTCAGAGCCTCCCCTCAGGCTCACCTGTCACAGACCCCTTTATTTGACCGACCGTGCTTGGGGGAGCGTCTCAGTCTGACCGAGTTACTCAGATGTGGACTAGATAGAGAATGGAGGAAGGAAGCACAGCAGAGGTAGGAAAGGCAGGTCCCAAGTCCACGAAGAGAGCGGGTGACGGGAGAAAGGAAATTCTAGAACAGTTCAGCTCAAGTTAGCGTTCCATCTAGATAAAACCTGCTTGAGATGTTTCCAAAATCTGCATTTGTGAAGTTAAGGCAGGCTGGGAAGGCAGACTAGTTAAATAACCAGCATGAGTCAGGCCAACACCTTCTGAGGCAGGTCAGAGGCAGGAGAGGCCACTCGGGAAGAGTATAGACGTCGTCCGTCCGGGGGATGTCAGGCTAGATCTGCGCATCTTCTCTGCCTCCTTGGAGCTTGTTCTATGGTGAGTGGAGGAGGGAGCTAGGCCGACGAAATCTGCATGACAAGGTGGTTTCCACCAAACCTTTTGTCAAAACCAGCTCTCTCTGCCCGCAGGTTAGTCCTGGCCCAGTGCTGGCACCTCTCACCCAGCTGGGGCCTCGCCTCATAGTTCGTGCAGGTGAGGAACTGGTTCCTTGTAGGTGTCAGCATTCTGGATCAACTCAAAGATGAACTTCACCTGGTTCTCGTAGTTCTGGACTGAGATCTTCTCGTTGATTCCATGGATACTGAGGGAAGAAGAATGAATTTGGGGGGAGGAGATAAGGGTCACAGGAGCTGACACAGAACACCCTTCCTGCACCCCATCCCCATCCCCATGCCCCATGACTGGTCTTTGGCCCTCCATGGGGGCAAGGTGAGAAAAGTCATTTGTCAGCTTATGTGTGATACACCAGTTATTTCTCAAGGACCTGTGCTCACACACAAGAACAGCAGGGGTGTGTGTGGGGGGGGAGAGATAATGAATAAACTCTGGGGGAGTTTCACCCAGTCTTTGGTTCTGAGCCCCGTTTCTCCTCTGGTAGAATTATCTTCCTGATTCTCCTTTTCTTAGAATAGAGTCCCCTGCCTGAGTTTTCCCTACGTGTTTGCACACGGGGGTAAGAGAGGGCAGGAGACAACAACCTGGGGCACCCCTCCAGCCTCTTTCCCACCAAAGTGTAAAGATGATGGGAAAGAGATGGGCCACTTATTCCAACTGTAACAAACCCCACAGCATCAATACCATGCTTTTTTTTTTTTTTTTTGAGACAGGATTTCTCTGTGTAGCCCTGGCTGCCTTGGAACTCACTGTGTAGACCAGGCTGGCATTGAACTCAGAGACTTGCCTGCCTCTGCCTCCTGAGGGCTGGGATTAAAAGCATTCGCTACTACTGCCTGACATGAATGCTATTTTTTTTTTACGTTTTATAAAATCTTTATTGACAAATAATTTCACATAGTACACAATTTGCCTGTTTGCACAAATTGATAGACTTTAGTCCAGCATCCTCATAGGCCCATGACACCATCACCACTTCCTGTTTTAGAACATCGTTGTCTTCAATTTCATATACTCATATAATGTATGGTGATTATATTCCACCTTTTTTTCCCCCTCGGGACAGGGTTTCTCCATGTAGTTTTGGTGCCTGTCCTGGATCTCACTCTGTAGACCAGGCTGACCTTGAACTCACAGAGATCCGCCTGGCTCTGCCTCCCGAGTGCTGGGGTTAAAGGCGTGCACCTCTACTGCCCAGCTCCACCTTATTTTTTTAAATGAACATAATATTTACAATTGTAATAATTTTCAAGTTCACAATTCAGTGGCATGAATTGCATTCAAGATATTAATTATATTCATGATATTCATTAATTACACTCATGAAATTAATTACATTTGTGGTATTCATTGATTACATTCGCAGTATTCATTCAATAACTATATTTATGATAATGAATGCTATTCTTAAGATCACATTCAAACACTTTTATTCTGTTTCAAGTGACTTGTGGTGGTGAAGAAATCAGGCCTGATGTAACAGATTGCAGAAGGCTAAATGGAAATTATATTCTCAGACTTCAAGAGTCAAAATTTGCTGAAGATGCCGGGTGGTGGTGGCGGCGCACGCCTGTAATCCCAGCACTCGGGAGGCAGAGGCAGGCAGATTTCTGTGAATTCGGGGCCAGCCTGGTCTACAGAGCGAGATCCAGGAAAGGCGCAAAGCTATACAGAGAAACCCTGTCTAGGGGGGGTGGATTTGCTGAAGAATCACAAAATAGTCACACATGATAGTTAAAGTTGGTACTCACATTTTGGATTCCCACAGTATTTCTTCTGAGAAGGCCAACTAGTATGCCCACCTGTGAACTCACGTCAGTTTGCTTATCAAAGAATGATGGAGGGTCTCCTTATTTTATAGGTGGAGACAGTGAGGTCCAGGGGTGAGTAGTCTCTTAAGGGTCTCCTCCTTCCTTCCTAGACATGGTTTTGTTACATAGCTCAGGCTGGATTTAAGTTTGGCAATCCATGGGGCTGGAGAGATGGCTCAGCAGTTAACAGCACTGTCTGCTTTTCCAGAGGATCTGGGTTTGAGTCCCAGCATCCACATGGTGGTTCACAACCATCTGTTCTGGGGTGCCCCTTCTGGCCCCCAAAAGCAATGCATGTAAATGTACAGCTAGCTATACATGCAAACAAAACACTCATACACAAAATAAGTTTTTAAAAAATGGCCATCCTCCTGACTCAGTCTCTTAAGTGCTAGGATTATAGGCTACTACATTCAGCTTTACCTTATTTTCAACGAGTTCTCACCAGTCACCTGAGTCTCTCCATTTTTTAAAAGAGGAGTGCACATAGGGGTTATTATCACAATTCCTGGAGGCACGATGCCAGTGTGGGTTCTAGAATCTCTCCAATTTGTCAGAATCTGGCTTTCCTCTATTGTGTAAGTCACCCAAATGGGAAGGGACAGTTCAGATACATCTCCTCTCTGCCCTGCTGCTTAACCCTGTTCCACTTACCTACTGAAGCCCTGAGGCTGCAGGAAAATGGGGTTGAAGAGGTAGATGCCGTTGGTGAGGTTGGCATAGTGCCGGCTGTCTGTGTTGGCAATACAAATACCTAGAAAGGGAAGAGTAAGAGAAAATGGGCTTTATGTGAGCCACCTGGCCAATGAAGTAGGGGAAGCTGGGTGATGACTGGGAGCCAATTCCTGGGTCTTCCTAAGAGCATCTGCCTAGGACAGCGCTTCTCTGGGTAGCCCTGACTGTCCTGGAACTTGACCTGTAGACCAGGCTGGCTTCAAACTCACAAAGATCCGCCTGCCTCGCCCCCCAAGTGCTGGCACTAAAGACATGCAACACCTAGCACCTAAGACATTTTTTTATTGTCTAAGCTTCCTTTTTTCAAATCCTTACAAAAACTATAACTTTAACCAGGAACATGGAATGTCCTGGAAGCACTGGTGAGACAGCCCTGAGTGGCCGGAAGCTAAGTTGTTCTCGTCCCAGGATGACCAGGGAGTTCTTTCACTGTATCCCCACAGTCAAGGCCATTTGCTGTCAATCAAGAGTTTAGAGAGACCCCTTGGCCTGTATTGTGTATCACTTAGGACAGAAGTCAACAACTGTGGGGACATTTTACTGAGGTAGAACAAGATCCCTCCTCATGGGAATGTTCTGCTGGTCTCATCTTCTGAGGGATGACTCTGTCTGGGAGGCAAAGCTCGGATGGGAAAGTCCTAGGAAACTCCTCCCAATCTCCTACTGTCCCAAAGGATAGGTCACCCGGCTTGGCTGGGATCCGCCTTGAATAGGCATGGCCTCTGGGAAAAGACATCCCCAGGTTCAGTTCAAGGGCAGTGAGATGGTTCAAGGTGGTACTTGGTGTTCTGTGTTCTCCTCTTCTTATTTCACATGGGTGCCTGAGTCTTACTCTGTGCTCTGTGGATTTCTTCCTGCTGATTTTCTCCACCCCTATTGAGCCTGACCCTACTGATGGGATGGATGATGGCCAGCGGTAAGGATGGGGTGGAGAGAGCCGCTGAGGCTGAAAGAGGAGGATATGCACTGTGAGAGCCAGGGGTTCTTAGAAGTTCATAGAAAGCCACGTGTGAACCTACCTAGAAGGAAACTGGACACAGGCTTTCACATTAGAACATGCCCACACATCGAGACCAGAGATTTGGAAACTGCTCAGTCATCACTATGCCAAAATCCTCTGGGAGCATCTTTCAAAAAGGCAGATTCCAGCTGGGATATACGAGTGGGTCCAGATGTTCTACACTTTATGAAGTTCCCTGGGAGAACCCCTGGCGGATTTAGATGGTATGCTAGAAGGTTGGGGGGAATGCACGGGGATCTGCAGGCATTAGACTGAGGAGCAGTGGTATAAATGGACTCAGACAGAGGCTTTTCTGGGCTGCTATTCTGCGTCCTGCTCCTCAGCTGTTACTCTCCCGGAGGTAACTCCTCCAGGAGAGGAATATTCTAAGCCACCCCCTCCTCTATGGCAGAGGGACATGGAACACTGCTTCTCTCGATTAAGCAAGGACCCATCCTCGACTGACCCAATTTATTGTTTCTCTCCCTTTCCTGTTTCCTTTCTCACTTCCACCCCGAGGGAAAAATACAGTTCCAGGGACAGAAGCAGCCAGCTGTTTCCAGGATGAATAGCTGGCTTGGGGGTAGGGAATGGGACATCAGATAGGAAGCAGTCCCAGCCACCACCACCCACCAGCCACAGCTCATGAAGTCATTACCGGGGACAACAATATTGACTTCCGGGAAGACAGACTGTATGGTCTGATGAAGCAGCTGGTAGCCCATGGCCTGGGCATCTGAAGGGCTGACCGGCAGGGGCTCAAAGGATCTCAACACATGCAGCTGGACGCGGTCATCAGCCACGATGTTCTTGACGAGTTCTAGGACCTTCAGGATAGAAACAAAGAGGGTCACAGGTCTGCTATCTAAGCACGGAATTCAGATATTTTGTTTCAGCAAGGTAGCACTCTGGAGTTTAGAGAAAAGATTGTTTTTGCAGTGGGACCCCAGCTTTTTCCTGCCTGGCTGTGGGTGATGTAAGAGCTGGCACTTCCTAGAAAGCATGGCAGAATTCAGCTAAGAGTTTGGGAGGATTATCTTACAGCTCCGAATCAGATGGGGAACTGGATAACCTGGAAATTAATTTTTTCCCTCGGGTTGTGAGCCATGGGCTTAGGTAAAGTATAAGGGACAGTAGGGAGAGAATCTCAGCCATCTCAAGGGGCCGATCCTGCTTCAACCTGAGCGCCTTGGGGTGCAGACACGGGTTGCAAAGGACTGGACCACGTAGTTTTCTTTTTCCTCTCTTGAGCTGCTACCTATTTGTAACCAAATACACCAAGCCAGAAAGATGAGCTCACCATGCCCACAAAATCAGGAGCGTGGTGCTGTGGCTGAAGGGTTTCCCTTTGCCTCTTTTTATTGAGAAGGACCATGAGGAAACTCCCAGAAAACCCGAGCCTGAGGTGACTAGGGGGATCCATTGAAATCCCTGCTCCCAGGAAGGATGTAGATCAGACTCGGAGGAGGCTCAGGTCACATGAAGGAATGGACCTGGAGGCTTACAGTGGTCCCCCAATCCAGTCAGCCCCACAGGAAAAGCTCAATATCAACCATTTGATCAATGGTGAGTCTGAAGCTGCTTCTGTTCTACAATGGCCTGTGTCTCATAGCTGGAGATCACTAAATGGGGACATTATTTGGATACTCATTTTAGGCTAATGGCCCCTTGAAGTGTGGTAGAAGCCAGATCTGGAGAGAGCAGTGAAGGCTCCCATTTGTAGCTCAGAAACTCCATCAGAATCGAAGTAAATATCCTTCGGGGAATGGGTGAGAGTTCTAAGAGCTGGTTTTCAATCAGAGCTCAGTTTTACCTCAGCTCTAGTACCCCCAATACTCTCAGTCAACACCAAATTCACCGTGGGTATGGCTCAACGGCAGAATACTTGCCTAGCATGCATAAGGCCATAGGTTCAAGTCCCAGTACCTTAAAAAAAAGTATGTATAGTCTTCACATATTATTTTATCCAGGGAAAGGCTCCTAAGTTATCACCTGCAGTAGATAGGGGCTGTGCCTGTTTTTCCTTCTTCAGTCATTCCAGAGGTTTCTGCATCTGGAAACTGAAGAAGGTATGATGACTGGCTCCTTTTAGTGAGAGGCGGGGGCCTGATCCAGAGGCAGACACTGTATGTCAGCCTCATTATCTATAGGGTTGAGCTGAAAAGGAATAAATGTTGGCTACTTGAGCTAAAACAGACAAGAACCAACAAAAATGATAACAGGCATGGTTCCCCTAAGTACCTTGCCCATTGTGTAGTTAGCAGTGCTGGGCTGAGTCTCTGAATACCTAAGGAAGGTGCTTTACTGAGTCCTGAGTACACCAGAAGAGGAGGTGAGGATTAGAAAAGAATTCATCAGCCAGGCAGTGGTGGCGAATGCCACCAACTTGGGATGCAGAGCCAGGCGGATCTCTGTGAGTTCGAGGCCAGCCTGGGCTACAGAGTAAGTTCCAGGAAAGGTGCCAAAGCTACACAGAGAAACCCTGTCTCCAAAAACAAACAAAAGAAAAGAAAAAAGAAAAGCATTCATCTTAGGTGTGTAGTTTGGTGTTAGGAATTTTGAGTCTGAAGAGAGAATATGGTACTAGCAGAGAAGAGGCAAAATGATATTCCTAAGGTGGAGAAGGGTGGGTTAAAGAAAATGAGGCATGACAAAAATGTTGTGCTCTGGATAATTGGTCACAGTGGTGTGACTTTGGGCAAGCCCCCAGACCTCCCTGTGCCTGTGCTCCTCTGTGACAGGAGCTGAGATTCTTCTCAGTGTTTATGACGTGTCTACTATTACATTCTCAGTGCAGTATGCACGCTATGGAAGAAGGAAATGGGGTTAGGTGTTACATCAAGCCACGCCTCAAGGGCATCACAAGGAAGATATTCATAACCAGCATGCTAAAAAATGGGACAGTATATACTGAGTGGTTGCCTGCTGTGGGTCTTCCGGTAAGCAGCCCACAGAGCAGGACGGAAGCTGGATTCACAACCATAAAGACCTGACCAAGTTTTAGATAGCCAGTATTCTTACCGTCAAAAAACGTAACACATGTGAAAGGAAAATATCTCTAGACATAAAAGAGAACACCACAGACTGTGGTAATGTGCTGGAAGGACTGTAGACAGAGAACTAAATGGTCAGTGTGCTCTATAGCCACCTTGGAGATCTCTCTCCCCATGGGTAGTCCCTCCTTCTAGTCCCAATACTGTACCTCTGATTATTGCTGGAGGGGTCATGTCCCTTCACTACAAACAGACAATTACTGTAACCCAGAGTGGCCTCTAACTTACTATCTTATATGAACCTCCTGAGGGCAGGGGTAAAGGCCTGGCTGGCTGGCTGGGTGTGGTCGAGCATACCTTTAATTCCAGCAGAGGCAGGAGGATCTGTGAGTCCAAGCCCAGCCTGATCTACAATGAGTTCCAGGCCAGTGGGGGCTACACAGTGAGACCCCGTTTTGTTTTTTTGTTTTGTTTTGTTTGTTTGTTTGTTTTCCGAGACAGGGTTTCTCTGTGTAGCTTTGCTCCTTTCCTGGAACTCTGTAGCCCAGGCTGGCCTCGAACTCACAGAGATCTGCCTGTCTCTGCCTCCCGAGTGCTGGGATTAAAGGTGTACACCACCACCGCCTGGCTTGAGACCCCATCTTTTGAAAAAAATGGCATGTCAATATGCCCAGCTAACACTTCACTGCCCCTGCATTTCATTCTGCGTATGTCCCCACTGCCACTTCACAATCACTGTGTGACATGGCAGCCACTTCCTTACACCACTTCCCACTTCTGCCACCTTGTTCATTCGTTCGATAACTCAAAGCTTGCTGCTGTCCCTTCTCACTGGACCACGCACAAGTACCATTAGAATGGGAGTCTTGTCTTTCTGCATCACCACTATCCCAAGTGCTTAGAAGAACATCTAGCTAGGTCCAGGGGTGCAGGCCTGTAATCCTAGCTACTTTGAAGGATGACAAGTTCAAGGCCAGCTTGGGTAACTTAGAAAGGCCCTGTTTCAAAATAACAAAAATAGGAAAAAATGGGGAGGGGCTGGGGATATAATGGGAGGGCTCTCAACGTGTGTGTGTGTGTGTGTGTGTGTGTGTGTGTGTGTGTGTGTGTGTGTGTGTGTGTGTGTCCCCAGCCACCTACCTCTACATTGTGGGGAAGAGGAGTAAGTGTAGCTAATGGGAGCTGTGGCCCCCACGTGTGTTCCCACTGGACCCAGCATGAAGCTCTGAGCTTGTGGCCCCTGGACAAGAAAGAGTGACCAGGACAAACGGGTTCTCTGAGCCATCTAAAGGACGGAGATTTTCCATCCCTCACTGGGGCAGGTGGCCAGGATGAGTCCAGGGGATTCCAGGAGTGTCATCAGATAGATAGGAGGGAAGGCCTCTGTGGTTAGGACCAGGGAGATGAAAGCCTTAATGGGTGGAAAACAGCCTTTGGAAAAGAATAGAGTTGGAATGAGCTGGAAAAAAAAGAAAAAAGCAGGTGGAAAGCTCAGCTGATTAAATTCAGTGATTTCCTGGTCCTATGAGCCTCCAGGGAGAGAACAAGGTTGGCACCTGATGAAAAGCAGCCGAATCCAGGATTCACACTGAGCTCAGGCCCCTTTCCCAAGGCCAGGCAGGCAGGCTGTTAACCCACTCCTGTGTCTATAATGAACACACCTCCCTCCCTGCATAGGGGCAGATGAATCTTACATGGGAAGGACTCTTGAAAACCAACAAGGAGAAACCTAGGTGTGTCTGACTCTTGAGGATACGGGCCAGAGTCCCTACTGTATTCTAGAATGGACTATCCATCTCCCAGCTGCTGGGTTGCCTTTTGGGGTTTTCTTTCCTTTTGTTGTTATTATTGTCATTGTGAATGTGTGTGTGCGTTCATGTTCATGTGCATATATGTTCCTGTGTGTGTGTGTGTGTGTGTGTGTGTGTGTGTGTGTGTGTGATAAACAGATCAGAGGTCAGTGTTGGGTGCCTTTCTCTATTGTTCTCTGCCTTACTTTTTATTTTATTTTTGAGACAAGACCTCACTATGTAGCCTTGCCTGGTGTAGACGTTTGAATAAGAATGGTCCCCACAGGCTCATGTTTGAATGCTTAGTCATCAGGGCACTACTTAGAAGGATTAGGAGATGTGGCCTTGTTGAAGGAGGTGTGTCACTGGAGGTGGGCTTTGAGGGTTCAAAAGCCCAAGCCAGGCCCAGGGTCTCTCTCTTCCTGGTGCCTGTGGATCCAGATGTAGAACTCTCAGCTACCTCTCTAGAACCAGGTCTGCCTGTGTGTGGCCATGTTTCCTGCCATGATGAGAATGGACTAAGCCTCTGAAACTGTAAGCAAGCTCCAGTGAAATGCTTTGTTTTATAAGAGTTGCTGAGGTCATGGTCTCTCTCCACAGCAATAGAACACTGACTAAGACATCTGGCTTGGAACTTGCTATACAGACCAGGCTGGCCTTGAACTCAGAGTTTCACCTACCTCTGTCTCCCAAGCCCTGGGGGTTAATTGCATGTACCATCATATCCTGGTCCACCTTATGTTTTTAGGACAGGGTCTGAACTTAGAGTTCATTAAGTCAGCTAGATCGACTGGGCAGCCAGCAAGCTCCAAGGACCCTAGCTCTGCTCCCCGTGTGCTATGTTAAGAGGTGCACTGTGGAACAATCCTTTTCTACACTATGAATATAGATTATTCTCATTGGTTAATAAAAAGTTGACAGGCCTGTAGCTGGGCAGGAAGTTAGGCAGGAAAGCCAAACTGAGGATGATGGGAAGAGAAAGGGTGGAGTCAGGAGCTGTTAGCCAGATGCAGAGGAAGTAAGATAAGAATGTTGTAATGAGAAAGGGTTCAAAGCTACGTGGCTGGGGTTGGGGATTTAGCTCAGTGGTAGAGCGCTTGCCTAGCAAGCACAAGTCCCTGGGTTCTGTCCTCAGCTAAAAAAAAAAAAAAAAAAAAGCAAGCTACATGGTTAAACATAGATAAGAATTATGAGTTAATTTAAGTGTAAGAGCTACTTAGTAATAAGCCTGAGCTACCGGCTGAGCATTTATAGTTCTTATATGCCTCTATGTGTTTATTTGGGACTGGGCAATCGGGACATGGAAACGTCTGCTTACAGTTTACCTGGCTTTTCTGTGGGAATCCAAACTGAGGTCCTCAGGCTTACACAACAAGCATTCTCCCACTGAGCCGTTTCCCCAGCTTCTGTGCTGCTTTCCATTATCTATTTGGTTTTGTTGTTACTGAGAATTTCATATGAGTACTATATTTATATCATTCCACCCTTTAACCCCTCCCATATTCCCCCACTCTTTCTCAAATTCGTGGACTCATTCTTTAAATTATTATTTTTTTACAAGCTGACCCCCAGCCACACACACACAACTAGCTGAGTTCATTTAGTACTGCTCATGTCTTGCTGTTGTTTTTGAGGCAAGGTCTCTAGCCTAGGCTAGTCTCAAACTTCCCTATATTCTCATTTATCTACTCTTTTGCCTTAAGATCTTATTTTTGTTTGTTTAGTTTTTTGGATTTTTCAGAGCTGAGGACTGAACCCAGGGCCTTGCGCTTGCTAGGTAAGCGCTCTATCACTGAGCTAAATCCCCAACCCTTAAGATCTTATTTTTAGCAACATCTTTTTTTTTTTTAATTATTATTTTAAAGATTTATTATACATACTGTGTTCTGTCTGCATGTATCCTTGTAGGCCAGAGGAGGGTGCCAGACCCCATTTCAGATGATTGTGAGCCACCATGTAGTTGCTGGGAATTGAACTCAGGACCTCTGGAAGAGGTGCTTTTAACCACTGAGCCATCTCTCCAGCCCCTCTTAGCAACATCTTAATGGTCCTTTAACACCCAGCTCAAATTTCCATTAGTAAGAAAAGGCTGTTTTGACCTTCGAGGTGGCTTTGCAGTGATCCTGTGGGAGACTGTTCACTCCTCATTATTACAGCAGCAGTGAAGGGTTGGAAAAAGCAGCAACCCGGGAGCCAGATCGTCGGTTATGTACTCACAGGCATACTGCCTAAGGGCTCTGTTGCTCTGCACCGCAGGTTTCCTTAGCTGAGTGGGGACAGTAGAGATCCTAGCTTATTGGGTGGTCGAGGGCTAATGAGTGAGTGCATGCGTTTGTATACGGAAGCATAGCGCCAAGCACACAGCAAGCCCGCTATAAAGATGTAAACTATCAGTATCATATAGCTGTATTTCTTTCTCAGCCTTAGACTCCAAGTTTTCCCAAACCAGATATGTCCTATGCAGCTGATACCTAGGAGCTTTTGGAAAACAAAGCAAACCTCGGGTTTCGAGAGCCCTACTTCTTGATGCCGCATCTGCTCTTGGGAACGCAAGTACTCACCTCGTGTACTGTCTGCGAAGGGTGAATCCGGAAGTTGATTGTAGCCTGAGCCAATGGGGGAATGACGTTCACCTAGACAGAGAACCAGAAAGCTGGCCTGAACCCTCCTCATGTCTTCCAGAGCTGGCCCCTGCCCAGGAAACACCAACCCCCAACCAGGAGGACGAGAAGCAACTGCCCTGGTCTTCTCCTGGCCTTCGCCCTGCTGTTACAGTGAACACTTTTAGGGCCTCTGCTTTAGGTGAGAGCTGTGTGTTTCTTGGTCCTGGAGGGCTCACAGAGCAGTTCGGAACAGGCTTGCTTTCCCTGTGATTGCCCAGACAACTGTGCTGTGCCTTCGGGAGCCTTCTGTGTGTATGTTCCCAGGACACCCTGGTCACTTCTGTTAATACCGGCGCACCGGGTGGTGGTGGTGCATGCCTTTAATCCCAGCACTCGGGAGGCAGAGGCAGGCAGATCTCTGTGAGTTTGCAGCCAGCCTGGTCTACAGACTGAGTTCCAGGAAAGGCGCAAAGCTACACAGAGAAACTCCGTCTCAAAAAACCAAACCAAACAAAACAAACAAACAAACAAACAAAAAAAACCCTGGCACACTCAGGGTGGAACACCCAGCGTCTCAAGGGTCTCTTCCATAGTAAGCTGTGTTTAAGTCCTTAAGGGATGGTAGTGGTGGTTGCTTTACATGTCTAGGTACAAAATCTACCTATTTTTTGTCTGAACTTATGACTAGTGTGGAGAAGACAGACTACAGAGGGGTATTTCCTTGATGTCTTGAGAGAGATTTCATCTTTCTTTGAACTGGTAAGATGTGGAAAAAGTGCCGGGAGGCAGTGGCACACGTGTTTAATCCCAGCATTCGGGAGGCAGAGGCAGGAGGATCTCTGTGAGTTCAAGGACAGCCTGGGCTACAGAGTGAGTTCCAGGAAAGGCACAAAGCTACACAGAGAAACCCTGTCTCGAAAAACAAAACAAAAAAAAAAAAAAAAACCCAGCACCAGGTACAGTAACATGCTAGGTAGTACAAACTGGCAGTGTGATTTTTGAGTAGCTGCTCCTTCACGGCACCTCTGCTTTTCCAGCTGGTGGTTGCAGCAATGCTACCTGCATAGTCCTAGAAGAATCAAATGGAGTATCCCCCGGCCCCGGTGGAGAGAACACCACAGGTCAAAGGCAAGAGCACACTATGCTGGCCATCAAGCAATAGCTGGACATATATGACTATTTTGAACAGTAGCTGGTGAAGATAACCTGGGTTGGCTTAGGTTCATTAAGGCAGAAGTAAATTTGGAGGTATCATTCACTTTTATCAAAACTTGGGACCCAGTGTGGTGGCGCACGCCTTTCATCCCAGCACTCAGGAAGTAGAGGCAGGTGGAGCTCTGCGGGTTTTAGGCCAACCTGGTCTACGTAGTGAGTTCTAGGTCAGCAAGGGCTACACAGTGAGACACCATACAAACAAGATGCCAAGCCCAAGTCAGTCTTGTTTTCCAGATTAGTATAGTTCAAGATCATATTGTACTTCAGGAAAATAGTGGTGCTTGAAGTTGTGCTGGTGGTCCTGATGGTTACGGGTGGGTCTAATTCTCTTCAAAGCCCTACGCTTTTGTGGGCCAGGCCTGGTCCCTCAACAAGATATACTCCTTAGTAGTTGAACTGCAAGTGAGCCGATTTACTGAAAGCTTAATGCTTGCTTTATGGAATAAAAGCTTATCAAATTATTGATCCTTATTTCTAGAAAAGTAAGACTTATATGGAAATTACATTTATTGAGGCGGATTTGGGGGAAAGATATCATAAATTTTATGAGTGGCAAGTGAGTGTGTCTTTGAATTTATATCAGGGGAACGTACATTAACCACCCACTGAAGTAGTTCGGTGTATAAATCTTCAAAAACAAAGGCTTTCATAAAAGATTCTCCTTGGCCGGTGCTATGGTGCAGTGATAGGGCTCTCAACCTACTAAAAAGTAAGTGAATAAACAAAAACAGAGACCTTTGACGATTAAAGGGTGTGAAAGTTTTAGTCCTTATGACCGAAGTGCTAGGAAAATATAAAACATGCAGAATGACATTCGGGGCATGGGTTAGGAGATCCAATGCCCCCAGTCCCCTCTACACACGCATAGATAGATGTGACCACACTCAGTGGGCTGCAGACATTTGCTGGAGCCCTTGCTCTTGAGGCTTCTCCAGCAGATGTCAGAACAGTGGTACGGGACCACACTGGCCCTTCCTTTACTGTAGCCACAGCAGGAAGGGGAAGCCCAAATATAAAATTCAAGGGCTGGAGGTGCAAGTGTAGCCAGAGGAACCGGATGATGTTACCTTGACTCCTGCGTTGAATATGGTGAGGGCTGTGGTGGTTCTGACCAGCGCGTTGGTTACAGGATTCCTCTCCATTAACCTACAGCGAAAAGGTTATGGTTAGACATTAGGAAGAAGGCTTGAAATTTCACTCTCTGTCCTAAACCTTGAGACCTTTCAGGCTGAGAGAGACACCGGCCTATAATTAATTACATGAAGTATCTATGGCCAGGTAAGCCAAGAAACGGGGGGTGGGGGGGTCGGATGGGGGGCTGGAGAGGGGAGATTTAGAGGGGGAAACGTAATACATTACCTGCTTACAATGGGCCGAAAGAGCCACAGGTTGTTCAAGACTATATTGGCAGGGAAGGGAAACTGGAAAAGAAAGATCAAGGTCAGCAGGAGGGAACGGGTCGACACAACAGCTTCTGCTGAGGCCTGAGTCTCTCTACTTGAGGCCTACCTCAGGGCTCAGAGCTCAATGCCCCCCCTCCCCCCCATCAGCTGACTCAGTCTCTGCTGGAGTGAGGCAGTTTCCACCTGGATGGGCAAATCTGACTCTTTGGAACAATTGCTCAGCAGTCACAAAGGATGAGTGAGAAACAGCTTTCCAGGGGACCTGGGCACGTTAGGCCGCAGGACCTTGGGTAAGTCCTATCAACTTCAGACAACACGCCCTTTCTTGGCTCAGCCACTGGCTGGGATGAGGTGAGAATGGGCAGAGACCAGACTGACAGAGTGGCCCTTTTATTACTCTCCAGCTCCTTCCTTCTCCACCCACTTTCTGCTCCTCCTCCACAGCTGGCCAGGAGCACCGAACGTTCTTCCCACACCTCATTTGCCAGTAGCTTCAATGCCTTCTTCATCGGCCCACTTCCAAACATGTTCGGTATGGGTGTCTGCTCCAGTCTGGAAGAGAAACAGAGTTCTCAAGACTAGGCCTCTCCCAGACCAAGATCAGCGTCCTGAAGATGCGGGCGTTGGGTGCAAGTTTCAACAAGTCTGCTCAGACATCCCCTGCCTGTCACCTCCAGCAAGCCGAGCCGAAGGTCCAGAGCATCAGCAGGAGCCTTCCCCGCCACAAGTGTAAGTCAGGGTCACGTCCTTCTCTTGCTCTGCTCCTCTGCCACCCTGTGCCCACTCTCACAGTGCTTACCAAATTGTGGCCAGGCTGCCAGGCTACTGTACCAACTTGGCCTTCCTTAGGGAAGGGGCCATCTCAATTTTTAACATATTCCCTGACACAAAGCAGCTCTGTCCTAGTTAGGGTTACTGTTGCTGTGATGAAACACCATGACCGAGGGCAACTTGGGGAGGAAAGGGTTGATTTGGCCTATACTTCCACATCACTGTCCATCATTGAAGGAAGTCAGGACAGGAACTCAAACAGGGCAGGAACCAATGCAGAGGCCACACGGGTTGCTGCTCACTGGCTTGCTCCCCATGGCTTGCTCAGCCTGCTTTATAACACCCAGGACCACCAGCCAGGGATGGCACCACCCACACTGGGCTGGGCCCTCTCACATCAACCACTAATTAAGAAACCGCCCCACAGGCTTGCCTATAGCCCCCTCTTATGGAGGTATTTTCTCAACGGAGGCTCCCTCCTCTCTGATGACTCCAGCTTGCGTCAAGTTGACTGAACTAGCCAGCACACTTTCTTTTTACTTTGCTAAGAGAACCTAGACACAGGTAAGCGTTGTTCTTGTAAACGTGGGGTTTTATCCCCAGCCAGTACCTCTTATTTATCTTGGTCCTCCTGCCAAAGCAGCAGAATTTAGACAGCTTTACCAGTCACTGCCAACTCGTAATTCTAACTGTTTGGCTGGGCTCCGGACTACCCAGCTCTCTGGCTAGGTTTCTGTCTACTGGTTCCTGCATGCCCTCTAGCTGTACTGATAGATCCTTTGATCCTAGTCCTGTTCTTGGTATTGGTGACCTTCACCTCTGCTCCTTGGGCCAGCTCTATGGCAGGAAGTATAGGCAGGCAGGCTCTTCAGTCTCAAAGTGGGCAAATACCAGGTCTTCCATCCAAAGCAGTCCTGGGATGGGAGCCAGGAGCTGCGGCAGAGCCAGGAGCTGCTTACCGGCTGACAGCCGCGGAAAGGATGCCAATGCTTGTCTCCTTTGGGGGAGCTGAAGAGTGGCCTGGAGTCATGTTTACTTGGAGCATCAGATCAAGCGCACCCTTCTCTGAGAGTGAAATCCTGTGGGAGAGGACCAGAGATGAGTCTTCAGGCTGCTTCCCTAGACCCACAGGGCTCATGTTGTATGAGAAGTTTCTTTGTGTTCTGACAAATACAGCTTGCCTGGAGATCAGAGGGTGGAGCCAGCCACTATTTAACCATGGGGCCAGGCAGCAGAGGCACACACCTTTAATCCCAGCACATGGGAAGTGGAGACAGGAATATAAGGTGGGTAGAGACAGGATCTTGCCCATTCAGTCTGAGGATTCATAGAGACAGGATCCTGCCCATTTAATCTGAGATTTTGTAGAATTAAGAAGTGACTGTGGTTACTGCTCTGCTTCTTTGACCTTTCAGATTTCACACCCCACCCTCACCCCCGATATAGTTTTTATTAAGACTAATTAAGATTGCACTTCAGTGGCTGGGTGGGTGGTGGCGCACACCTTTAATCCCAGCACTCAAGAGGCAGAGGCAGGCGGATCTCTGTGAGTTTGAGGCCAGCCTGGTCTACAAAGCAAGATCCAGGACAGGCTCCAAAAAGCTACACAAAGAAACTCTGTCTCAAAAAACAAAAACAAAACAAAAAGATTGCACTTCAGGTGGTCTGGGAAGTTAGCTTCACGCTGTTTTGAAAAATTCAACACTAGAAGAAGGGCATGAGAGGATGTCCAGCCCAGGACATGTTGAGAATGAGGGTGAGTGATGCAACAGCATATGACTGGGGCTTACAGGTGGCAGGCCGGAGAGTCTCTAATAGACTGATAACTCTCAGGATGGAAGATGGGTGATTCACTTACATGGCAAAGGGCTTCTTGAGGTTTGGAATAAAATCTTCCAAGATGAAACTCCCCTCGTCCACAAGGAAGGCCAGCCGAACACCCCTAGCCTGTAGGAGTGCTGAGATCTTCAGAGCTCCCTTTGTCCCAGACACCTGTAGACAGAGAATACAAAGCTACTGCCCTTCTCAGCCAGAAACAGGCAAATAGAGACAGCGAATGGAGACTCCCTCAGCTGGCCCCTCCAGAACCTTCCTTCCTAGCCTTTTTTGGTGGGGCGGGGCCTGAGATAATTTTGTCTCACAGAATCATCCAATGTCCGAGTCCCTCTGGGTCCCACTAATTTCACAAGTGAAGAAACTGGGATCCAGAAATGAAGGGTTCGTCAAGGTTTAAAGCTGGCGGCCTTGCTGTTGTGAATGAAACGCTTAGTTCTCTTTCTGCTGTATTTTGGTTCCTGGGGTAGCATTGCTGGACTATCTGCTTGCCTTAGATATTACGAGTAAGTTTAGTTCTGGCACACAGACACACAGAGAAACTGACGAACAGCTTCAGAATCTCATGGAGCCCCTGTAGCTGATGGGTATACTGGATCAGGATAAAGCACCCCATCTCTAAGAGACCCTGAGACAAGTACTGGGTACACGGCTTACCTCCTCATCATGGCCAAATGCCATGAAGAAAGATCTTCTGGGTCTATAGTTTCTGATCAACAGGAGCTCCAAGGCCTGCAGGATTGCCTAGGATTCAGAAGAGGAGAAAGGTTCACTATCTAAGTAGGGTGTCAGAGTCACTCATCAGGGATGGTGGAACTAAGATCTGATAGACTGGCTTTAAAGAGAACAACTTCAGGTGGTCCAGAGCTCTGTAGAGAACCCTTAGTACCCGAAAAAAGCCAGCTGAAAGGGTCCCTGTGCAGCGGATTATCTACCCCCAATTCCTACATGGTTGAGAAATCAAGGTCCAGAAAATTAAGTGAAAAATTGATAGCTACCATTCAGGCCTCTTACAGCCTGTTCCTTTCTTTCTTTTTCTTTCTTTCTTTCTTCCTTTCTTCCTTCCTTCCTTCCTTCCTTTCTTTCCTTCCTTCCTTTCTTTTTCTTCTCTCTCCCTCCCTCCTTTTCTCCCTCCCTTCTATATGCCAGGCTGGCCTTGAACTCAGAGATCTACCTGTCTCTGCCTTCTGAGTTCTGAGATGAAAGGCGCGCTCCACCACCACCCAGCTCCAGCTAATTCTTGCAACCATAACCTCCTTCCTGTCCCACAGCCAGTCAAATTCTCCCATCCTGCAGTAAACTTTGGGCTCTAGGTCAGGTATTAAGCATAGCATTTCAGACCATCACGGAGTTCTTGTTGTCCAGTGTGCCTCGGCCATGGATGAAGCCGTCACGCTCCAGGCCTGAGAACGGGGGCACCTCCCATCCTTCTTCAGAGGCAGGAACCACGTCGAAGTGAGCCATCAGCATGTAGGGTTGCAAACTGGGGTCTGAGCCTTGGACAGTGAATAGGTGGCTATACTCTGCCACGACTTCATGTTGGATAAGGCTGCTGTGGAACACTGTAGGGAAAACTTGAGACAAACGAATAAGAAGCAGTTAGAAAGCCAGGGCCAGTTTCCTTCTGTTTCCCTCCCATTTCCTGCTCCCAAGACCTTTTCTTTCTTTCTCTATTTTTAAATATGAATGCTCCTCACAGATATAAATTCTGATCCATCTATTCAGTTTCTGAAATTCCTCTTCTGTGTGTGTGTGTGTGTGTGTGTGTGTGTGTGTGTGTGTGTACATTATAATATATATGTAACATAATGTATACTCACACAGACATTCCCTCCAGGATCAAACCCTTCCTATTTTAAAATGCTATTTAAAACTGTACCATTAAATATTAGAGCTGGAGAGACGGCTCAGAGTTTAAGAACATTAACTGCTCTTGCAAAGAACTTGGATTCAGTTCCTAGCACCCACATGGTGACCCACAACCATCTGTAACTCCAGTTCCAAGGGAATCTGATGCCCTCTCCTGGCCTCTGAGGAACCTGTATACATAGGGCATAGACATACAAGCAGGCAAAACGGCACACATGTGGACTATTCCTTTACTCTGTGTGAATATATGTTGCTGTGATTGGTTTAATAAAGAAGCTGACCGGCCAATAAGGATAAGGTTAGGGGGGAGAGCCACACTGAGAATGCTGGGAGGAAGAAGGGCGGAGTCTGAGGAGTCGTTAGCTGAGGCAAGATGGGCAGCAAAGGACCTTGCTCTGAAAAGAAAAGGGGATATAGAAATGATAGGATAAAAGAGAAGATTATTTAATCCAAAAGACAACTATTAATCTCAAAGTTTTATATTGTATGGGTTTTAATTTATTGATTCAAATTTAAAGTTAATTTTGTTATACTGTATGCATGTTTCTATTCTTGTTTAGGGTATTATGTTTATGCAGCTTATTTAAAATGTAATATATAATTAAGAAATACAGATTAATAGCCATCTATAATAGTCAAACTTATGGTCATGTTAGGTACGTTTCCATGGTAATAAATATATATTTAGATAGCTAGATGGTCTTCACTTCAAAGACCTATAGAATATGGCATTTAATATGTTTAATAACCTAAGGCTTTTCATGGCAGCAAGACACATCTGTTCCCGACAGCACCAATTTACTTCAGAAAAGATGATGGGCATCAAGGTACCTCCATATGGAGTTTGCTTTCTTTATGGCAAAAGCTGGCCATCTGGGCAAAGAAACTGCCCTTGCCTCAATTACCGACAGTATACTGTCCCAACTGGACCAACAGGATGCAGATGGAGAGCCAGAGACATGCACGTATCTAGGTAGGGTTACTATTGCTGTGATGAAACACCATGACCAAAGCAACTGGGGGAGGAAAGGGTTAATTTGACTTACACTTCCTCATCACTGCCCATCACTGAAGGAAGTCAGGACAGGAACTCACACAGGGCAGGAACCTGGAGGCAGAAGCTGATGCAGAGGCCATGGGGGGTGCAGTCAACTGGCTTGTTCCCCCTGGCTTGCTTTTCTTTTTTTTAAACTTCACTTTTTATTTATTCTCTGTGTCTTTCATATCATGCCTCCTGGTCCTATCCAGATCCCTCCTCCAACCCCCCAACCCCCTGGGTAAAACAAAATAAAATTTAAGAGAAAAAAGGGGGAAAAAAAGGGGGAGAAAGGGAAAATCTCATCATGGAAGCTGCAGTGTGACCCAGTGAGTCACGCAGTAAACCCCTTTCTCCATCCACTTTTACATTCAGCCTGCTTGCTTTCTTTCCTTCTTTCTTTCCTTCCTTCCTTCCTTCTTTCTTTTTTTTTGGGTTTTTCGAGACAGGGTTTCTCTGTGTAGCTTTGCGCCTTTCCTGGAACTCACTTGGTAGCCCAGGCTGGCCTCGAACTCACAGAGATCCACCTGGCTCTGCCTCCCAAGTGCTGGGATTAAAGGCGTCCGCCACCACTGCCAGGCTCAGCCTGCTTTCTTACAGAACCCAGGACCAGCAGCCCGGGAATGGCTCCACCCACAATGGGCTGGACCCTCCCCCATCAATCACTAAGGAAATGACCTACAGGCTCTCGTACAGCCCAATCTTATGGAGGTGTTTTCTCAGTCGCGCTTCCCTCCCCTCAGATGACTTTAGCCTGGGTCAAATTGATATTAAACTATTCCAGACAGCAAGATTTGATTGTCTTTTCTGTTTTTTGAGACATGCTTTCACCATGTAGTCTAGGATCCCATGATCCTCCTGCCTCAGCCTTCCAAGTTCTGGGATTACAGATGTGAGCCGCCATGTCTAGCTTTTCATATTTTCAATCAAAGGTTGGTAGAACCCACACATGAAATCCATGGATACAGACAGACAGCTGTGTTTAATATTTTTAAAAACTGATTACTTTTTTAAGTATATGTGTGTTTTGCCTGATTTTATGTTGGTGTACCACATACAATCAGATGTATCATGAAAATTAGTGCTTTTTATGCTCACAACACATTTCTGTACAGTGTCAAATGCCCCCCAGAACTACACTGAGCCATCTTGTAACAGACACAGTACTAGACAAGCTACTGATTTCATAATCACTTTCTTAAGCAAAAGTGTCCTCCCCAAGGGTAAAGAACCATGGACCTGTCTGTGATGTGCTGGGATGGGGAACACGGTGCATGATCCCACTTTAGAACTGGTCAGAGACTGGCTATTTGGGCACCCCCACCAACTTTTTCTCTTACTTGATTGTTGAAATAGACAAATGTTTGCTATTGTTGTATCTTCCATGAGTAAAAATATTATTTATTTAGACAAGGTCTCTACATAGCTCTGGCTGTCCTGGAAGTTACTATGTAGGCCAGGCTGGCCTTGAACTCACAAAGATCCACCTGCCTCTATTTCCTGAGTGCTCAGATTAAAGGTATGTTTTTGTTTTGACTTCTCTGTTTAGCTCAGGCTGACCTAATTCACTCTACAGACCAGGCTTGCCTCAAACTCAGAGATCTGCCTGCCTCTGCTTCCCCAGTGCTGCGATTAAAAGCAAGCCTGGCAAACTTTATATTCTTTTTGTTTGTTTGTTTTCTCAAAACAGGGTTTCTCTGTGTAGTTTTGGTGCCTGTCCTAGATCTCATTCTGTAGCCCAGGCTGGCCTCAAACTCACTGAGATCCACCTGCCTCTGCCTCCCAGCGCTGGGATTAAAGGCGTGCGCTGCTGCCGCCACCACCCGGCCACTATTTGTACTTTGTGGAGATAAAATCTATTCTGTCTGTCTGGCCATACTTCTGTATGTAGGTAGGTGTGGATGTTCTTAGGGCAGACTACTCATATTACTGCCATGCCTTAATACAGGTGGTCTAGCTAATCCCCCCTGGACTTTTTGGGAAGAATCCACTTATTCCTCTGTGCATATCTACACACACACACACACACACACACACACACACAGAGTAAAAAAAACAAAACTGAAGACTGTGGTCCAGCCGTCACGCAGCTTGCTTAGTCTACTGTCACGGTATATATTTAGTTTTCTAATTTAAATTGTTTTTATTTTTGGTGAGAGAGGAGAGAGGGGGGTGGGGAAGACAGATTTGGGATTGCATCCAGGGTCTTGCAAATAGCAGGCAAACACTCTATCACTGAACTATATCTCCAGGCCCCTAGTTCATTCCCCCTCTCAGCCCCTCCCTTCTCTGGTAATGACTTCTTGCCTGGTGACAAGGCTTTAGTCCCAGATCCATTTGTCTCAGAGTGTTAGAGAGGGGCCTACTTGATGCCCCTAAGCCTGCTTCTTCCACCTCTGACATCCTGAAAGGGGGCCTCCCCATTCTCCACTAGATTTCTTTCTTTCTTTCTTTCTTTCTTTCTTTCTTTCTTTCTTTCTTTCTTTCTTTCTTTCTTTCTCTCTTTTTCTCTCTCTCTCTCTCTCTCTCTCTCTTTCTTTCTTTTTTCCTCTCTCTCTCTCTCTCTCTCTCTCTCTCTCTCTCTCTTTTTACTAAGGAGAATTCTAATACCTTCCCCAATTCATTCTTCCCAGCTCTGGGCTCTACAGCTCTACAGTCATGAAGGGAGAGGATGATAGGACAGGTCAAGGATGTTGGCTGCCAAGAGGTTTAGGGACGTGTTAGTAATGACTGTGAATGGAGCCCAGTAGGTGGAGTGCCTTGCAAGCTGTGTGAATGGGTGTAGGGTAGTAGGAGTGGGAGGTGCTGGGACAGAGCTCTAGACATTTGCACAAGGGAAGGAATGCCCTGTTTTACCTGCTAATGATCTACATCAAACGGATACGTACTTAGAGAACTATGGCTAGTTTGGTTCTTCAAAGGCGAGTCTACAGTTCTCACTTTACCCTCTACTGTGAAACTTTTGGATTCTCCTTTCTATACAGTCCATGTACAAAGTAAAAAGCAACCCCCCAAAATGTGACTGTCCTCTATCAGTGACAAAATATATGTCCTTATCACCTTGTCAAGGACAAGGTCCCCGGTGTATCTCTGCCATCCTTGGCCCCCAGTTTGCAGCTGACCTTTGCGAATGTATTCTCCAAACTCTGCAAGGGCTGTGGTGTTGGATTCCTCATGGCTGAAAGACACTGTGGGAATCTGGATGGCACCTGTCAAGATTCAACAGTCAGAGATGGAGGATTCAAGTTGATAGAGGTTGGAAGTTTCTAATAAAAATCTGAAACTACGGGGCTTGGTGGTGCACGCCTTTAATCCCAGCACATGGGAGGCAGAGGCAGGCAGATCTCTGAGTTCAAGGCCAGCCTGGTCTACAGAGCGAGTTCTAGAACAGCCAGAACTATAGAGAAATTCTGTCTGAAAACAAAAAGTCTGAAACCATAGCTGATGTGATGGTGCACACCTGTAATCCCAGCACCTCAAAGGCCAAAACAAGAAGATTGCCTTTTTTTTTTTTTTTTTTTTTGGTTTTTTCAAGACAGGGTTTCCCTGTGTAGCTTTGCGCCTTTCCTGGAACTCACAGAGATCCGCCTAGCTCTGCCTCCTCAGTGCTGGGATTAAAGGTGTGAACCACCACCACCCAGCTCCAAAGGGGGAATCTTAAGTCCAAAAAGATTAAACTGCCTACCTGGGAGCAGATCCAACATCTGAACGTGGATGCTTTGCATCTTGTTAAAGCGTTCTACCTCATGATGTTATGAGGTCGTGGTAAACTTTTGTTTTCTTGTGTGCAAAGGGACTCTGCCGCAGCCCACCAGTTTGCAGAGGGCTATTTTGCACGATGGGAAAGCTCTTCCCAGGCCTGTCACGCCAGGATATGCATAATCCATCTCCCACATAGGGGCTAGCGTTTGGTCCCTGTGTTGGCCTGCACATGTTTGCGTATGCAGTTTTTATTAATCCACTATTTCATGAACGGAAAAGAGGAGCTGAGCCCAGTGGTCACAAAGCATCCCATGAGCCCTGTACACAAATGCTGCTCTTTCCTCTTGAAAGGCACAGACTTAGGCCAATGAGTTAGTTGCCTTGTTAGGCCCTCGTATTAGGGGGCAACTAGATAAATATTACACCCCAAGAACAACTCATTCACCTCAGAGCCAGCGAGTCCCACTGCCTCTAAAATGTTGCTACCCACCCAGAGCCCAGTCCTTACCGGGGCCCATTTAACGAAGCTAATCAGTTTTAAGACACCGCGGAGATTTAACAGACATGAAACCTTTCAGAAGTTGAAAGTGCTACAAACACTTATAGGAGGCAGGCAGGGGTGGAGTGGGTGTCGGCTTTGCCAAGAGGAGAGAAGCTGGAGCATCCAGGCTAGGTAAGGGGACACCGACGCCAGGAGCGTGCTAGACCCGTGCACCGTGTGCCGGGACGTGTGCGGGAACGCTGATTGGGCTGGCCGGCAGTGTGGCGGATGGAACTCTAGCCTGAGCAGTGGTGGGTCCCTCTGCAAAGGGTGACAGTCCCGGGCTGCCTGGGGACCGAGGGACCCACATCTGAGCACAAGGGGGCGGAGGTTCACCTTTCAGTGCTTCTTTAATAGCGACGCGCTCCTCCTCGCTGAACTGGGAAGGGATCCGCGACGCCCCGCTAGGGTCGGTGGATCCAGAGACGGTGGCGAGAAAAAGCAGGAGTGCCGCTGCCGGTGCCCGCACGCTAACGCACAGTCCAGCCATATCTTCTCTCCCGGGGCGCCTGCAGTTCGGCTGGAGTTTGGACCTAAGAGCCCAAAGCCTGACTCGCCGCTGACCAATCATCGCTTGGGCTGGATGGCAGCTAACCAATCAACAGCACGACCCCGCCCCCGCCCCGCAAAGCCTGTAGGGGTGTGTGGTTTCCCACAGTAGGCGGGAGTAGAGTCAGGAAGCGAACCGTGAAGCAATACTATGCCCTGGGCAAAGGTTAGGGCTAGTCCTCTGGTGCTTCGCAATACTGCGACTCTTTCGCTGTATGAGAGGAAGCCAGTTCAGTGGGCGTGTAAACCAAGTTTATTAGACCTCAGTCTTTCTGAAGTCTGTTTAGATTTAGATTTTGACTCCTAGTCCCTAGGTTCTATGGAAGAACTCGGTGGATTTCGGCTTTAATTTATCATCTAACACTGCAACAGAATGTGCTTTGACGTACCAGCTTAGGACAGTTTGCTCCTGTGTAGGAATTTTGATGGAGCTGTTTTGAACCTTTTCTGAGCATAACTGAACACAATAATGTGCAAAGGATGGAATCTACCTGTAGTTGGAGATGTGACCTTATTTCCTCCTCAAGGGTTAATCTGGTGCGACAGGTCCCTTCCCTGTAGTTTTGAGATGTAAGCTTGCCTGCCCTAGGGTTTTCCTTTAAAACTCTCAAGCTTCCATGTGTGATGGCTCTTAAATTCTTTTATTAACGACACCAAGAACCCCAAGAGGAAATTCGAATTTCCCAGGTATGATAGCTTTGCTGGGACTCCGAAATTTTTTTGGCAACTTTTCTTTCCTTCCTTTTAATTCTTTTTTGTTTTTCATTTTTCGAGACAGGGTTTCTCTGTGTAGTTATGGTGCCTGTCCTCCTGGATCTCGCTCTGTAGACCAGGCTGGCCTTGAACTCACAGAGATCTGTCTGGCTCTGCCTCTGGAGTGCTGGGATTAAAGGCATGCGCCACCGCCACCTGGCTCCTTTTAATTCTTAATTGACAGAAAAAATGAAACCCAGTCCGGTACCCCTAAACAGCAGAGATAGGTTTCATTATGACACTTTATACATGTATATAATGGATTTTGATCAAATGTATTCCCAACCTCTGTCTTCCTTTCACACCCACTGATCACCTTGTTATCCCAGCTAGTCTGCCTCTGGTGTGTGTGTGTGTGTGTGTGTGTGTGTGTGTGTGTGTGTGTGTGTGATCCAACGAGTTTAATTAGGGCTACTTGAGGAGCATGGACAACTTACTAATGACTACCCCTCTGAAGAAAATTTCTGTTCCTTTCTAAGCAACATTGACTGCCTATAAATTCTCAAGAAGCAGGAAGACTTTATGAACTCCTGCTCCCTCCATGACAGAACTTGTGTAGCCCAGTTCTGTGCAGACAATCTGCTGAGCTTTCGAGAACGCAAAGGCCTCGCCATGCTGGCAAGACAGCATTCCATAGCCCACATCCCTTCCTCCAGCTCTTACCTCCATCTTTATAAACAAAATTCTTACAGGTGTGTATCGTATTTTGAACATAAATATCTCCTCTTCATTATTCTCTATCTTCCATTTTCTTGTTCCTTTGTTGCATTGATCCCATTATTTTCCTAGATAATCTCAGTTCTTTCATTTAGTCTACACATACATAATTTTATGAGACCACATGAAATGTAGGAACCACAAATGAGGGAGATATATATATCTGAGATCGGCTTAATTTGCTCAATATGATTACCTCCAATGTTAATCCCACCAATCAAGAATAAGATCACTACCACACTTCAAAGCCAAACTTGAAACAAATTTTAATTAAATACTGGTCAGGTGGATGGGCTCTGGTCAATTTCATACCCAAGTTCCCAGGAAATAGCCTAGAATCAAGGATGGCAAGGGCTTAAGAAAGAAAAGTCATTATTCATTGCATTTCCCATCAGGTCCAATCAGAGACAAGCACACATCCTACTGATATGCAGCCTACATCCAATTAGGGGCAAATGTATATCCTGACATATTTCCTACCTTTGAACCTCCTGCTCACAGGTGATCAAGCACGTCCAGTGTAGATGGGTCAAACAAACTTGTTTAGGGGAGTGAACAGCATATGGCTTGTTATCTCCCATAAACAATAGCCTCCAAAAAAAAAAATAGCCTCCAGCATTTCAGGAACTATCTGTCTTTGGACAAGGGGCTTGCAAATCAGAGACAAGTTTCATGGATCTCTAAGGCATAGTAATTAAAACTTAAAATGTAACTTTGGCTCTCACACCAGGTGCATCCATTTTCCCACAAATGACGTAACTTCATTCTTTATGGATGAAAAGAATCCATTGTGTGGAGTACTACTCAGCAGAGAAAAACAATGACAGCATGAAATTTGCAGGCAAATGGATGGAACTAAAAATATTACCCTAAGTGAGGTAACCCAAATGCAGGACAAACATGGTATGTACTCACTCATAAGTGGATTCTAGATAGAAAGCAAAGAACAATCAGACTGCAACCCACAGATCCAGGGAGGCTACCTAGCAGGGGGACCCTAGGATGACTGTGGCTTATAATAAGTTTTGGTTTTACTCAATTACTGGGCAAGCCTCAATGAAACATTTCACTATTAGGATAAGAAATTATACTGTATCAAGCTGATAATAGAAAAATAAATAAATTAATAAAAAAAGAAGAAAAAGAACCCATTGTGTGTATATATCACACCTTTTCACCCGTTCCTATGCTGTTGGACATCTAGGGTCTGTGACTCAGCTAATGAGAGTATTACTGCAATTAGCATTGATGAGTGTCTGTGTAATCTGTTGATTTGGTGTCCTCTGGGAAAATACTCAGGAGTGGTATAGCCAGACTGCATAGTAGTCTATTTCTCTACTTGTTTGCATATTATCAAGCCAGGTAGGGTCCCAGCACTTGACGGGGAAGTGAACACAGGGTCCCACTCCTAATCAAGAAACTATTTGCAACTGATCCCTGCTGGCAAAGGGAAAGCCAGTTTTATTCTACGGAGTGATCCAGGAGAGGCCCCAGGCCCAGAAACAGCTAGCCAGCATAGACTAAAATTGATGTTTCTGTGTGTGTGTGTGTGTGTGTGTGTGGTGTTTTGGCTTGGGGGGAGTAATACATTTCTTTGTTTTAATTTTCTTTTGCTTGCTTCTTGCAATTTTTATATTTATTTATTGATTGATTGAGACAGGGTGTCTCTACATATCCCTGACTGGCCTTGAACTCACAGAGAGCTACCTACCCCTGTCTCCTGAGTGCTGGGATTAAAGGTGTGTACCACCATGGCTATTTTTTTTTGGGCAGGAGGGTGAAGGGGAAACCCAGTGCAGTGGAAACTCCTTGGAATCTATGAGGTTGACCCTAGCAAAGACTCCTAGTAATGGGAGATACGGAGCCCAAACCAACAATCTTCTATAGCCAGGCAAGACTTCTAGTGGTCGGACTGGGACACCAACCCAGTTACAAAACCTTTGACCTAAAATTTGTCTTGCGTGCAAGATGTGCTGGGGTATCGGTGGCACAGAACTTGTGGGAGTGTTCAATTAATGACTGGTCCAACCGGAGAATCATACCATGAGTGGGAGCCCATGCCCAGAAACCTAGTATAGAACCAAACATGACTGGCTGAAAAAAAAAAAAAAGTCAACGAAATGGTTCCTAATAATTTTCTGCTATGCTCATAGATTGGTACCTAGCCCCATCATCATCAGAGAGGCCTTAGCCAGCAATTGATGGGAGCAGATACCGAGACCCACAGCCAAACATTAGGTGGAGCTCAGGGGACCAAGCAGAAGAGGGGAAGGAAGCCTTAGGGGTAGAGGACGTCGTGAGAACAGGGCCCCAAAGAATCCACTATGCAGTGCTCTTGGGCACTCACAAAGACTGAAGCTGCAGCTTCATCCGCTGCAAATATGTTTTGGTTGTGTAGCTTGGTGTTTTTACAGTGGGAGCGGGGTGTGTCTCTGACTCCTGACTGCTCTTGGGACCCTTTTCCTCCTACTGGATTGACTTGTTCAGGCTTCATATTAGGGTTTGTGCCTGGCCTTATTGTAACTTTTTATGCCATGTTTAGTTGATATCCCTGGGAGACCTGCTCTTTTCTGAAGGGAAATGGGGGAGGAGGAGATCTGGGGGAGAGGGGGGGGGGGGAAACTGGGAAGAGTAGAGGGAGGGAGGGGAAACCAGTCAGGATGTAATACTTGGGAGAAGAATAAATAAAAGAAAAAAGAGAGAAAAACCCTCAGCAAAATTAAACATAGAGAGCGAGCACATAAAGCTGGGTGGGAGGGAGGGAGGTAGAAGGGAATCAGGGAGAAGCTGAGGGAGGGAAGGAGTGTGATCAGGATATAAAAACATATAAAAATTAAAATAGAAAGTTAGGTTTATTTATTTTATATGTATTAGTGTTTTGCCTACATGTTTGTGTATGCACCATGTACATGCTTGGTGGCTGCCAAAGTTAGAAGAGGGCGGTGTCTACCTTGGAATTGGAGTTATGGACAGTGTGAGCCACCATGCGGGTGCTGGGAATTGAACCCTGGTTCTCTAGAAGAGCAGCTGCTGCTCTCAACCACTAAGTTATCTCTGCAGCCCCTATTTCTAGTTCTTGAAAAACCTCCATAAGGCCGGGCGGTGGTGGTGCACGCCCTTAATCCCAGCACTCGGGAGGCAGAGCCAGGCGGATCTCAGTGAGTTCGAGGCCAGCCTGGTCTACAGAGTGAGTTCCAGAACAGGCACCAAAACTACACAGAGAAACCCTGTCTTGAAAAAACAAACAAACAAACAAAAAACAAAAAACAAAAAACAAAAGAAAGAAAGAAAGAAAGAAAGAAAGAAAGAAAGAAAGAAAGGAAGAAAGAAAGAAAGAGAGAGAAAAAAGAAACCTCCATAGAGATTGGACTGGTTTATTGTGTGGACCACATGGCCACGACCATTGCTGCTTGACTAAGTTTCAGCATTTGGACTTGCGGATCACAGTTCTCCAGCACCCTTTTACTTTCACTTTTAATAGTTCCCACTATTATGCTTTTCCCTTTAGGAAATTTTTTGTGGGCTTTGAAGCATGAAAATGTATAAAATGGCAGCCTCTTAAACAAAATAATTCTTTGGAAAAAATCCCCACTACTGTGGGGCCATATAGTGTGATAACTCTGCTTACTCCCACACAAATTAACTCCAAGCTGCTAGAAAATTTAGGTAAGTAATACAAATAAGGTATATTTGATAAATTCCTAAGATCTACTCTGTTGGTTAAGGCTGCTCTGCTCGTGACTGGCTGGTGCTCATGGCGGCCATGCCAATGGAGGAGAGTGCTGGAGGAAAGCTTTATTGGGAGAGAGAGGGAGAGGGAGGGGGAGGGGGAGGGGGAGGGGGAGAGGGAGAGGGAGAGGGAGAGGGAGAGAGAGAGAGAGAGAGAGAGAGAGAGAGAGAGAGAGAGAGAGAGACCGCAAGGAGGGAAGGGAGTGGAAAGAGAAAAGGGAGACACACAGAGGACCTGCCCATTTTTTACGCTGGACCGCCATCCCAGGCTGATGATGTAATTAAGGACAGAATCCTTACATACTCAGGTTCACAGTAATATTTGTCTAGCTCCGTCTTCGCTCACTTAAGCTTTAGCTATTTGGATAAACTAAGCCACATAAAGAACTGCAATATTCTTTAATGGGATGTCTGATCCCCCAAGGAACTCCTTTTCCCAAGGTCAGGCATTTAGACAAAAGTCCCCATTCTCTAAGGGGCTTGAAAGTTCCTGCTTGATAAAAAGGAATCATTCTTCTTTCTGGCAAGAACTTAATAGATTTTCTGCAGCCTCTCCCTCCTGTCACACACAATAATAGGTTTCTCCAGTGATGCAGTAAGCCAGATCAAGCCAAACTGTGAAAGTATAACAGGTTTATTTGAGCAAAGCAACTCCTGAGTGGGTTCTCCAGTCCCAGAGACTGGGACCAGAGAAGCAAACGAAAGCAGGGAGACTTTATAGGTTGTAGGCAAGGGGTGTGACGTGTCTATCACAAGCTGGGTTTGTGCCCAGATAAGGTCAAAAGCTGAGCGCTTTAGGTAGGGACTTGGGCAGCAGCTTCAGGGGTAGCTGCTAAGAATGTGGAACTGGGCTTTTTGGAGCCTTTTCTTTGTTCAGAGCCTCTCTGAGTGGGCGGGGTTTGGAGAGAGAGACAGACAAAGAGACAGAGACAGAGACACCGGAATGGGACTTCCTGGATCATGCAGGGTGAGCTGGAGGTTCCAACTGAACAGAACTTTTGGCCCTTCCATTAACATATGACTGGTGCCTATTAACTTGTCCAGGATTAACTTGTCAAGGTCAATGCTAGCTTCCTCCACCCCTGATCACAAGCCACACCCCAGCTCACACCTCACTTTCTTCCATTTAATCCTTAGTGGAATTACGGAGTATAAAAAGGTGTAGTTTGTTTTTCAATAAACAGGCAGTTATCCAGGTTCACCCTCAGATTGTGTCAATCTTCTTCCCCTCCATGGCTCCGCATCTCCTCTTTGGGACCTGAACCCCTACAGGAGCCGGACTCTGGCAAGTTTACATTTCCACCAACAATGTTTGTTGGTTTTAACGTGGTAGCATGCGGCAGCTCTGTGTAATTCATTAAGCGGCGCTGTTACCGTGCGAGAAAGGCCACAAGGCACGACAAAACCAGTATCAGAGCTTTATTAGGAGAAGGGAAGGACAGAAGAGAGCGTGACCAGGCCTGTGGAAGACATGTGCACAGAGAGAAGGGGACCAGAACAGAGAGAGGGAGGAGTCTGTGACCCGATTCTTCTGGATTCCCCTGCACATGTGCACAAATACTGTGCACAAATTATATGATCACGCAGCACATGGATTATATAGGACATATGGACCCTTATTGGCTACTGAACTGCGCATGTGTAGTGGTATAGCTGGGGGAGGAGCTGAGAATTCCAACAATGTTTATTGTTAATTCTTTTCTTTCTTTCTCTCTCTATCTCTTCCTCCCTCCCTCCCCCTCTCTTTCTTTCTTTCTTTCTTTCTTTCTTTCTTTCTCTCTCTCTCTCTCTCTCTCTCTCCCCCTTCCTTCCTTTCCTTCCTTCCTTCCTTCCTTCCTTCCTTCCTTCCTTCCTTTCTTTCTTTCTTTCTTTCTTTCTTTCTTTCTTTCTTTCTTTCTTTCTTTCTTACTTCTAAGACAGGATCTCACTATGTATCCCTATCCTGGAATGCTGTATGTAGGCCAGGCTGGTCTCAAAAATCACAGAGATCTGAAGGCCAAGTTCTGGGATTAAAGGTGTGTCCCACCAGGCAGTGCTCTTATTTCTTAATAATTAAGGTAAGACAGAATCTGTGTGTGAATTTTGAGACAAGGTCTCTTTACATAGTCCTAGCTGTCCTGGAACTCACTGTGTAGACCAGGCTGGCTGCCTCAACTCACAGAGATCCACCTGTCTCAGCTTCCCAAGCACTGAGATTAAAGGCCCACACCAGCACACCAGGCTGTAAAAGAGAATAATGTTAATGTAGCTGTGATACATGCATTTCTCTGATGGCTAGAGAGCTTGAACATATTTTCTTTTTTGGTTTTTTGAGACAGGGTTTCTCTGTGTAACAACCCTGGCTGTCCTGGAACTCACTCTGTAGCCCAGGCTAGCCTGGAACTCATAGAGACCCTCCTGCCTCTGCCTCCCAAGTACTAGGATTAAAGGCATTCACCACTACCGCCCGGCGAACATTTTTTCATAAGGTAATGGGCCATTTGTATTTCCTCCTTTGTGAACTGTCTATTCATTTCATTAGCCCATTTATTGATTGGATGATTTGTTTACTTATTGCTCAGTTTTAAAAAGAGTTTCATTGCTGTATATTGTGAATTGTGACAGCCAAAGTTACATTTTATGTTTTAATTACTATGCCTAAGAGATCCATGAAACAAAAATATCTCTGATCTGCAAACCCCTTGCCCAAGGACAGATGGTTCCAGAAATGCTGGAGGCTGTTGTTTATGGGACATAACAAGTCACATGTTTTCACTCCCCTAAACAAGTTTGTTTGACCCATCTGCACTAGATGTGGTTGATCACATGTGGGTGGGAGGTTCAAAGGCAGGAAGTACGTCAGGATATACATTTGCCTCTGATTCGATGTAGTCTGGATATACATCAGGATGTGTGCTTGCCTCTGATCGGACCTGATGGGAAACACAATGAGTTACGGGTTTTCCTTCTTAATTTGCTACAAACTGTGATTCTGGGCCATTTCCTGGGAACTGGACCTGGTCAGAGCCCATCCACCTGGCCAGTATTTAATTAAAATTTGCTTCAAATTTTTCTTTAAACTGTGGGAGTGGCCTTATTCTTGATTGGTGAGATTAATAGTATATGTATAAATAAATGTTCTTATGTGTGCAAGTGCACATCTGTGTGCGGAGACCAGGGGTTGATGTTGGCTGTTTTCCTGTCACTTTCCGTCTCATCCATTGAGGCAGAGTCTTTAATTTGAACCCAGAGCTCGCTGATTTGGCTAGTCTAGCTGGCCAACCTGCTCCAGGGATCTTGAGCTCTGCCTCTCAAGCATTGGTATCCCAGGCAGGTGGGCCACACTGCCTGACCTCACCATCCACGTGGGTGCTGGGTATCCAAACCTGGCCCTCATACTTATGTGGCGAGTGCCCCCCTTGCCTGCTGTGCCATCTCTCTAGCTCTTTATTGCTTGGTTGTTGTGTATTCCAGAAACTAATCCTCTGTCAGACGTACATCTGGCAAGCAATCTCTCTCTTTTCAAAGGCTGTCTCTTCATTCCATTAACTACTTCCTTTGCTGTACAGAAATATAATTTCATGAGGTTTTTTTTTTTTTTTTTTTTTTTTTTTTGCTTTATTTCCTGTGTTATGAGAAGATTACTAGAGATGACCATTCAGACCCAGTCTATAGCCAATTGAAAGTGTTTATTCCAGCTGGCTGGCACTACACTCAGGTATTCAGGTCCTAAGTGTAGCATCAAGTGTCCAAAGCACACCGTTTCTGAAGGCAGAAGCCAAGGCCTGGTAAAGTGGGATATGGAAGTCTTGGATCAGGTCAGGTTTATTAAAGGATACAATCAATACAATACCCTCATGAATACAGAACGAAGCTGCGCCAATGTGTCTTAGTTCCCAAGGGAGAGATGGGGAAGGTATGGAGCAAGCCCTTCACAGTCGAGGAGAGGGCCGCACCTCCTCTCCCTGGACCACGCCCATTGGGTCAAACCGCTCCAATACAATTGGCTATTGGACCAAATTCCCACAACAGCCTGGCATCTGCAGGGGAGTATGGGGGTGGGGTAGGGATGGGAGCTGTGCATAAACAAGCAGTTTGATAGAAACTGAGATATCTGGGGCATCTTGACCTGGGATTCCTAGAACAGAGTTGGGTAATTTCCTGTGGGATTTTCTTCCAAGGAGATAAAATTCTAGTTAAACCTGAAATGGGCTCATCAAGAATAGAAGATGGAGGAACCTCTGCACTGTCTTGCCCTGTCACTCCTGGGCGAGTAGTCCTATTCAGAAAGTCCTCACTATGTCTATATTTTTCCTCTATCAGAATCTCAGGTCTTACATTAAGGTCTTTGACGTACTTGGAGTTGACTTCTTTTGCAGGTTGAGAGAGAAGGATCTAGTTTGAATCTTCTACAAGTAGATGTCCAATTTTCCCAGCACTACTAAAGCGATTGTCTTTTCTCCAATGTGTATTTTTTTTCCCCCAGACTTTGCCAAAGTCAGATGGTTATTATGGCTGTGTGGGGTTGGATCTGGATGTCTATTCTGTCCCATTTATCTGCATGTCTTTCTAGGCCAGTGTTATGATCTTTTCCTTACTATAATTCTGTAATATGACTTGAAATCAAGTATGGTGATAGGCCTAGGGTTATTCTTTTTGTTTAGGATCAGTTTGGCTATCCCAAGTCTTTTATGGCTCCAAATGAAACTCAAGATTTTTTTCTTCTATTTTTGTGAAAATTGGCTTTGGAATTTTGATGCAGCCTCCACTGAGTCTAGAGGATGCTTTGGGTAAGATACCTAGTTTTAATACTTACTTCTTTCAATAGCTGGTCTTTCTGTCAACTAGTGTCTTCATCGTCTTTCCTGAGTGTGTCACAAGCTTTCACGGTAGAAGTCTTTCTCTTCCTTGCAACATATTTCTCTGAAGCAATTGTGAATGAGCTTGTTGCCCTGGTTTCTTCCTCAATTTGTTGGTTATTGGTGTATAGGACCGCTACTGGCTTTCATACACTAATTTTGTATCCTGCATTTTGCCAGACACAGTTATCAACCCCATGAATTTTCCAGTGGAATCTTTAGGGTCTCTTTTATGTAGAATTATATAATTTGCAGATAAGGATCCCTCTTCATTTCTTAATTATATACTTCTATTCCCTTTCTTGCCTTATTGATTTAGCTAAGACTTTTAAGTGACACATATTGAATAGGAGTGGAGAGAGCAGACATCCTTGTTTCATTCCTGATCTTAGTGGATATGTTTAGAATCTTTCTCCCTTTGACACAACGATGTCTGTATGTTAATCATACGTAGATGCCTTGGAACTGGAGTTACAGACAGTTGTGAGCTGCCATGTAGGTGCTGGGAATTGAATCCTGCTCTTCTGGAAGAACAGCCAGTGCTCTTATCCTCTGAGCCATCTCTCCAGCCCGATCTTTCAGAACTTAAAAATTTCAGAATCTCTTTCAGAATTTAAAATTTTAAATTGTTATTATTACTCTGTGGGGTGTGTGTGTGTGCGCACGCACCAGAGGACAACTCTCAGTTCTTCCACCTTATGGGATCCAGAGATCAAGCGCAGACTGTAACACCTGCATACAGGTGTCTCTACCCATTGAACCACCCGACTGGGCCCTCTCTGCTTGTATTGTTTCGTTTTTAATGTACACATTGGTAGCTATGAAGTTCCCTCTTAGGACTGCTTTCATTGTATTCTACCAGTTTGGGTATGATGGGTTTTCATTTTCATTCAGTTCTAGAAATTTAAAACATTGTCTTCTCGATTTCCTCAATGGTCCATTCATCATTTAATAGTTTAATTAATGATTTTCTTCATGATAAGAAAAATCTTGCCCAGAGAGAAGACTTCAGACTTTGGCTCACTGCAGTATGTACCTACAGCCAGGAGAAACAGGCCCACTATTTAGGTCAATCTAAAAGTTAAAGGATGGGCAGATTTTTCTTCTCTATCTATCTAGAAGCCATCAGCCAGCTCTGCCTGAGCTCACATGCTGCTGTGGGAGATCCTTTCTGCAGCAGCCATCTAAGAGGGATGTCACACAGATTTTAGCGACATCATTGGTTATCAAAGTGCCTGAAAGTAGACCCTGGGTTCATCACTCTGGAGACCAACCATGGAGGCCGTGGGGGTGCTGGTGAGGAGGAGCCAATAGATGGATGCTCTTATGAACCCAACAGGAGTTCTAATGGACTTTGCTTTGGTCATTTAAAAAATCTCCTCTTTTTGATTTCTCCTGGTTCCCCGCCTAGTTCTGATAATGCCATAAAAAGTTACATCTGAAACCTGTTTATCCTTATGAGGCCTGTCAGCAAGGTGAACCTGCCTGTGAGTTTGTCTTTTTCATCAGAAGATCTAGTAGTTCTAGAAAATCAAGGTCTAGGGGTTGGGGATTTAGCTCAGTGGTAGAGCACTTGCCTAGCAAGCACAAGGCCCTGGGTTTGGTCCTCAGCTCTGGGGGAAAAAAAAGAAAGAAAATCAAGGTCTATTCTCATACATGAAAAAGCATTGACCAAGCAGCCATACCCTTGGGGGAGATGCTGGGTGCCTGCTGCTTTCAAACAGATGAAGCTAGTTTAGCCATCAATACCATCAGAAATCCGAGAAGGATAAATTATAGCAGGAAGTGTAATCCAAATGTATCAATTGAAATGACAGATTTACCAGCTAACTGATTATCCTGCTAGGCTCCTGTGCTCTTGATGGCTTCATTGGGGGGCAGAGGTCATAGGTCTTTGGCTGTCACATAGGACAGCATTTTACCTTCAGCTGTTGCACAGGACACCATAGGCTTTCAGCTGTCAGAACCAGAAGGTCTGAAATTTTCCTGTGCATGAGGAACTTGGGAAAATTGGCCTACCTTGACATAGGTAGAGGGGGGCAGTCAACCCAACAGTGTCCACAGTTTGTGCAGGCCCTGTAAGCAAGCGAGGCATGGGGCAGTTTTTCCCAGTGGTTAGCATCAGCACTATCCAGGTCAGTGCCCCACCTGTCTTCTTTGGAGACTTGAGGGTTACTTCCAGGGGCTGTCTTTTCTGTCTGTCACAGGAAGCTTCTTCCACTAAACATTTAAAATGCCATATTCAGCAGAACTCTGAAGAATTTGAGGACCATAATCTATTAAAGATACCTGATTTTAAGCAAACTTCACGTATTTTTAGTTATTTGCTTTAGGCTTAACCTTGAAAAATATATAGGAAGCTAAATAAAGCTTATACCTATAAATAAATTACATCAGTACTTAGCATGAAAACACATTCAAGAATTTGATTATTTATAAGGTAACTATTAACTTGCGTGTGTTGGTTGTCTTTAATGGTTTACAATAAGTTAGTATTTTACAAGATTAGGATTTGTATTTTTATCCTTGTTAGTTTTAGCCTTTTTGCATGGAAGCTCTTTTAGTACTGAAATAATACTTTAAATCATAAATACAGACCACGGGAAACTGAAAACTTTATTTTCCTGGTCCTTTCACAGTACACCATTACAGACTATCACAGTTTCTTGTATGACTCAGTTTATCAAAATAGCTAAAGCTTAACAAAGTTGGAAAAGTCAAGGAGGATGGAAATCCGTTCTTAAGTCAGTCTCTGTGAGAGTAACACTCTATAGTCTGTTTGCCAGACTGCTTAGGCCATTGTCTTGCTGTATCGTAAGACAGGAATATCTCAGTTTCTGGTGTTCCCGTGCTTGGTGCTCATAGCTGTGGCCCTAACTCATATATATATATATATATATATATATATATATATATATATATATATATATATATATATATATATATAATCTTTATTGATAGATAATTCACATAGTATACAATTTTCCTGTTTGCACAATTTGTTAGACTTTAGTCCAGCATCTTCATAGGCCCATGACACCATCACCACTTCCTGTTTTAAAACATCACTGTCTTCAATTTCTTTCTTTCCTGGCTTACAGCACAATGGGAGAACCCCGGAGGGCAGAAGTTCGCTTCCGATGTTTCACTATCTTGCATCTAAGCTGTTAACATTCAATATGCAGGATACACAGACAGGGAACTTCCCTTAAGCATTCAGGAGGGTTGAATATTGCAGGGAATTAGCATAGGGAGGATATCAAGGTCAAAGTCAGCAAGCAAGGCAACAGTTACCCAAAATGGGGGCCAGGGACCTATAGGTGCCCCCCACTCCTTTTACTAAAAAATGAGCTTCTGACTTAGGTTGCATGGGATGTCAGCAGGTCACCTTACCCATCATGGAGACGCCTGTCCAGGCCACACAGGCACTCTGTCTTAGGTTGGTGAGTGCCCCCCAGGTATTACCCTTCTCTGAATACTCATTATCATACAGGCTCAATCGTGTGAGAGCTGCAGAGTTAACTGTTGCCAAAGATCTCTAAGTGGCGCTGGTGGCCCTAACTCTCTCTTCTGTTTATTTATGTTTTTAAGATTACATATTAATAAAGACACCATACAATAAAATATTTTATAAACTCAAAATGCCCCATGAATATTTAACAAGCTGTTTTTGTTTACTTTAAAATTTCCTTTTAAAAGTTTAAAATCTCGCAACTGTGGTGTCCTGTGATATCAAAAAATAAATTAAGTACCTATTTTACTTCAAGAGGGAAGAAACAGCACTGCCACAACCTAGACAAGGCAAGACCAAACTCCAACAGTGCAGCAACTCCATGCTCAGCATCTGGGGTTCACTCACTGTGCTCTGGGATTCCAGAGCGCTCGGGTCACCTCTCCAGCTCCACCCTCGGTGGCACATACAGCCTGCTCCATTTCATTGATGGCACCAGCATCTCCAAAACAGCTGCAGTCCCCCATTGCAACTGGGCTGACTTTTCATCACTCACCCCTCATAGGCTGTCTTTAGGAACTCCAGCCCTGCCACACAGTGCCAAGCCTCAGTTGCTCCCCACGTGTTTGCCTCCATTCTGATGGGGGTCACCAGTTAGGATGGTAACAAACCACATATTGCCTACATCTCACAGTTCCTTTAAGATCACCTATGTGTTTTTAACTATCAACCCCCTGTGTTATGAGTTTTAAGCTAATATTTTTTTTGTTACAGATTTTACAATTTTTTTTTTTTTAAGCTGAGGATCGAACCTAGGGTCTTGTGCTTGCTAGGCAAGCCCTCTACCACTGAGCTAAATCCCCAACCCCAATTTTACAAATTTTTAACCATACCCAATAACCTTACAAATTTTGAGGTACAGAAAGTTCTCATAACAGTCTTACAAATCTTAAGATAAGTTTTATATATTAGCAAAAGTTTTAGGCAGTTAAATGAGCAATAATCTAATTTTTTAAAGCTGTTTTGCTTTGCTCTCTTTTCTCTGTCACAAAATCAGGTGATTCTCCTGACATAGGACAGAGAAGAAACTTTAAATAAGCATGCTTGGGTCTGGAGAAGGGAGAGCCATAACTTAACTTCAGAGACAGCTTTCCAATAAAGTACAACAGTATAAAACAACTTTAATATTATCCACACCCAAGAGATGTTTGAATCCCTGCTAACCTGAATCCAGTGACCAGAAAAGTCCAGAGATAAGAAATTTTGAGCCCTGGCCATTGAAGTAGCCAAGGCATGCGGCATCAGTGGTGGCCAGTGGCTGGTGTAGCAAAGACGGCAAAAACCAATACCAATAAACACCCAAAGGAGACCAGTCAGAAACAAAGCATGCAGTGGCTGCCGTCATTCATATATTTAACTGGGCCTGACCAATTTCCAACTCGGCTCCTAGTATTCAAACAACCAGAACCTGGCTGGTGGTGTGATGTCTCACTTTTTGCTGTGGATGGGAGAGTACTGGGTTTTGTCAGACCTCTCCTCATTCCAGATCTGGATCTCAACAGAACAAGAAAATTACTGTGACATACCAGGGAAGGCCTCCATAGATGCTCACTGCTTTTCTCGGCAGGCAGTTCTTTCTGATAGTCTGAGAAACCAAAAGCATGGCTTGGAGTCTTGGAATGTCTCAAGGTGCATACCTCCGAGGTAGCCCTTCAGCCCTGGAGTCCTGGAGTGAAGGTCCAGTTTTAGAATTTGGGTGCATGGTGTGATCTTGCTAGGGACCTCCAGAAAATGTTAATTCCACCGGGCAAGAGTAAGACCACTACCACAATTTTGAGCTAAATTTGAAGCAAGCTTTATTAAATATGGCTGGGATGATGGCCAAGCTCATATCCGGGATTTCCAGAGTATGAGATTCAGGGGTTTATAAAGGCAAACCCCACAAGACTATGCATTTCATGCTTTTTTCCAACCAGGGGCAAGTCTACATCCTGACACACCTCCTGCCTATTGTGATAAGGTGCATATACTGTGCAATTGGTGCAGCCAAGCTTGTTACAGAAGTGCAAACACATGGCTTGTTATCTTATGTGAACAGCTCTCAGCATTCTAGGAAGTTATCTGTCCTTGGGCAAACGGGGGGTTACAGGTGAGAGGCATTTTTGTTTTATAGAACTCTTAAGCACAGTTTAAACTTAAACTTAAAACATAACTTTAGCTGGGCGGTGGTGGCGCACACCTTTAATCCCAGCACTCCGGAGGCAGAGCCAGGCGGATCTCTGTGAGTTCAAGGCCAGCCTGGTCTACAAAGTGAGTTCCAGGAAAGGCACAAAACTACACAGAGAAACTCTGTCTCGAAAAACCAACCAACCAATCAACCAAACAAACAAACAAAAAACAAAACACACACAAACCCTATAACTTTAGCCATCACATGTCCACACTATGTCCACTACCTGCCTATCAGTGACTTATGAGTACTTTCACTTATCAGATTGACTGTGGTGTTGTTGTAATACTTGAACTCACAGAACACTTACTTTACTTAATAATAGCCTCAAAAGGCAAGGATAGTGATGCTGTCAGTTCAGATAACACACACACACACACACACACACACACACACACACACACACACACACACAAGCTGGGCATATAGCTCAGTGGTAGAGCCTTGTCTACCTTATGATCTTAGGTATAGTTCCAAGAATCTTAAAAAAAAAAAAATTGAAGTCGACATACAGTTTATACCCTATTTGTATTTGTGACTGGGGAGATGGCTCAGTTGATAAAGTGTGAGAACCTAAGTTCAGATTCCCAGAACCCACATAAGAAGCCTAGAGAGACCATGACCCCAGAAATAGCAAGACGAGAGTCAAAGTTAGGCAGTTCTCTGGGCCTGCTGGCCAGCTAGCCTAGCCTATTTGGTAAAGTTCCTGGCCTTCACACATGTGCACACATACTTAAACGTGTACCCTGCACCCACACATGAACATGTACCCACACATCAACATGCAAACACACATGCATACAATAAAAATATATCAAGTACTTCCTTTAAGTAAAAACATGAAAATTATTCACTTATTAGGGAAAAAAAGAATGGCATGCTGAAGTGGCTGAGAATGAAATCTATCTATCTGTCTATCTATCTATCTATCTATCTATCTATCTATCTATCATCTATCTATCTGTCTATCTATCTATCTATCTATCTGTCTGTCTGTCTGTCTGTCTGTCTGTCTGTCTGTCTATCTATCTATCTATCTATCTGTCTGTCTGTCTGTCTGTCTATCTGTCTATCTATCTATCTATCTATCTATCTGTCTGTCTGTCTGTCTGTCTATCTATCTATCTATCTATGAAGCTGTTGTTCACATTATCATTTTTAGTTGAGTCTCAACTTCAGCGCATTATGGTAAAACAAAACAAAACAACGTATACCTATCCTTTAAAAATGGTTGTGAATTGCTTTAGGACCTAGTATGCAGTCAATTTAAAAATAGTAATTTAATGTGTGTTTAAGAAAAAGGATAAGTAGATTTTATCAGGTATGTACAGGTCTCCACATTTGCCCATTAAATCAATATTACTTTCTGCTTGAGCTTTTTTGTGCTTAGTAACTTTTTTGTCTCTGTGGCTAATCAACAGTGAATGAACTGCATTCAAGTATTCCATTATGTTTTGATTTGTCGATTTTTTCTCCCAGTTTATGGGATGACGGATTTGCTTTGTATATTTTGAGACTATTTCATTTGGTACCTGCAAGTTGAGAATTTTTATATAACTGTGCTGAAATGACATTCCCTTTTATTTATTTTTAAAAAACTGTTTTATGTGTATGAGTGTTTTACCTGCATGTATATGTACCTGTATGTGCCTGGTGCCCATGGGGACCAGAAGAGGGCATCAGATCGATAGGAACAGGAGTTATGTGAGCTTCCACATGGGTGCTGGGAATCGAACCTGGGTCCTTGGTTTTCTGGAAGAGCAGCCAATGCTCTTAACCTCTGTGCCATCTTTCAAGCCCCTCACCTTTAAATTTGGTTTTAAATCAGCGTGCAACAGGTTTTATAATGGCGTTCTCAAGTACACTGTGTTTTTTTGATCCTCCTTCATACTCCTCTCCCCCACCTCCCTTCGAAATTAAATTCTGATCATGAAGTTATTTCTTTGTATGTTTAGTAATTCTCTCCCTGCCCTTTAAAAAAGTCTCAAATTCAAGATCCTCTTGAGTCAGCCTCCAGAACGCTGGGATTAGAGGTGGGTACCACCACACCACCATTATTTAAAAAGAACAATTTCATTCTTTTAAAGCTAATTGGTCCGATATGAACATGGCTATCCCATGCTTTTGGTTAGAATTCATCTTGCCCAGGGGCAGCACCACTCTGACGTGAGCCGGGCTCTCCCACATCAGCCATCAACCGAGACCATCCCCTCTGACATGCACACAGGCCAGTCTGGTGAAGGCAATTCTTCACTTGAGGACCCCTTTCTCGGGTGTGCCGTAGTTGACAACCGAGATTGCTTATCACAAGGACTTTCCCCTAAGATGGTTCAGAAAAAAAGTTGTGTGTATCTACAGAGAGAGAGAGAGAGAGAGAAAGAATGGAATGAAATAATAAAAGAGTAAAATGCTAACGAGGAGAGCAAGGAGGACGGGGTAGTCCTTGAGTTCTTGGTTCTGCAACTTTTTCTTAGTTTGAGTTCTTTTCCAAATAGAAAATTAAAAACAAACAAAAACCCTGTCTTTAGAATTTGTTAAAGGAAGCCTGAAAAGTGGGGAGGAAATCATGCAATTTGTTACGTCATTCAGCCCTAGAGTCATCTTACTGCTGGCCCTCACGAACTGGTTTCTACAGGTGGGCTCCTTCAGCCGCCCACCTATGGAGGATACATAGGAGAGGGGAGCCACAGCCTTCAAAGTACTCCTCTCCAGTTTAGCACAGCAGCTGGACATCTTATAGAGGGTACAGCTCTAGAGCCTAGAAGAAACAGGATTTGAAGATGGAAAGATAAAAAGGTACATTCCGTTTCAGTGCCGCTACGCCTCTGCAGACTGAGTTCTGAGTGGCCTAACGTGCCTGCCCCTTCCTGGTGGATGTCTTTTCATGGGGCACCCTGGGAAGCCTTGCTGCCTGTGGTCTCTGCAGAGTTCCCTGCCTCGAGGCACTGCAAGGGATAGATACTTTTCTGTTGCTGTGGTAAAATACCATGACTTATGGCAGAAAGAGTTTATTTTGGCTTATGGTTCCAGATGGATAGAGTCCGTCATGGCGGGAAAGGCATGGCTTGACAGTAGGAACAGGAAGCTTGCTGATCGCAGTTTCAACCCCACACAGAAAACAGAGAAAGCAACGGGGTGGGGTGGGGTGGGGTGGGGTGGGAGGGTGGGGGAGAGGTGGGGGGGTGAGGCTATAAACCCCCCAAAGTCACTCCCAGTGATGTATATTTTCTAGCAAGACCCCACCTTCTAAAGGCTCCATAACCACCCCACTCACTGGGGACCACATGTTCAGATACATGTGCCTGTGAGGAACGTTTCACCAGCTGCCCATGACTAATGTGAGATGGGACCACAGGCAAACATTCCTTCAGGACAGTGTGCAGCGCTACTCCAGGAGTCTCTGGAAGGCAGTGGTCCTCAGCAGGCTGCACCTGTGACTCGTTCTTACCTTGGCTTTCCCTCCACTGTTGGCCCACGCCTGACTGTTTCCTGGGACCACAGGAACAGCCTGTGCCTCAGCTTTGGCCTCTGGTGGGAAATTGGGAGAGAAAAATGTACTGGGGTTTTCTTCTTCACGGGGGAATTAGGTCAAGACCAGGGCGTCACTGGAAGAGACTCTAACACTCAAGTAGGGAGGGTGCTGACTGGTAATTTAGTGGAATCCCCACAGTCCTGAGCAGCAGAGTGAAGCAGGTGACGTTTATGTTAAACACCAATGATGAACTTAGCATCCTCCTGCCTCATTTGTCTGTGTTCTCTTTGCCTTGTCGTCCCTTTGTCTCCTTCCACTTTGTCCTCTTCCCATCTGCTCTCCACCATCACTCTGGGTTTCTGATCCTTCTATCTGCCCACTGTTAGTGAACAAAGTTGGAGTCAGTCTTGCTTGTTGGACCGAAAACCTGTGGGTAATATCTCACGTTTGGGAGGGAAGGGCAAGATTAGACCACATCTCTCACGAAGGCTTTGCTGGGCAGTAGTGGGACTGATCTCTAATAGTCCTTTCTTCACACACGGAGAAGAATTGATGGGAGGATTGGCAGAAAGTATGATGTGTGTGTGTGTGTGTGTGTGTGTGTGTGTGTGTGTGTGTGTGTGCACACGTGCGCGGAGCCGAGGCTGGCCTCAAACTCATTGTGTAGTCAAGGATGGCCTAGAACTCTCCATCCTCTTGCCCCTATCTCCCAAGTACTGGGATGACAGGTGTGCACCATTACACCAAACTGTTCAACTTCTGGAGTTACAGAAGCACCAGTTGGCTTTCAGAACTGAGTAAGCGGCCCCTCAGCTGAGTCTCCTCTCTCCAATCTGCTCTTTGGCTGGCTCATGCAAATGTATTCATGGTGAGGGGTGGGCAAACAGATCTGGAGGCTTTCTGGGAGACTCATGAGGAAACTGCCATGGCCTCTTCTCAAGGTGACATAGAGCAAAAGCTGTTCGGAGGGATCTTCTTGCCAGTTTTTAAAACCGTGTCAGCACATACACACAGGCACATTTCAAGACCACTTTATTACCAAAACAAATAAAGGAGATTGGCATTTAAATAAATTATACAAATATCTCAAGAGGTAAGGTTTGCAGCCCTTCCAGGGAATCCTATGTCACAGGTCAGTGTCTGTGAGAACATCCACAGCAATTGAAAATCTGGATTATTCTGTTCCCTTGCGCCCTCCCTTCCTGCCTCGGTCATGTCCAGAGCATCAGTCTGTGTGATGCTTACACTCTGCCCCAAGAGTTGCAACTGTGGAGTTTTCCTTGGCACCTTTTTTTGTACCCCTGCCCCCTGTGTTTCTAATAACACCTTCACCGTGTGTTCTGTGAGTGTATATAGCCTCAACATGTTGCAGATCCTTGCCCCCTCTCTCTAAAACAAGCCCAAACCCCAGGCCACCGGTGAGTCAGCGATCCCTTTCAGTTCCAGGCCTGACCTGCAGGTTAATGGGATCTAGACACTTGGTTTAAAAAGGCCTTATAATGTCCTCCAGCTCTGTGACCTTCTTCTGCTTCTTGGACTTTGGAGGAGGTGGAGTAGGGGAGGGTAAATTGTCATTGGCTGGGGTTCTCTTCCTCCTGGAATTTGGCACTTGGAGTGCTGGGCACAGTGAATCCCAGATAACATTGTCTTTTAGCCTTCCAAGTTTGGGGCTCCATTTGCAGCCAGATGGCATAATGAATTCACTGAGACGCAGCATCTGTGGCCAAGAATGTGCTGGCTGTCAGAGCACTGTGCTTTAACTCTGTGGAGGAGCCTCACTAGCTCACTTCACACATGGACACATGACAAAGGTCAGGCTCAAGTTAGGAAGTGGGATGCTCTCCCAGGTTGGGCCGGCCCAGCCTGTTGGCACAGGGGTCATGACTGAAGGAACTTGGAGAACAATGGGAAGAGGCCGGATTTTCTGTGTAACTTGTATGGCAGGGTGTGTGTGTGTGTGTGTGTGTGTGTGTGTGTGTGTGTGTGAGAGAGAGAGAGAGAGAGAGAGAGAGAGAGAGAGAGAGAGAGAGAGAACCTATTTATTTTCAAGCCAACAGTGGATCTCTAGTTACTTCCCTGTCTTCCTGAGAATTTAATTTCCATTTTTCATCTTTCCTGGGGGAAGGAGGTCCTGAGAGTGTTAGGAGTGTTAGGAGGTCCCTGTAAAGGGAGATGCAGTCTGGAATAGTCCTTCACATCTGTACCCAGTTGGATGCTGAAGCTAGCGCCTCAGAACTTTCTCCTCCACCTGTCAGGGCCTCCCGCCACAGCTCCGGGCTCCAGGCTGGTAAGAGAGAGTTCAAATGGCTGGCTTTTTCCAAGTGGAAATGGAAATGGACATGGCAGATTTCCCCAGGAGAAGTGCTGTGGGCTCTGAGGTCAGGTGGACTGTCAGGCCTAGGACCCACCGGTTTGCCCTGAGTTTGCGTTAACAACCGACTTCCCTTTCCATGTCTCTCGTACAAAGAGGGGTGCTCGAAAGGTCTTGTGATAACAGCTGCTGCTGCATCGTCGGAGGATTCTGCTGGCCACCTGTTCTCCAGAATGGGGCAGCGTCCAGGCAGGGATGATTGAAGAGGTCCAGTCAGCTCCCTGGTGGGTTGTCCCTGGAGAGGTAGTGCTGACAGTCTTGAGGGGCCGCCCACTGCCACACTAGAGTCTGAAGTGCTGGACAGCAATGGGGAACCTCAGCAGTCTTAGTGAGAGAAATGGCCACAGAGACTCCTGGATTGTGGATAGTACCGTGTCTTTGAGGCACAGAGCTGACAACTTTGAGGCAATTGGAGGGACAAGCTTCAACATTCTAACCCAGCTCATCCCGGTGTCCCACGACAGCCCAAGACCCTTCCGAGGCCAGACCACCCAGGCCACAGACCCGTCTGAACTGCACTCCAGCTCAGCACAGTTGCTCTTATCTTTCTGTTCTTGGTTCACCCTTAAGGCTGGAAGTCAAGGCGTCCATCAGCTGCCATGGGTGGGGCGTGTGTAGATAGGCAGAATAAGATTACTGCTGGCCCAGGCTTCAGTGGGAAGGGAAGGGTGACGAGGTAGGCCCACCAGACTCTCATCCTTGCCAACCCTCGTCTGGACAGGCTCTTCCAGCTGCAGAGGCTAAGATGGCTCTCTCCCAGGGAGACAGGGAAGTGGGGGGGGGAGTCAGAGAGAGAACAAGGAGTTGAGAGAGGATCTAGAGCCTTGGTGGACGGACACTTCTCTCTGTCACTTCCTGTGGTCCTGGGCTTATCGTCCATGGAAATACCAGGTGCCAGGAGCTCAGGAGGCAGTATGGGAACCAAAGGAGCCCTCACAGGGCAGTCAGGGTCTCTGTGTGAAACATGCTCCCGAACATCTCCTGCAGAGACCATAGGAAGGAAGGGTGAGGGCAAGGGAGTGTCGGACCTGCTGGTGTTAGAGCGGCTGCAACCTAGAGGTGACTATGCACCACAGGCCAGAATGAAGCATCCTGAGGGAGATTCTGTGTGCAACTGTGCAGGGGAGAGGCAGGCTAGCACAAGACACGAGCTGGTACTGGCGATGGGAAGGAGTGTTAGTAGCATCGAATTGTGTCCCACCGGCCTGTGCTATGTAGTTTTATTACACTTTCCTCTTGGGGTGTCAGCTTCATTTTTGCCCCGTTAGGTAACACCAACGTCGAGACTAGAGAAGCTGTATCGTTTCTGTCCCACCTAGATTTTTAACTGTTAAGAAATATGCCGGAGATTCCAAGAGGACACGGGAATCAGCCTGTTAGATCTCAGGTGTCCCTCGCCATCGTCAGCACTCTGAGTGACACACTCAGAGGGGACTCAAACCGGAAAGAACGGGAAGAGAGATGCTTTTAACAGGTTCAAATCCAGATGTCTCTAAACGTAGTCACCTGCTTCCTTTTAATTCAGGGCACTGGAATGATGATAAATTTCGCAGGTCCCAAGCAGGCAGTAACATATTGCATAGCTTTTAGGGGTTTTTTTTGTTTGTTTGTTTTGATTTACTTATTTATTTATTATGTATACAGTGTTCTGCCTGCATGTGTGCCTGCATGCCAGAAGAGGGCACCAGATCTCATTACAGATGGTTGTGAGCCACTATGTGGTTGCTAGGAATTGAACTCAGGACCTCTGGAAGAGCAGCCAACGCTTTTAACCTCTGAGCCATCTCTCCAGCCCATGCTTTGAGTTAAATGCTTATCCAGTTGCAGTAATGATTCATTTATGCCCCTAAACTTCACTGAATTCTCCCAGAATGTAGTTTCCAAAGCACAGGGGCCTTTGTTCACTGCTGTCTGTCCACCTGCAACAGTGTCAGGCAAGCAGTGGGTGTTCCATGAACACCTCATGGAGTGATGGAAGACAAGTGGCCTCGTCTTCCAGTCCTGGTGTGGACAGCTGAACTAAATGTCTCTTATTTTACAGATAGTAGTAACAACAGGCCCAGTGATGTCGCACAGCTTGGCCACAGTCACAGGTTGGCACACTGGAGAGTTAAGAATAGACAGCAGTTCTCTGGGACTTGGTCCAGAGGCTCCTCATTCCACAGGATCCCTGTGTATGGGTGTGTGTGTGCGTTTATGTGTGCGTGTGTATGTGAGTGTGCAAATGTGCATGTGTGTGCATATGTGTATATGTGCATGTATGTGTATGTGTGTATATGTGTGTGTATGTGTGTGCATGTGTGTGTGAGTGTGTGGTGTGTGTGTGTGTGTGTGTTTATGTGTGCGTGTGTATGTGAGTGTGTAAATGTGCATGTGTGTGCATATGTGTATATGTGCATGTATGTGTATGTGTGTATATGTGTGTGTATGTGTGTGCATGTGTGTGTGAGTATGTGGTGTGTGTGTGTGTGTGTGCTGATGCTGAGAAGAATCGAGATCTATTATTAAAAGAAAGGGGAAACCTCGCCACCCTCGAGGTTGCTGCTCCGAACTGGAGTGGACAGGCAGCAGCAAACACCTTCTGCAGAAGCAGGTCCTTGTCCCTCTCCTCCCTCACCCTTGCCCCTCTACTCACCCGCTCTAAGTCCCAATAGCTGGGACCGTCCTCTTGGGAATCACATAAGGAGAGCTCAGTGTCTCCCGGAGCCTGAGGGAAGGGAGAGGGTGCGGGGTAAGTTCAGTACCGGAGGGAGGTGCACAGTGGCAGGAAGGATGTTTGAGAGGATCCCATGCTTCCCTCATCCCTTTCTCTGGTCCCCCCCCCCACCTGCCTCATGATACAGCACAGCCATAGGCAGATGCCCATAGGACCTCCCTTGTGGGCGTTATAGGCAGGGATGGGCACAGGCTGCCTGACTTGGAATTCCTTTCTTTTCTCTGGAATTCTGCAAAGGCAGGATAATCTGACTCCCTTTTCTGGCTTTCTTACTGCACTGTTTTAAGGCATGTGTATGCATAGTGTATGTAATTTATAACGTGTAATAGAGAATCTATGTAATATAAATTATTTATAAATATTAAAACAAGGGGGAAGAGATGGCTTGGTGGGCAAGGGCACTTATCACCAAGCCAAAGAACCCAAGTTCGATTCCCAGGGCCTACACAACTGGATATTATTGGTGTAATGACAAATAAGGATTCTCCAAGAGTCCCTGTGGACAAGGTTCATGAATCAGAATGCTTCCCTAGTCTCCCAGGACCTGCAAGTGAGGGGAGGCTGGGTCTGGCTCTCCAGCTTCTGAAGTTATAGACAGTTATTTGTATCTGCCTCTCAGATCACTCACTGAGCTAGTAAGTTAAATGCCAAGAGGCTGAGACAAAACTCAGCCTCTCCCTCCAAGCCTGAAATCTCCAAGCCAGGACACCCACCACTACTACAAAACAGTGAAGGTGGTGGCCAGCGAGACACCAGATACATGGAGCAGTTAGTAAAATTATATTTTTGTATAAGAATGTATAATCATTGCTTCACCCTAACCAGAAACAATGAAAAGCCGCGTGTGGCAGGCGATGGTTGGTGGTGCCCATTCTACAGATAAGGAAACCGTGATTCAAGAGAGTGAGGTGGCAGAATTGGTGATGGAACTGAAACCCTCTTCCTGTTCTTTCTAACATGCATTGGTCCTCCTGTTTGTGGGAGCCCTAGGATTCTTCAGGTGTGGAGACCTTACCCCTTGGAAGCTGCTTGCTGGGACTTCTCTAGTATTCGCCTGGGCAAAGAGGACTGCATCATGGATGCTGGGGAACACATGATTGCGCTGGACACACCCATCTTCGAAGACTCCTCCATGGCTGATGTCATTGTACACCTGGGCTGGAAGGAGACAGGTATGGTGAGGAAAAAGTAACGGCAGTTGTGGTTTGGAGCTGGAGGGAGGGGCTGGTGAAGAGGACACTTGGCCCTGCAATATCAGTTCTGGACAGCAGAGGGAAGCATGATCTTGAAAATACTGAGCCCTCAACCCAGTGCGGAAGGAAGCCTTTGGATTTGAGAAGTTGCCAAAGAAAGGTTACTACATCACACTCTAGAGATGGTTTCCCGGGAGTGTTCATTGAGGGTAAGAGTAATGAACATGCTCGTTATGGGGTCCTTGCAGAGTCCTGCTGGGCGGTATCTGTGCCTCTCTTTCATATATCTCTTGGGTCCTTGTGTGCTGTCTGTACTAGGCATATGTGAAAATTCAGTGAGTGTCCTTTGCTCTGAGGCATGTCCTTGGAGCTGCTTAAAGCATCCTCTGGAGACAAGTCCCTGGGAAGTTAGGGTATGTGAGTTTTCTGGGCCTCTACAGATCCATGGATCTTATTTGGAAAGGATCCTGAGTTCAACCAGCCAAACCTCCAATTTACATGGGTGAAGATGGACCCCAGACAGTAAAGTGACTTGGCTGACTTGAGTCAGGACACACACAAGTTAGTGGTGAGCAGATTATAATCCTGCCTGCTCTCAACCACATCAACATACCCCACCCCCAGGATGCTCACGAACCCTTCCCCTCTGCATCCCTTCTCCAGCTTCTGGCTCCCTAAAGGCCCACCCAGCCCCCACTTTTCTTACCATGGATGTTCACCAGGAAGATCTGGACTCCGATCTTCCCATAGGTGGAGCTTAGCTAGAGAGGTTGGGGAGGGGAGAGGAAGGGAGGAGGGGACGGAAATGGGGAGAAAAGAAAGGAAAGGAATGTTCTGAGTGGGTCTTAAGAGGGACTCACGAAACACACTCCAGAGGGGAAGCCAAACAAACAAGCAGTCCTGAGGGCCCTGGCAGCCACAGGCATGAGTGGTAGAGGGCACCCCACGTCTCTCTGGAGTGTTGGCCAAGGCCTCTCTGAGAAGTGGAGCGGAAATGGGGCTTTGCCGGTGTGGCAGACACTTAAAGTTACCATGGTCCTTTTTCAATGCTCAGGACCAAGGCTCAGTTAGGCACGTTGTGAAGTCCGGGAATCTAGGTCTAGTCTAGAGAAGCTAACAGAGCTCAACACCAGGGAGGGACCTTTGCTGTCCTTGTGACATTAGCCAGTACATTCTCAGTGCCCCTCTGACCTCCTGGGTTGCCTCCATCTGAGCCCTTCCAAGGCTTGCTGTCCAACTGACATTAACAGGGCCACTGATTAGTAATCAGATGGGCCTTTCTATTCATGGCATCTGCAAGCTGCCTGTTTGGGACACACCATTGTTATGTTTTCTTCTCTCCTGACGTGGCTGTTGAGTATAGGAAGGGGCAGCAGAATCAGGAGCCAAACTGGCCTCATTCAGAGGACCCAAGGTGGGTTCTGGGGACTGGTGACAAAGAACTCAGGATGGCCTTGGTGGATGTGTTGAGACTCAGGGAGCTTGCTCCAACACCTCATTGCCCTAAGAGTATATCCACCCTGCTTGCATCCGGGACAAGGAGTCCCTAGGGTCTGGAACCTTCCTCAATGAGTTCAAAGGAGGGCCTGGGGGTAAGAGGGCAGGAGTAGGGGCACATACCCTCCTCCCTGCCCTACGAGGCCTCACCTTGGCTAGGGCTTTGATGCCCATCAGGTCCACGAAGCTGACTCCACTCATGTCGAGGATGAGCGTGTGGAAGGGAACAAAGGGTGGGACGCTGGCTAGCGCGTCACTAGGCTCTGTGGGGGACTGAGTGGAGGAGGGTGGCTCACACGGGGCAGCTGCCGAGGTGCTTGGGCTGAAGGTGATGTAGGATATATTGGCATCTCCTGCAGGCGCTTGGTTATTGTTGGGGTCAGTAGAGGGAGCAGTCTCAAAGTCCTGCTGGAGTTCCTGCAGAGAGACCGTCTGTGGGTGGGAAGGGGACAGTCAGGGACTGTGGCGTTGAACCCCAAGCAGAGGCAGGTAACATCTCAGCTTGGTAGTGAATACAGGCTTCCCCTGAAAGTCCTTCCTGTGGGAGGCTTGCAAGCTTCTCTCTCCCAATCCAAGTGGGAAGAACCTTCCAGAGAAGCTGGAAGCCTTGGCCACTCTGCTTGAGAGGAAGCCCCTCTGGAGACAGGACTCCCTGTGCATTTGCCCATGTCTGCCCTGCCTGCTTCTCCCACCCTTGCACCCTCACACAGCCTGGGCACCTAGGAAATTCCCACTGGAGATAGGAGGCAGTGGTTGCTCCGGGAGCTGGCAGCCTCTTCCCTAGAAGAGTGCCCAGCAGTGCTGGCAGAGACTTCCGCCTGCCTCTCCATGTGCTGCAGAGCCAGGGTCAAGATCAGAAAGGGCATGGAAGTGGGCCCGGCCTCACTTCACCTTGGTTTTCATGAAGAGGGACTTCCTCTGCTGGGTGGGCATCGCTGTCCTCTTCTCCTGCTTCCGGAGATATTTCTGCTTGGCGAGTAATATTTTCTGGGGGTCCATACCTGTCTGTGGGGAGAAGGCCAACAGCAACCTTGACCTCAACCTTTGTGGGGTGGCCTGCCCTTGGCTCCTAACCTACTTCTGCCTCCCATCTTCTGGCCACTCTCTCTTCAGCCCTCTGGTTGGCGAGGGTGGAGCCTTACCTTGGTAATGACTTTTTGCCTGAAGATCTCTGAGTTGGCAAAGTAGAGAGGGGAGCAGTAAGTCACAATCTTAACCCCCTCAATTTCCTGGACCTGTGACAGGGAGACTGAGCTCAGGTCGCAGATAGGTCTTGGGGAGGGGACAGAGTGAATGAAACAGGGAGGTCCTGAGCTTGGATTACGTACCCTGTTGTAGGTCTTGGGGTTCACGTAGATGTCCGTGTCCATGACCTGGGCTAGTGTGGAGCCATTTCGACTGGAGGAAGACGGGGAGAGTGGAGGGTAAGGATGCTAGCAGCTTGGCATGATGCTGGGGCGGGGACAAGGAAAGCCAGCCAGGGCTCCTGTCCTTAGGCAGGCTCGTTTGTCAGGCTTTCTGCCCTGGGGACCTGGGCCTGCTGGTCTGCGGCTGGTCTTCAGCCAGGCATATGTTGATGTAGCCCCCAGACTGGGGCTCAGGAGACAGAAGGGAAAAGGGCACACAGGTGACAAAGTCATCACTTCCTGGCTTCTCCTACACCCAGCACCGTCCTTAGCCACACCATGACCTCCTCTGTAGCATCCTCAGCCTGTGCTAATGGCTTCTTTTGGAGGAGTCCGTCCTCTGACCTAGTGTTCTCCAGGGTAGGGTTCCATTTGAGCTGAGGTTCTCACAGATGTCAGACAGCTCAGTCTATGCCCACTGTCCTGGCTGGGCTATCTACTTCTGAGGTCTGGCAGCATGTCCCTGTGCTGGGCCCAGAAGGCAGAGGGGACAGTGTGCTATGCTGGGCCTTGGCATGAGAGTCCCCTTGTAGACTGGCCCAGCAACCTCATACTGGGCCAGGGAAGGATGAGGTTGTCACTTACAACTGGGTCTGGAAGACCACGACCAGGATGGAGAAGGCCACACCCACTGCTACGCCATAAGGCAGACTCAGGAAGAACGAGGAGAGGAAGCTGACCACCCAGACACACTGTGAAGAGAGAGAGAGATGTCAGTCTGGGGAGAAAAACTGTCCCTTTCAGGAAGTCTTTAGGGGTTAGCCAAGGCCCTAATTGGCCTGCCTAACTGAGATCTCTCCTTCTGTTCTTGCTTAATTTTTGTAACGCGTCACATGCTGGTACTTTGGTTTGCTTGCCCGTTTCTCTTACATTGAGTGTGGCTCTTGATTTTTTTTTTTCCCCAGAGCTGGGGATTGAATGCAGGGCTTCACATACTAGACAAGTACTCTACCATTGAGCTCCACCCCCACCCCAGTCCTTGGCCTAGTTTTAAAAATAGAATTCTAGCTTTCTATTTTAGTAGATGGTAGAAGTGTGCACTGAGAGACCGCATGAGCAGAGTCAGGAGAGCATGCCCTGGGCTCGGATGCACCCAGGTTCAAAGTTGGGTTCTGCATTGTGTAGTTCATAAAAAGGGAAAATGAGGTCCATTCAGCAAGAAGATTGAAAGGTCAGAGAGCCATGGGTCCTAGCCTTGCAGGGTGCTCCCAGGAAAATGTGAGCTTTCTTCCCGTCTGATAGTGATGCGTGTGTGCTTGAATGGGAACTTGGCTCTTGAACAGAAAACGTGGGGCAGGGGCCTGGTTGTGTGCACTGCCCCCAAGGGCCCTCAGGAGCCTCTGAATGGCTCTGCTGGGATGTCTATAGAGAGATGCAGAGAAGATCAAGTCACATGGCACCATAGGGCTACAAGGGACTGTGGCCATAGCGAGGAGATGGGTGCCATGTGGTAAAAGCAGATCCATGAGCTGGGAATTAGAACATTTCATTTCTTCCCATCTCTGTCACTCACTGGGAGTCCTCAGAGGGACCACACATTTCCTGACTTTAAAGATTTCCTTTCCTATGAGAGGCAGGACAGCCCAGAAGTCTGGAGCCCAGCAGGGAGTTTCCAGCCAGACCCTGGCTCTTTCTTCCTCTGTTGCCTCTGATGATTTATTTACATAACCATGCTGAGCCTCAATTTTTGTCATCTTCAACAGCATTTAATAAGTCTCATCCCTGGGCTATGGTGGGTTAGGCAGCATCAGTACACTGGACCTTTTTTTTTTTTTTTTTTTTTTTCCCCAGACAGGGTTTCTCTGTGTAGCTTTGCTTTGTGCCTTTCCTGGAACTCACTTGGTAGCCCAGGCTGGCCTCAGACTCACAGAGATCCACCTGCCTCTGCTTCCTGAGTGCTGGGATTAAAGGCATGCGCCACCACCGCCCAGCCACACTGGACCTTTATCAGTACTGCCGGGGAAGGCGCAGCTGATGTGTGAAGTCGCAGGATGTTTTACGTAGCATGGCGCTTACCCATTGCGATTCATCTAATCTTTAGAGCCAGTCTTTGATGCGCATGGAACACAACCTCATCCCACACACAGATGGGGAAGTAGAGCCCTAGAGAAGTCTCGAAGCTTGCTCAGGATCCTGATCTGCTGGTTTTATGTTCTAAGCTTTTCTCCGGAGTGATCTCCTTTGATTAGGGGAGGTGTGGGTAGTAAATTATAAAAATGATAGCTACTGTGATCTGTTGACCACAAATGTAACTCAGACTGCGTGCAGTTCCCTAATCCCGCCTTCTTCACAAGCCATCCTGAAGGTGGACGTGCCCACTTCACAGGCGCGGAAGCTGAGGCTCAGAGAGGGGAAGGCGTTTGCTATTGGCTCCAGAGCCAGGGAGTGGTTGAGTTAGGTTTGAACAAAGAATGGCTCTCCAAAGCCTGGCCTCTCAGCACCTGGGAACTAGAGAACAGCAGACGGGAAGGCCTTGCATCAGGCCAGAGCTAGGAGGGCGGAAGTGCCTGTGGGTCACTGGAGACCACCCTGCACTTACACAGTCCAGCTTGCTCTTCCTCCACAGGTAGTAGGGGTCACTGAGTTGCTTGAGGGAGTTCTTGAGGTTGACAGCTATCAGGGCTCCCAGAACAGCCTGGAGAAGCAGACCATTGCTTTGTGTCACTTGTGGTTCCCACACACACCTGCCCCTGGAGCCTGGCAGGACAAAGCTAGAGTTCCAGGACTTTCCCTAAACTCCCCCTCAATCTTGGGATTGGAAAGCATAGACTCTTGAGTCATAGAGTTCATTGTGGGCCTGCCTTTATGTTTGCCCTCTCTCTGCATCCCTGAATGGCTCACACCTTACATCCTCCTAAAAGGTTGTGTGGGTGCCCTGTGCTCTACCCTTCAGCAAAGAGACCAAGCTCCCAGAAATCCAGAGGTTGAAACCAGTTCCACACAGCCTCACTAGACAAGTCAGACTGTCAACCTCAGTCTCCCTCACCAGTATAACCGAGAAAGAAGATCTCTGTTGTTGCTTCCTAGGGTATTGACTCCAAGTGTGACAGTGGTGGCCCTCGGAAACCCATCAAATGCCATTCCCACTCTTAGGGACTGTTCTTGCTGAAGGCTGTCATTGTTCCCTGCTCTCGGTTGGGCTCTTACCTTGGGGAGAGGGTACAGATAGGACCCCAGGACCAGCATGGTGATCATCACCACCAGAGACACACACAAGCTTGCCACCTAGTCGGAGAAAGAGCTGCGAGTGAGTGGGCATGGGTGTCTCGTGGCTTGACTGTCTCCCAGCTCATCTTTTGTGGAATGAAAACTCGCTGGCTAAGGAGGGCATGCCTGTGGCACCAGAACTCTCTGGAACAATCGCTCCGTTTCCACTCCTCCCCGGGTCCCCTGAGACAAGGCTCACCTGAGACCTTCCTCCAGCCCCGTCCACGGCCAGCGTGACAGAGAGGGCACAACAAATGACGTGGATCTTGAAAAAGGAGCCGAAGAAGTTGCTGCAGCCCAGGGCGATCATCTCCTGTGGAGAGAGGGCAGGGTTGGTGGGGAGTAGGGACCAGGTGTCAGCAGTCATCTGTGTGAGGGGAGCCTGAGGCCTGGTTTGGAAGCCACTGTGAGCTGTATGACCACACTCTACCACTCAAAAGGTTAGCCTCAGGCTGGGGAGATGGCTCAGCAGGTAAACACTTGTTGCATGGGCATGAGGATCTGGGTTCAGATGCCCAGCACCCGTGTAAAAAAAAAAAGTGGACGTGTAATCCCAGTGCTGAGGAGGCAGAGGCAGGAGGAGTCCCAGAGATTACTGTCTAGGCAATATAGCCAGTCAGTGAGCTTTCTAATGTCAGTGAGAGATTCAGTCTCAAAAAAAAAAGGGGGGAGGGTTGAGATGAGATAGAGGAAGGTTTCAGATGTTAACCTTTGGCCTCCCTAAGTAGCACACACATACATGTATATGAACTTGCATATATATGTGCACACACATGGAACATGTAAACTCTCCCCTAAGACTCCCCACAGAAAGAAAGAAAGAAGGAAAGAAAGAAAGAAAGAAAGAAAAAGAGAAAAGAAAGAAAGAAAGAAGGAAGGAAGGAAGGAAAGAAGGAAAGGAAGAAAGAAAGAGAAAGGAAGAAGAAAGGAAGAAAGAAAGAAAGAAAGAAAGAAAGAAAGAAAGAAAGAAAAGAGAAAAGAAGGCTGAAAACCATAGGTCAGTCTCTCAGGCCCCTAACCTGTCTCACCTCAGCATGGAGTCCTAAGACATCTTTCTCTTCCCCTTTTGAGATACTGGGGTGTAACCCAAGGCCTCCTGCATGCTAGGCAAGGACTCTACCACTGAGTCATATCACCACTCCCACTAAGCTGTCATTAGTAGGCTTCTGTGGGCCCATAATCCTGAGCAGGAGATACCTGATTAGAATCCACATCATAGCCATGCTTGTTGGCAAGGGTCCGGCCCATAGCCAGGTTGATGACGTAGCCCACAATTGCCAGGGAGAAGGCTGTGCCCACCATGTCCTTCCACTGCGAAACCACCGGTACCACTGGAGTGGGAAACCTGCCGAGGGGCCAAAAGAGGCAGGGCCCAGGGGTGTGAGAAGGAGGGGTAGGGCACAGGGGTGTGAGAAGGAGGGGAGCTGAGACCCCACATATGCCAGGGTCTTATTTGTATGGCTTGGCCCACATGATCTCACTCACTGTAATCAGAAGGCAGGTCCTATCACTCTTGGTTTTTAAAGGAGGAAGCCAGGGCTTAAGAGAATTAACTTGTCCAGGTCAACAAGCCAGTAAATGGGAGGACTTCACTTGTTTGTGCCCTGACTCTGACTCTCTGTAACACTGGTTTTTACACCCATAGACATCTAGTGCTATGAGGCCTGGCCTCCCTCCTCCCCAGTTCCAACTCTGTGGGGCAAGCCTTGTGCCAGCCGTCCTGGATCCAACGTGGTGCCTGACACAGAACAGATGCTTACAGAATTTGGTTCATCTTAGTCTCTTCCTTTCTGCCTGGGTAAGAGGATGCACTATAGTGAAGCTGAAAGCCAGCGATGGCGGCTCAGAGAGAGATCTCTTTGACTGTGTTCAGGACAGGAAATTTATGGGGCCCGGGAGGGTAGCAGTTGAGACTCATTTCCCATAAAGTGGCCAGTATGGGCTGGTTATGTGGCTTTTCTGAGTCAGAGTCACAGAGTTTTCAATGACATTTCACCTGGAGCCTCTCATCTCCATCAGGGCCCCGGGGTCTGGTGGAGAACAGGCTGGGGTTAGCCTCCGAGTGATCCAGACTCACCCATGTTGGATCTCTCCCACGATCTGCATGTGGTATTTCTTTGGCATCTTGTAGCTCCCAGAGATGGCTGTTGCCACCACTACCTGGAAACCCCAAAGTGGAGAATGGATTTCAGCTCTTAGTTAGGGCTTAGGTCGGGGGTCTTTCCTAAATGTTTTCTCTAGGATTCTCAGGTCCCACCATCTTGCTCCCTTAGGGCAGCGTGTGTATGAGGTAGCCTGAGCAGTCACGTGATGGGCCATACAACATATTCACATATTCCTGTCCCACTGGCTGCCAGTGGAGTGGGTAGAGGGATGGGCAGGGGCACCTCTACTCACAGCCCTCCTATCCTGACCCCCAGAACCCCATCTCTAGGCAGGCAGGATCCTCACCACAATCATCTCCGTAGGGATGGGGAAGTGGATCTTGTGCATGTACCGAGCATTGAGTTCCTTCACCAGCACCAGGAAGACAGCGCTGACCAGGGCGAAGACGAGCGAGGCGATGTTGGTGTGGGGGAGGTTTGTGCAAATGTCAATGAAGGTCTAAGGGAGAGAGCATCACAGGCTCCCATCCTTTCTTCCCATACTGCCCTGCCCTGGGGTGCCTGGCCCAGGGGAGGCATGCCACTGGAGACATACAAAGGCAGAAGCCCTGGTTGTGAATGCTGTCCCATCTCCAGCTACCCTCTCCCAAAGGGCGTGTCAGGAGCGAGTGCTAAGGTGTCATGCTCTCTCACATTATTCATGTGAGTGTGTAAGTGTATGTATACCACACATGGTGCCTGTGGAGGCCAGAGAGAGTGTCAGATCTATGAGTTACAGGGGCTTGTGATCCACCTGATGTGGGAGCCGGGGACTTTAATATATTTTCTTTTTCTTGTCAAGAGTTTAAACTAAAAAAAAAGAGGGGCTTCCCAGGCAAAGGGGTTGAGACACTGCAATGGAGTCTCCTGTTCTGCAGGGATTGACCACAGAGAGTCCGAGTGAGTGCATGAGGATCCTTTTGCACAAGGAGAACCCACTGGGATCCGCTTGGCCCGATGGCCCAGCCAGCTATTGGGGTGACCAGTTCACCACCTCCCTGTGGATGTGAACTCTGCTCCCATCCTGTCCCTCCCCCAAAGGGTGTTTCTGGACTCACAAAAACGATGGAGCCTGGGCCTGTGTAGGAGGGGATGGTCAGACCAAAGATGTACTTGAGCACCGAGATCAGGATCTGCAGGCCGGCAGCTGTCATGAAGCCCCGGATGAAGGATTCAGAGAGGTAAATGGCGACAAAGCCAAACTGCATGAAGCCCAAGCCCATCTGGAAGGGAGGAAAGGGAGAGTCCACAGTGGGTCATCTGCTCCAAGTGTCCGAGGAAACATAGCCTGGCCTGGAGCCTTGTGCAGCTCAGAGACGGAGGGGACTCAGGGAAAAGAGTCCCTAGCAACCTTTCCCGGCCATTCACTGTGACCTGGGCGCCTGCCACCAAACCTTAGTTCCCTCAGCACACGGCCTGTCTGTCTCTTCACTACCTGGCTTCAGTTCCCTCCAACAAACCTGGTCCTCCCCCGGGGCCACCTGGTGCCCAACAGAGAACTCAGAGACACACCTCACCGCCTTCCCTCCCACAGATAGTTAACCACCGAGAACTGGTAATGCTTTTGGCAAAATGTTTCTCCCTCCCACCCCCATCTCCTCCTCCATGGCCACCCCTCTGTCCCTCCTGCCTGGGCTCCAGCGGAATCCCTGCCTTAGTTCCACCCACCCACCCTCTTTCTGGGGCTAATAGGACCCAAGTTGCCGCCAAGGGGCCGGAGCGCAGACTTCATGACTGACCCCCTGCCTACCTTTCTGGCTTCCTCTGACCCTCTGCCCTTGAGCCACACTAAACTCCTTGCTGTCTCCTTCCTAGTCAGGCTTCACTCAGGCCTCGGGGCTCTTGGGTTCTCTCTGCAGCCCTTACACCTGTTCTTTCGGCCACTGGTGAACTTCCATTGGTCCTTGTCTTCTCAGGTCAAATGTCCCCTCCTCTCTGAGGACTTTCCTGGGTTCCTATAACCACTTGTTCATGGCTCTACCTGTCTCTTATCTCACCACGGCACACAAATTTATCTGTGGACAAGGCCACTTCCTCTGTCCCGCTTGGAGCCACTTGTGAACTGGGCCTTTTTTTTTTTTTTTTTTTTTTTTGACTTATCTTTATAACCTCAGGGCCTAGCTCAGTTCCTGGCAGAAAACATTAGGTGAGTGATGACCGAATGATAGGTACGCTCTGAAGTGGCCGGTGTCCTTGAATTCTGCCACACTATGCCTCTTTCATTAAGACTGGAGGAACCCTTTGCACCCGTGTGGTTAGATGGTCAGCTTATGTGATGTACCGGGGCCGGGGCAGAGGAGGCTGGAGGGATGGTGGCAGAGACCGGGGTTTCCCTAAGGGGCATCTGAACGTCTCTGGGCAGACTTTAAGCTCAAGACTGCTCCACACAAGGAGTGGAGACTCTAAACTCTTTTTTGTTTGTTTGTTTTTCAAGACAGGGTTTCTCTGTAGGTTTGGAGTCTTTCCTGGAACTTGCTCTGTAGGCCAGGCTGGCCTTGAACTCACAGAGATCCCCCTGCCTCTGCCTCCCGAGTGCTGGGATTACAGGCGTGCGCCACCACCGCCTGGCGACTCTAAACTCTTTTTAAGGTCCCTTCAGTCCCTAGGGTGGGGAATAGCTTTAATACCACACGGGTGGTTTTGAGGTAGAGCTGAGGTGGCCTGCCACCTTCTGAGGTGACGTCACTGGTAGGGCTGGGGGCTGTGCTCCTCACCTGGATGACAGCAGTCAGGCAGGCAAGTGTTGCTGACACATGCAGCCTCTCTGCCTCCATGGCTGCTGTGTCCACGTAGGTCTCATTGGTGACATTGTTGAAGATCTGGAATTTCGACTCCGGGGCCAGCTGCAGACAGATGTTACCCACCAGGATGCTGATAACGGCAAAGGTACCTGTGGTGCCCCACCCAGCCAGCAAAAGTCAGAAGTTTGCAGCATGCCCATGGAAATGACCAAGGGGTCCAGCCCTGGAACACGCACCAGCCCCAGAGGGAGGGTTCCCTACACTGGTCTCTGCCAGCACATCACCGGCAGTCATATCTAAGCTGCCAAGGACACTTCCCTAGATCAGATACATCCTTGTTAACATCATCTCTTTGGACACCGACTCAGAAGAGCAAGCAGAGCCTGGACCAGAAACCAGCCCTGTGTCCGGGTTCTCTTCCTCCATCTCATTCAACACCTAGACAGCTCCAAATATCCCTGCCCTGGCCTGCTGAGAGCAGCCATGTCTCCGATCTGTTCATGGTCTGCACAGCATATGGTATATCTTGTTCGGTCACACTTGGCTCTCCTTCCTGGGAGGAAGATACAATAGGCCGTGCTGACTGAGCACACACACGGGTGCACTGATTTCTCCAAGGTCGTCAAGGACCTGGGACTGATGCAGCAACCATCCTTTCAGGTTGGATCAACATCAACTCCAGGAGAATAAAGATGGAAAAATGGAGCCTCCTTCACCATGCCCTGTGTCTTTGAGGTCCAAGTCCATCGTGCCGAGCAGGGGGTCGTGGGGGAGGAGGGGTGCTGTGGGGGTGTGGGGAGGAGACCTCACCTGGCACCATCTGGTGTATACCCCCGAGGAAGAAGTAGGTCAGGAGGGGGAAGAAGGAGGAGTAGAGGCCATTGACAGCAGGAAGGTTGGCCAACAATGCAAACGCCATGCCTACAGGAGACAAGGAGGGAGGCTGAGCTCTGAGAGCATCCTCTTCACTGGGGTCACAGACTGGTAGGGTAGAGATGGGAAAAGGAATGAGGGAGTGGCCAGCTAGGCCTGGCTGGGGGTGCTCTCACCTTGTGGCACCTGTATACAGCCCCCACTGAGTCCACCCAGCAAGTCAGGGACGATGTAGTCTTTGACCCTGTACTTGGGGAGCCAGGAGAGCACAGGTAACAACCCAAACACAGTGGCTTTGAACTTGGTGGAGGAGCACCTGGAGGAGAAGAGGGCAGGTTACAAGGGATGCTAGCATCTCTGGGAGTTGGTTCACTCAGTAGTCAATGCACATCCCCTGCCGCGGGATGCTGCAACGGGAAAGCTGTGCTTTAAACGGGAGAGCCCAGCAATACACCCCGGGCCTCGTTGCAAGCTCTCCACGTGGGAATCAACGAGGCTGGACTTCAAGCTGTTGATTTTATGGTAGCTCAGCCTCCTTTCTTTTTGAGCATCTCAAAAAGGCAACCTCAGTTGTCCCTGTGAGGTGCACTCTGCCAACCTGCTGTGGTGAGTCTAGCATGGGTGTTCACCACTGGCAAAGCAGCAGAGGGGAAAAGAGAGATGGGAGAGTCGTTCCTTGGCCAACAGGGTAAGGCGTATGTATTGATCGCCACTGTTTGTGGAACACCCTGAGATCCTTCTGTGGAAACTCATGAGTAGCAGAAACAAGGGCTTACACACCTGGGGTGACAGCCAGTGGATTGATGACTTGGGGTGGGTTTTGCTTTCCTTCTCCCAAGTGAGGGAAGTCAATGCTCCGGGTCCCTCTGGTGACTCACGGGCCTGGTCTGATTAGGCTTCCTTTCCTGCCCCACACCAATCTTTACTCTTTACTGTTGCTCAACAATGGTTTCCCTGACACTGGGGCCCCTGGATGTCACCCAAGACTGAAACCAACACAGACAATGCTTTGTATCCTGGAAAGTCTAAGCAGATTTTTTTCCCTTCCGATTAAATACTCTGCGGAACGGCATCTCCACCAGCCTGTCAGCCCAGCCTCTTCCGGGGCCTGGGGCCTGTGGTGCTTCTTGCGCCTAGGACATGGTGGTGAATGGCTTCTTGCATACCTAAAAGGCTTGTGCTAGGAGGCAATAGCCCGGCAAGAGCTCCAGCAGGTTTGCTTATGGCAGAGAAAACTGGACTCACCGGTAGGCAGCTGGCTGGGGCTACAACTCACATGCTCAGCCTCCTTGTATCTCTGCCATATGTCAGGCAAAGCAACCTGAAGTCTGCAAGGAGTGCTGGAAGGAGACGCCAGACAACTTACACAGAAGCCTCAGAGGCCAGGATGGAATTGGAGGGAGGGATTAGCTCTCTAGACACTCACTCATTCACTCATTCATTCATTCAACCAATATTCCTTGGCGCACCGCCTGCGTGCGAGGCACTGTCCAAGGCTTTTGTGCCAGTATCATGGGAACTGTTAGTTTTCTGTACCTCTTTAGAGTTCTAGTCATCCCTAACCTTCAGGAAAACATCAGATCCTCCATCCCTCCAGCACACAAACAACCTAAAAGTAAACTCCCTGAACATGCCGGGCGGTGGCGGTGGTGACGCACACCTTTAATCCCAGCATTCAGGAGGCAGAGGCAGGTGGATCTCTGTGAGTTCGAGGCCAGCCTGGTCTACAGAGTGAGTTCCAGAAAAGGTGCAAAGCTACACAGAGAAACCCTGTCTCGAAAAACAAAAACCAAACCAACCAAACAAAAAACAAAACTCCTTGAACACAAAGACTGGCTGAGCCCATCCGTCTGGGGAGCGCGGCTTCAGGGATGAGGCTCAGACACTGGGCACACAACTCTTGAGTGTCACTGGGCTGAGATGGAACCTCCCAGGAGAAGCAGGGTTGGTCTAGGACTTTTAGGAAAGACTCCAGTGGGTGATTCCCCAGCCTCAACCAGTTCCACCTGCAGCTCCACTATAGCTTCTGCTGGTGACCTCAATCCAGGTAACTGAATCAGCTGTTTCCCCAGGGCAGTGAGGGAGTGTGAGGTCTGCCAGAAGCCTGGGGAGGGGGAGGGAGGAGGAGCGGGGAGCCTGTGGCCTCGGGTTCCTGAGGTATGGATGTGGGCCACGGTGTATAGCCTCTTCCTGCGGGGCAAGGTTGCACAGCCCACCACCACAGTACAGGGACTTGAGAGTGGGAAGAACCCAAAGGCTGGTGAGGCCTCTTAGTATAGCCTAGGAATTTAGGGCCTCCTCTAGGATTTCTGTGCACCAGACAGAAGGACTATCCATGAGGGGATGAGGCACGGGGAGATGGGACCTCAGGTGCCTTTTGATACACAAGGAAGGGGCTGGGGGGCATGGAGGAGGGGCTCAGGTGCTCCCTACCACTCCATGTTGTAGCACATCCATCTAGAGGTCCTTTGAAGACCCGAGAGGCTTAAGAGGACTGAGACTTCAGGAGACACTATGTAGGGGACAGAAACACCCTACAACCCTCTGAAATGGCTAGTGGTTCCTGTTCCTCCTCTCCAACCTCCCTAAGGGTCTCAGGGTATACGAGCTTGCAGGTTCTTATATTCAGGTTTCAGAATCTCCCCTCCCCCAGGGCTTCCCTAACCCCTTGGATACTGGTCCAGGAGCCCAGACTGGAGCAGGATGGATTTTGGTAGGGAACAGAAGAAAGAGGAGTCTGGGCTCTGGGCCACGTTACCTGAAGGTGTTGCGAAGTTTCTCTCCCACCGGGTAGGTGCGGTCCTTTTTCTCAAACTCATCATCGAAGAGGGAGAGGGAGTAAGCAGCTCTGTCTACCACGTAGCGGGGCCTGGGCTGGCTCATGTCTGGGGCATTGACAAGCTTTAGGAGAAGCAGAGTATGGACAGGTGAGGGGCATCCCTTCTCAGTGCCAGCTAGGGCCTTCTTTCTCTCTCTGGTCCTCACTGCAACAGAGATTTATTCCGGTCTTCCCGCCCCCATCCAGCAAGGTGCCTCCCTTCCTCGTCAAGCTTTGCGACCAGGCTCAATTCTTTCGGTGGCCTTCCCTCTCAGGCACTGATGATACACACACTCGCCCTGGCTGTTTTGCTTGGCAGCCAGCACGTGGCTGGCACTCCACACCCGTGACAACACTGTCCCTGCTGCCGAACACCAGGCAAAGAGGAGGTGGGAGTGCAGGGCTGGTTTCCACACACGAATCCCACTCCCCTTAGGCTGGGATGGCCCCACTGACTGCTTCCTGCCCCAGGCCTCTGTTTCCCTGGCAAATGGGCTCATGTCATCCAGCCAGTTAATTTTGGAACAACTGGGAAAACAGCCTGCCTAGAGGCAGGGGGATAGCCAACGTGACCTCAGGAGGACCTTTGTTGGATAAGCCGCACCTGCCTACGACTTCACCAACAGGTTTCCCCGGGGAAGGACAATGGTGTGCTTGGGGAAGTCTGGATGGTCGGCTTCAGCTCTCTCCCACAGCTTCCTGTGCCTAGCGCTTCCTCCACCCTTGTGTACTGGTGTCTCTCTCCTCCTCACGCTTTGCGCAACCTCAGCGATGTTCCAGGAGCTGAGCTGGGCAGAGCTTGGTGCCAGGGCCCTTGGGTTCCCCGTGAGAACCTTTCCTCCGCCCTCCTCTAACTCTGACCCCTTCTCCTGTCCCTCCAGCTCAGCTGGGAGAAAGCTATGTAGAGGCCCTCAGGGGAGGAGAGAGAGATGGGGGGGGTCTGAGGAAGACATATTTGAGAGGTCCTGGGGGATCTGGGTTGACCGAAAAAGGTTTGAGATAGGGTTGGATATGGGCAACCACAGAGGGACCCACCCCGCCAGACTTTCTAGGTGAAGGCCTCAGGGAGTGGTTGGCACATGCCTTTTTGGAAAGACGACACTGGCAAGAGCCGAGGATCCAGGGACCCGAGACTGGTCCTGGCTTTGTTGGAAAGAAGGAAAGGGTCATATTGCTCCTCAGATCCTCCAAACCCTCATCAGCAACGTGAGCTTGGCTGCCCACTGCACGGGGATGTGAGCATGATGGCCGAGAAGGAATTAAGTAAAATGAAAAGGCCAGCAACGTGAGGGTCTTGGTTAAGGAAGTGCTTGAGTTGATTGGTATATCCATTGATTGGTGTATCCATTCCTTCGGTCTGGGGGCTGAGGCAGCCAAGGGCTGGACTGTTAGTGAAACCCCATGATGATACCCTCCAGAGGGTAAAAATGGGTGGATGAACCTACCTGCAGAGCCCCTGCCCAGCTACTCGCTTGGTATTTAGTACCTAACAAACGCTGCTGCTCGCTCCTTGAGAGAATCAACCTGTGGGGTTTTGGAGGAGACACCGGCAGAAGTGAGTAAGGGCCATGGTATGTGAGACATGTAGTGGGAGAAACTCAGAGTGGCCTCCAGAAAACAGCCCAAGTTTTAGATGCAGAATGACCTGTGTTCAAAGATGCAGTTTCTTCATCTGTAAGTGGGGATAATAACAGTCCCGGGCAGTTGCTGTGAGGATTGAGTGAGCTTGTGTGTGACTGATGCGCCAGTTTCCTAGGTTCCCGGTGAATGGTAAGGACACTGATTATTAAGATGGGAGGAGGCTTTCTTCCTTAATGAGAGATGATTCTCCAGCCTCCAGTCTTCATGCTTCACGGAGCAGCATGGCTTCGTTTTCCTCCCAACCTCCCTGGCGTCTGCCAGGGTCTGGCTTTCTAGCTGGTTTGCTTGACAGGCTCTTTGGGAGCCATGAGTGCCAAGTATGACTCCTCAAAGGAACCCATAGTGCCTGGCCCGGCTTTAGGGATGCTTACAGTTTGTGGAGTATGTCTCTGGCTACTGAACAGACCAAAAGAACTGGCCAAATGTTTCAAGGTGAGCTGACTGACGAAAAAGCAGAGCCACTTAGAGGAGGAATGAGAGGCGGGGAGTCTGGCTTCTGTGCTAGCCAGTAGCATGGGGGTGGGCTGAAGGATTGCCCTAGGCTATTTATTTTTAAAGGCTCTCTGTTCTGCTAGCGCATCCGTGTGGGGAGGGGGCAAGGGGGCATCCCATGCTATTATTCCAGATCCCCAGCAGCTCTTCCATTTCCTCAGGAGTCTCTCTCTCTCTCTCTCCCTCCACCCAGTCACTCCTTTCCTGCCTCTTGTCCCCATCCCCCAGCCAATCCTAGGGCCAGTTCCTTCTTGGGTTGTCCCTTTTCCTCCTGTGCCGGGCCTTTGCCCTGCCCCCACCCTCCAGGTCTGACTCGGCTCAAGTACCATTCTTCACTGCATTTTTGGCCACCAGCTCTCCTCTCCCGCTCGGCACCTCTGGCCGGCTGGAAAGTCCAGTCGTCATTTCCAGAAGGACCAAGCCCAGGCTCCTTTTTAGGCCTTGTGTTCGAGGATCCAGTTGACTGGTCCCTCTTCCCCGTGCAGGCAGGTTGTTCACCCCAAACAGGCTTGGGTCTCTCTCCAAAGTGCCTCCTCACCCTAGGTGCTCTGACTCATTGCCGTCTGTCTAGCCCTGCCTGTCCTCAAGACCTGCTCGAATTCCTCCCCCCACCCCATCCGGGAGCCTTTCCCACCACCCTGGCCTGGGGTGACTGCTCTTTCCTCTCAGGTCTCCTTCATGGCTAGTCTGGCCCTGGGTACTGTGGTGGGTTTCAGCCTGTCCAGAAAAGGAGGGAGGAAAGGGGCCGGGTTGGGGATCCTTTAGAGAGTAATGGGTGTGTGACTCAGCACGGTCTCTGCCTCTCTCTCTGGGCAAGGCTTCCCTGTAGCCTGGACTTGGGGAGTCCCCAGTGACACAGGCTACCAGAAGGAAAAGTCCCTTTGCTTTTGGTAACAGTCTGTTCCTTTCCTATACTCTTCCTCATCTATTCCAGGAGCAGGGTGTTGCAGGGGACCAGGGCTTCTCATGAGCCTGTTTATAAAAAGGAGAAGCCAGCAGCTGGTTGAAAGTCAGGACGTTTTATCTAGACTGAGGATTTGAGACCGGGCAGGTACAACTCTCTTATTTTGTGTTTGAGGGAAACTGAGTCATGGAGAATGGCCAATGTGTGTGAACTGGGCCTGGACAACTACTCAAACGCTTCTGGTGGAAGGGTCTCCAGGACCCCAGGGACAACGCTGACGTGTGCTCTCGATGACCTGTGATCAGACAAGGCTTCTGGGTCTGTTTTACCCCTGAGGACTCTGCCTGGGTTTTGCCTCCTATCCTGGCCTTAGCTTGTCTACACAATGACAGACATGCAAGTGTCGGCTCAGGGACAACCCTGGCTCCTTCCTGGCTTCAGGAAGGGAAGGCTGAGGTGGGGTGGGCATAGCAAGAATGGTCCTTTCACACCACCCCAGTCAGTCCTTCAGACCCTGGTGCTGTGGAGAAAAGCAGAGTGTGAGAAGGGAAAAGGGGTGAGCCGTCACAGTGGAGAGGACCTCAGTTTCTGGTAGATGGGACCTAGGGGTTCTCAGAGAGCTAAGAGAGCCTGAAGATGTTGGATTGGGTGGGTAAACGAACATGAACAGATGGTTTCGGGGGTTAAGAGCTCTTTTGCTCTTGCAGAAGACTGGGGTTCAATTCCCAGCACCCACATGGTGGCTCACAACCCCCAACTCCAGTTCCAGGGAATCTGACAGCCTCTTCTGCCCCTGTGGGCACCAGGCACACATGTGGTATACATGCACACATACAGGCAAAATACTCATATACGTAAATTTTAAATCCCCCAAAACAACAACAACAACAACAACAACAACAACAACAACAACAACAACAGAGCAAGACAGTGAGAGAGGTATCTGGAACGAGATGATTTGATCCCTAGTTAAACACAGTCCCGGTGGGCCAAGTGTTGTTCTGTGGCCACAGCGGTGTATTGAGCCCCACCCCCCACCACACAGTGTGTACCTCTTCTGTTTCAACAGATTGCAGGTGCCCTGTGACAGTACTGAGGGGCAGAAAGGTGAATCTCACTGTGGAGAAAGGGGGAGGGCATCCTGAAGAGCGAGGGGAGGGGGGGAGGGGAAGGGAAGGGAAAGGAAAAGAGGACATGTGGTCACATAAGCAATTTGTAAATCTGGGGCGGGGGAAGGAATAAGGTCAGCCCGAGGCTGGAGGAATCTTGAGACCTTGTACATCTGAGGACCTGGAGAAAGGGAGAAACGGACTCTGTGAGGACCCCCTCCAATGAGCTCGGACAAAAGAAAGCCCACTGGACCTCCTCCTTAGCTTGTGTCCAACTAGGTCTGTGGATCCCCTTAGGATGCTTTTATGGGGGCAGGGGTGGGGGTGGGAGGGGTGGGGTGCTCAGCATGATGCCCAAGGCAATGAATGGCAGGGTGCTTGGCCCTGGGAAGCATAGTCAGTTCTGGCCATTAGGATTATTACTGTCACTATGGAAGATTCCCTTTCTAGATCTGCCATCTCAGGCAGCTCACTCGGCCTTCCTCTTCCTCTCTGATCCTAAGCTTCAGGCACAGGCTCATACTCCCGATGGTTTTTGGCCTAATGGAGGGAGATACAAGTCTTTTCTGTAGGAGGACACTGGGGAGCAGAAAGCTGAGGGCCTGCCCATGGATTCCTGTCACGTCTGGAGGTGACCCTGTCACTATAGCCCAGAATGACTTCCTCCCTAAGCCCTGGATGGGGGGAGGGTGCCTCAGGGGAGTTGTTCCTTGACACACCTATGCCGGACACTGGAGCAGCCCTAGCTTGGCAGATTACAGGTGTCCTTATCACAGGTTCTGGGGGAGTGGAAAGGTCCCCTTGAGGTCCCCTTGCAGTCCTCATCTAGAGTAGGTATCCCAAGAAAGGGCAGTCTCTCTAAGGCTCTAAGTTGGTTGACAGGACAGAAGGTTCGGGTCCTAGCTGGAGACCATGTCCCTGCCAGGAGGAGGGAGGCTCTAGAAGCCTGTCACCTCTACGGCCTCTTGAAATACTTTTTCTTTTGTTACTGTGTTTCTTGTGCAAATCTGCAGTCCCCTTCTAGGCCCAGGCGATGTCCTCCTTGGTGACATAAGGCAAATGTTGACTCTCTGGGTTCTAGGACTGTATCCTGTGAAGGGGACTCATTGCTGTGGCACCCAAGTCCCCATTCCTTATCTCCCAGACGACTTGCCTGTCTGCTCTCCCTGTTGAGAAGGGATAAAGTGGGACTAAGTCCCAGCGGAGGGACTAAGTGAGATGCTGAACAGTGAGACCTGCACCAGGTCACGAGGTCCCCATAAGGACACGTGGGTTAGAGTCTTAGAAATCCCTAAAGAGACCAGCGAATCCAAGAATCTAGGCCAGAATTCCAGGTGGCCTTGAGGGAAGGCTGACTCCCCTGGAGGTTTATCTTTCAAGTCATGACCACATCACCCTCCCTTTAGTTCACATCCAGCTGGTCTCCATTCCTTTAACAAGCCTCCTCACGTTATTTTGTATGATTGGACACACTTTCACTAAGTATAGATTTTATGTCACTCTGTTGGAAGCCCCTGAGAACTAAGCGATAAGAGGACACCTTTGCTCCAGGATTCTGTACAGTGAGCCCCAGGTCAGAACTGACCCTGGCATGTACCAGGAAGGCTGGTATAGTGGCAGATCTAGTTCTGGTATGTGCTTGTCTTCATACTGCCCAAGCAGGCTCTGGCCAGGTTCTGAGAGCGAGTGTGTGTGTGTGTGTGTGTGTGTTGGCAGGGTGGCTGCAGGGGCTCCGGGAGAGGAGTATCTTCAATTAAAAGCACATAGGAAGAAATTCCTCTCTCAGTTTGTCCTATTTCCTGGTGAGGAAGGCTTTGCCACTCCAAGGGGCAACATCCTTACAGCTGGTCTTCTCCAGGCACTCAGCCCTAACAGACCCAAGTTCAACCAAGCAGTTGGTGCTGTGATGATAAAAGATTTGTTTGGCTTAGTTTGGGGATCCTCTGGGCTGATTTCCAGAGCAGAGGCACTGTCTAAGGACGCCTTGGGACCCCTTAGAACTATAGGGTGCGAAGTTCAGGAGCTGGGCGCTTATGGGCTTGGCTCCTCTCTTACCGCACTGACCCACACCCTTCCACGCTGCTCCACTCACGCTCCCCCTGCCTGATGGAGCCTGTCCCTCACTTGACTTCTGCTCCTTAGCTTCCTCTCTGTCCACCTCTTTCAGCTTCACAGAAGTAACAGGGACCAAATAGGAGTCCACACAGCTCATGCTCAGTACCCTGAGCTCGGGAAAGTAAGTGAGGGAAGGAGAGTGTCTAGGGACCAAAGGACAGGGACAGCCACACAGACAGATGTACCCAGAGCTTTCTGCTTCCAGGACTTGAAAAGAAGTAGAGAGAGCAGGCTACTTAAGAGACTCAGGTGGCCCAGGAAGGCCCAGGCTCCATTCTTTCCCCTGGAAGGCCTTGTTTTATCCCACTCTAGCTGAGTGTCACTGACCTGCTCCAACCCAGTGTCCATTCTGCTTACTCCTCAGCCTAGTAGCTGAGGTCTTTACAGTGGACTCTATATAGGGCAGGGCTGGAGGGCTGCTCATAGCCGCCGGTCCAGAGTGTCCTCATGACTTGTGCTCAGGTTGGCAAGCCCCCACCCTCTCATCTCTCTTTCGGAGGTCCCCCTGGGGCCTGTCCTCTTCTCTGGATAACCCCCAGCCCTTAGGGTGGGTTGGGCTGGGTGGGGCTTACCTCTGAGTGAGCAGAGCCGGCTGGGCAGGGCTGCAGGTGTGTCCGGGCAGCGGGCAGCAGCAGCAAAGAGGTGTTCCTGAGGTGTGTGAAAGGCTCTGCTCAAATAATCCAGGGAGGCGTTTATAAATAACTTCACCTCAGGGCCACAGGTGAGCCCCGGCTTCTGATTGGCTCAGAAGGGAAGTGGTTTTGAACACTACACCAGAGCTAAGCCTAAGGAGATAGGAAAAGGAGATAAGGGGGAAAAGGTCCCAAATGAACAGCCTTTTTTTGTTTTTACCCAGGGAGCAGGGTTGTTTGATGGGAGCTTGGCACTTCCTAAATCCACCCTAAAGACAATAGGTCACATTCAGCGGGGCCACTACCCCACAGACTCCCCCAAGGCAGTCAGCAGAGGAGGGGCACCAGGCAGATTCCTCTCTGAGCCTGCTGTCCTGCTACTTATGGGGCTGGGGGTCAAGCCACACAGCCTCTTGGACAATGGACGCTATTGAAGGCACCTGAGGGGTAGGGCTCTGAGGCTCTTGCTTTGAAGATTGGGGAACTGGAGGTGGGGGACAGTGGACCTCTGAGCACCCTGGGAAAGGGAATGAATGGTGTCTGGAGGCCCTGGAGGAGCTGAGGTGGAGACTTGGTTTCCAGTTCTGTCCCTGACCTGAAGTCATTGTGAAATTTGTCCCCGTGCAGTATGCTCAGAGCCGTCAGAGATGCACGAGGCTCAGATTCACTATGGTAAAGAAGCTTAAGACAGAGGACCTATAGCAAATTTAGGCAAGGTGTTCTGAAAGCCAGTAACTCTCTACACCACAGTCTCTACCCCTTCCAGGAGCGATGTAGCAGAGTCTACAGTAATGCTTAGGTCCCCAGCTGCTTTTGGGGACAGAGCTGTGGGTTCCATGGCCACAGATGCAGCCAGAGACCTCTGAAAGGCAGTGTGGGAATCCAGCATGTGGGACTGATCCCTGATGCCAGGTGCCCTTTTTTTCCAAGACATCCTGCAGTAGACTATCCTAGCCCTGAGTTGTCCTTCCATCTCTCTAAGATAAAACAGAAGCTCTGAAGTGTGATGGAATCGGTCTAGGGGTGCTGCAGCAGAGCACTGTTGGAAGTGTCCCCGGGAAGGCGAAATGAATTGGCTTCGGCACATAACAGGGACTCAACAAATATTTGTTGAATGAACGAAAGTATGAATTGTCTGCAAGCCCAACCCAAGGGATAGTTTGTAGATGCATTGCTTGCGGGGACTAAGGAAACACCCAAGGTCACTCAGAGTTGTCAAGGTGTAGCCAGACAACTTGCTAGAGAAATCCAGAATGCAAAGGACCCAAGCATGCCTGCCACCCGGGTGAGGGGAGGCTGTGTGGGTGGGCAGTGTGTCTGTGAGCCCTTACCCATGCTCCTGCATCAACAGCACGCCCCCTTCCTGTATTTCTTGTCTGGGTGTCATACTGCAGAGCATAGCCAGTGGGCGTGATCTGCTCAGCTGTCAGTCTTTCAAACCTGCTTACCCTATGAAGATGTCCGTGGCCAGTACCGGGCTTGTGTACTTCTGCATTTTGACCACCTAGCCCACTGCCTAGTGCTCATTAAGACTTCACTCTGCGTCTGTAAAATGGGTGAATGGCAATATGATGGGGTCTTTGAACAAAGCAAGACGGAAAAACGAGAATCTGTCCATCAGCATCTGGCACTGTCCAGCGCAGTGGGCAGTCTGGCCTGATCTGCATTTTGGCCAGGAAATTCCTAGAAAGCAGATGACTCATCAGACTCCGACTGTAGCCAAGTGGCAGTGACCATCGGGATCAAACAATAGGTCTCTCTGCTGAGGTACCATGTTTATCAGGGAATTTTGGGTTGTACTTCTTTTGGGCAGAGAGTATACTGCCCAGTCGACTGAGACAAACAGGGTTATCTACGGATATCTCTTCTCTTTGAAATGACCCATAGATATTCTGGGCTACCGACCAGTTTAGGGCTGGCTTTATTAACTGAGCTAGTTCCCACTGAGCCCTGTCTGGCTTGCTATAGTACCTTTCAACTTTCATACAGGCTATCCAATTTAATTCTAGAACCAACTAACTATGTGGCATCACATGCTGCTCTCATGTTTGGATGAGTAAACACAGGTCGACTAAATGGAAATAACTTTTTTGCCCCAAGATCACAAAGATCTTCATGGAAGAGATAGGAAGTGGATTTGGTTAAGTGTGTGCTTGTTATATCACTTTGCCTTTGAACGTGGGGGTGCGGTGCCGGGTATCCTCAGGAGATCTGGACACATAGCTGGGGCTTCCAGAACGACGTGGGGGCTCATTGGCTCTCTCTTCAACTTTTCCACCTTCAGAAAAGTTCTAGACAGGGAGGCTTTACCGAATTGGACGAGACGAGTGAACCCAGAGACTCCTTTGAAGTTGAAGCTTGGGTGGGAGGCCCAGGATGGAGGATCCTGGACCAAAAGTGAGGAGACATAGGTGGCACTGGCGGGCAAGCGGCCCTGAGGCCTGAAAGGGCATCTTGGGGGTGGGCATTTGGATGGAATAAGCCTGGGAACAGTTAGGGCTGAGTAGGGACATGAAAATATAGAGAAACAGACGTGGAGGAGCTGAGCTAAGGAGCACAGAGACAGAGAAATAGAGACCAATTCTCTGATAGAAAGCAGTGAAAACACCCAGAGCACCTCAGCCTTGGGTTTCCTTAGCTCACTGTCTGTTTTCAGGTCAAAAGCCAGCCACAGTCCCTCATCTCCCTCTGGAGTCGGGTAGATTCTTCTTTGGAAGTTCCCATTTTACACTCATCTTAGGGCTAGAAGTTGTATTGGCTCCTCCTCCCTCCCTCCCTCCCTCCCTCCCTCCTCCCTCCCTCCCTCCCTCCCTCCCTCCCTCCCTCCCTCCCTCTCTTCAAAACCACTTCCCTAGAGCTAGGAACTTGTCTTTTGAATACCTAGATAATTAAAATGGAATTCCTGTCATAAAAATATCCAGGCTGCTGGGCGATGGTGGTACACGCCTTTAATCCCAGCACTCAGGAGGCAGAGCCAGGCAGATCTCTGTGAGTTCGAGGTCAGCCTGGTCTACAGAGTGAGTTATAGGATAGGCTCCAAAACTATACAGAGAAACTCTGTCTTGAAGAAAACAAAACAACAACAAAAAAAGCTCCCCCCCCCAAAAAAAAACCCCAAACCCCCCAAAAGCAAAAAACAAAAAAACCAACCAACCAAACAAAAAAACCAGCCTGCTGAGAGGAAAGCTGAGCTAAAATCCCCAGGGGGTCGCTACCAGGAAGTAGGATGTGTGATGCTCCTGGAAGCACTGTTTCTAAAGAGCTTTTTCAGATTGTGTCCAGTCCTCTGTAATCTCTGAATCAATCCAAGAGTCTCTGCTCTAAACCTGTCCTTGGGTTCCCTACTGAGCCCAAGCTTGCTCAGTGTCCCCAGTTCAGTGGTTCTCCTACATATCAGGATACATTGCACATGTGTGCACGCCTGCACATATGGCTTGCACACATGCTGTGCTCACATCAGACAGGTCTGGGGATTTTCTGAGTAATGCAGGTAAAGTCACAGTGTTCATCAAGAACCCTCTTGACAAAGCTCATCTTTGCGCTGTTCCTGTTAAGGAACAATAACTTTTCAGATGAGTAAGCTGAAGCTAAACCTGTAAGACAGACACTGGATCTCCCCGAACTGACTGTCCATCCCTGGGCTTCTAGCATTGTGGCTTCTTGCATGAGTGCCTTGTATGGAGCCTGTGCCAAGGGTGTGGGCAGGATCATGTTTTGAGCAGAGTGGCCCAGTGACTTAAACAAACACCTCAAGGCCAAAGACAGACAAGTCTTCACTCCTGCCCTGAAATGCAGGAACTGACCAGAGCCTCAGGCTGCCAGCTTCAGGAGTTCATAGGAACTGGTCAAATGTAGCGCTTCCCACAGGACGTCACATCCTTAGCTCTCTCTCCCCAGGGAAAGGAGCTCAGGGGTTTAGCGCCCCAGCTGCAGCATCATGGTCTGGTCAGAATGTCTGGGAAGAGAGTAAGGTGAGCAGGGTGATATTAGCTAGGGTTCAGTCTTCCCACACAGGAAACCTGAGCTGGTAACATTTGCCTGGTCCCGTGATGGGCATGCGGGATCCAAGACCCAGTGAGAACCAGTCCGGAGAGGTCAAGACCCTGTCAGGAGCAGACAGAAGAGGCTTCCAGAATATACACGACAGAGCTGGAGAATAGCAGGCCAGAAGGAGATGAAAGTGGCCTTTGAGGTGGGTGGTCTGGTCAGGACAGGTTACAGTCCCCAGGGTCTGTCACTCAAGGGGAAAAACTGTCCTAGAGCCTGGGAAATGAGGCCTTGGGGTTTGTCTGAGGTGCTCCTCCCAAGTCCACAGAGAAGGCCAGCAGCCTTCCTGAGGTCGTCAGGAGGGCTAAGAAGGCAGCTTGGTTGGTGCCCCACAGGACACTCACCTGCCTTGGCACACAGGCCAAGTTTTTCTTCCACAAAACCTCCCTCCCACACCTCATGTTCTGTTTCTCAGTCCATTTTGCTCTCCTGTGGTGATGCTCCAGGTCTTCCTGGAGGGAAGTGGGTCTGACTGCTGGGAGGGGAGTGGGTCTGTTGGATGTGGACACCTAGGGGCTGAGGCTCTGACTGGGACAATTCTGCAGCTTCTAGAAAGAGGAGGTCTGGTGAGACCGCACAGTAGGTAGAGACACTTGCTGTCAAACCTGATGACCTGATCCCTGGGACCCACATGGTGGAATTAAAAAGAGCCAGCCTCCCACTGACCTGTGTGTGTGTGTGTGTGTGTGTGTTTGTGTGTCTGTGTCTGTCTGTGTGTTTTTGTGTGTGTATGTGTGTCTATGCATTTGTGTATATGTGTTTGTGTGTGTCTGTGTACGTGTGTGTTTTTGTGTGCATGTGTGTGTGTGTCTGTGTATGTGTGTCTGTTTGTGTGTGTGTGTCTGTGTATGTGTATATGTGTGTGTATGTGTGTGTGTATGTGTTTGTGTGTGTCTGTGTATGTGTGTGTGTTTGTATGTGTTTGTGTGTGTGTCTGTGTTTGTGTGTGTCTGTGTATGTGTGTGTATTTGTATGTGTGTGTGTTTGTATGTGTGTGTGTGTCTGTGTATGTGTGTGTGTTTGTATGTTTTTGTGTGTGTGTCTGTGTGTGTGTATGTGTTTGTGTGTGTCTGTGTATGTGTGTGTGTTTGTATGTGTGTGTGTTTCTGTGTATGTGTGTATGTGTGTGTCTGTGTATGTGTGTCTGTGTATGTGTGTGTCTGTGTATGTGTATGTGTTTGTGTGTCTGTGTATGTGTGTCTGTGTCTGTGTGTGTCTGTGTGTGTGTGTCTGTGTATGTGTGTGTATCTGTGTGTGTTTGTGTATGTATGTGTGTGTACATATTCACGATAAATAGACAAACAAATAAAATGCAGGGAAAGAGGGGGTGATACTGCTCAGAACCAGAAGTTGGTCGTCTAGGTAGGAGTGTCCAAGGCAGCTGAAGCCAGCCTAGAAATGCTGAGACCAGGTGTGAGGACAGGTCTGGTGGGGACAAGTTCTGGGCTGTTGATGGTTACAGACAGGCCTCCGGGCTGCAGTTCTGACTCTGGGGCTCTGTGCCTTAGTAACTAGGTATAGGGGATGCTTTAAAGGGCAGGGTGTAGGCAGCCCAATTTTCAGCGAAATTGAAATAACTGGAGACACATAAAATTGGTCGTCTTGGTTTGTAGGGTGACATCCTGTCTCCACATCTGGCTTGGCTCGGGAAGTTTGGGGATTGGATGGAAAAACAGAGTTTGTGATTTGGGGTCAGGTGGGAGAAGACTGTGTCTGTCTCTCCTTCCCAAGTCTACACGCTTTAGGAAAGAAGGTAAACCTAGAGGGTACTTATCACCCATGATCTTCCCAGGGTCCCAGTGACTCTAACCACAGATCTGCCAATGTGAAATGCTGGGCTTTCCAAGGTGGCACGTCTCCTCACAGCTGCTTGAGGACAGGCCCCAGGAGGCCTCAGGCTGACTTCAGGCCGACGATGTCCTGATTCCTGGTGCTTACTAGGCATGTGACCCACCTTGGGCGCAGCATTAGCCTGCTTGAATGAAGTTTGGTCTGTCCGTCTGTGAAAGGGGCTCATGGCGGAAGGGAGGTGCTGTGGTAAAGTTAATTCCTTTCTTTGGGCACAAACCCCTGCTCTGAGGTGACCACATACTGTCTGCCTGCTTGCCTATCTTCAGCATTGATATCCTCTCTTGATAGCCTTCAGCGTTCTGCCCCAGAGCCATACCCCAGCCCTCCCTCGTAACCTCTGAGATTTGAGCAGGTGCCCTCACTCTGGTATCTTGGCCACTGGTCCCTCTACCTTCTCTTCTTTTTGGGAGGTGCCCAGTGGGGAGGGTGTGTGTGTCCATGTATGAGTGTTGGTGCGTAGGGACTGAACAAGAAGACCTTTATAGGGTTGGGGATTTAGCTCAGTGGTAGAGTGCTTGCCTAGCAAGTGCAAGGCCCTGGGTTCGATCCTCAGCTCAAAAAAAAAAAAAAAAGACCTTTATAAAGGAAGGGGACAGGGGACACATAGTTATCTTTCTCCTTTGCTCTCTTCCTAGCCTTCACACGTTCCTTAATGACCTGTGGTCTTTCCAGCTCTTGGTGAGATTGGCCCCCTACTTGGTTGGAATGAGCTCTCAGACCTGTAGATGCCGCTCCTGCCTGGAATAAAACAGACTCTTTAGGGCAGTATCCACTCTCTGTGTGGGTGTCTTTGTGAGAAACCTTGTGCCCCCAACACCACCAATTTACCCTAGAGAGTCTACTCTGCTCTGAGGGTCCCTCAGAGGCTGTGCTTAAGGGGCGTAAATCAGTCAACTCCACGACGCCCCCATCAAAGTCAACATTATATTGCTTTTTTTTTTTTCACCTCTGAGCTCAGGGCACTTAGGACTCAGATCCTTCCCACCCCCTTTCCAGAATCCTTCCCCAAACTTCCAAAGGCTAGGGTGGAGGTAGCTAGAGGAGGGTAAGTCCATTCTGAGCAGGAAGCAGGAACAAACTCCTGGTTCCTCAAACTGCTTGACTCCTCCTGAACAGCCTCAACACCACTTGCTTTCTGGGAGCCAGGGGTCATGTGACATGTGTGTGGAGTTCCCTAGTGAGGTGGATTCAGGAAAGGTACCTCTCTGAGTCCCCTCAGCCAGCAGGCAGGCCCTGGGTGGGTGGGACAAAGACTAGTTGGGTCTTGTTGGGGTCCATAGCTTCAGATATATCTCCATCTCTGGAGTATAGGGACAGGCCCACTGGAATGGGCTTTGGGAGTTCTCTTAGAGGCTTCCCCCTGCCCCCTGCCCATCCCTTCCCCGGCCAGTTCACACCATTCCTCTAGGACCCGGCTCCAGCCAGGTTGCTCACAGCATTCAGCTTGTCTCATCCTGCTGGTACGTTCTCCTTGGCTGTGATTCCAGTCAAAGACATCTTGAGGGTGCAGGCAGGGTGCCAAGTTTGTGGGTAGGATCTGGACTGCGGGAGCTGAGAGGCAGCCAGGGCTCCTGTCAGACTGGGATGTGACCATCTGGGGCTGTTTGCCCCCAGGGCAAGAGAGCATCTCACAGGAATATATAACACCACCACTGGCCCTGGAAGGGAGCTGAGTTTGTCAGACCCTGAAACCAGAGCTCCTGAAGGTTGGTTCTGGCTTTCCCCTAGGAATGGGCGTGTGATTTTTATTCTTAATGTTTTTGAGACAGAGTCTCTCAAGGTAGCCCAGGCTATCCTCAGATTCTCAGCTCACCTGCCTCAGCCTCTTGAGTGCTGGATTATACAACAGGCATGTGCTACCACACTCAGCTTCAACAAGTTACTGAACTTTTCTGAGCTGTTTCCTCATTTGCAAAATGTGGGTAACAAGAGCACCTACCTCAGAGGGAGGTGGGGGAGATTAAATGTGACGTCATTCCCGGAAAGCACACAGCTCGAATCACTTCCTCCCCCCCCCCGAGTACCCCCTCCCTCCTCGTGGACACTGTCCTTTGTGTGAAGCCCTCTCTCCCCAGCCATCTGGGAATTTTCTCCCTTCCCCGTTTTTCTGAGACTGCTTAGCCATAGCTCCAGGATGCCTGTCTACTTACTCAGGCTGGCCTACCCTCTCACCGTAGGTGATACTTGGCCAGTTGCTATCAGGGCCTTGGCTCGAATGGTCACACTTGCCCCTGGGGTCATCTCTTTACCCCTTGCACGTAGGAGTAGTGCACGTGCCTCTCTCATTTCCTTCTGGACCAAATATACTAGGCATGGTGGCATTGTATTTTCCATGTTAGTCAGCTTTCTGTGGCCCTGATAAGATACCAGGAGAACCACTGAAAGGAGGAGACATTTATTTTTAGCTCACAGTTCCAAAGGTTTCAGTACATGGTCAGTTGACTCCATTGTTTTTGGGTCTGTGTGAAGCAGAACCTTCTGGCAGGCACTACATGGTGGGACAAAACCACCAGGAAAGAGAGAGAGAGAAAAAAAAGGGGTATTCCCCCAATGACCATCTTCTTCCAGGCAGGCTGCACCCTAGCAGCTTCTACAATCTTCTAATAGCATCTGACATCAGCAGCAGAACCAGCCTTTAGCATATGAGCTTTGGAGGCACTTAAGACACAAGCTGTATCATCTACTGACGTCATTGACTGTGGCCAACCTGGGTTCTGCCCCAGAGCAGTTAGAAGAGGCATAATTAATTCAGCTACATGGTTTGGAGGGCCAAGTGTTCCCATGAGGAACCTGGGCTTGTGACATGACCCTTTGGCTGGGGACCTGCCCCACTGGCTGGGGACCACATCTTCTCGCTAACTTGGATCTCCCTTGGACTGTAGTTTGCTGGGTTTAGGTTTGAGATTCTCCAGTTTTTCTCCTTCAAGCTTATTTTGTTTTGGATCTGAGGTTGAACCCAAGGCTGGGTATCTACCACTGAGCTACACTCCAGCCCTCCCCAACCCAAAACTGGTTCTTGCAGGTTTTGTTGTTGCTGTTGTTGTTGTTGATGATGATGATGATGATGATGATGATGATGGTGATGGTGATGATGTGAGTCGAAAAGCAAGGCCATCTGGAAAATTCTGCTCTTCTGCTGTATTTTGGAGCTCTAGCCCTTGAGGGACAGGTATCTCAGGGAAAATAATGGCCAGGAGCCACCTCATGTTCATCAGAAGCACGGGAGGAGGTTCCTGTGGTGTAGACTGCCAGCTTTTATCATCAGAAGTAACGTCACAGAGAGGATGCTAGGCCCAGCCTCCCTTCCCCATGTGACAGAGACAAAAAGCCACTTCTGTGCCCTGGCTTAAGTTGTGGGTGTTTCTCCCATGTTTTTTCCTGACTCCTGGCTCCATCATGCCTGCTGATGGTGGTCTGGAAAATTCAAAGGAATCTGGACCTAAAACGACCTTGTGAAGCCAAAGGCACTGCCAGCTTTGGTTTACTCTCTTTGGAGTGGGTCAGGGGAGTTCTTTCTTGGATCATAACCCGCTGCAATGAGCTTCCCTTCACAGCGGGAATTGGGTCTCTAACATACATCTGGTTGCAAACCTCACTTAGGTTCAGGTGATAAGAGCTCCTGCCACTTCTTGAAGCTCGACACTCTTCAGTGGCTGGATGGAACCCAGGAGGGTAGCTGGGAGAAAGGCCATGGAGGGTCTCTTCTTAGACACTTGCTTTCTCCTCCAGACCTCTGATTTGGATGTACCAGACTCTGCTCTTCGTCAAGGTGAGTTGGGATCCCAGCATCACTTGGAGCGGGACTTCCATCTCCTTGCTTCCTAGGTGTTAGGGTAAGTAAGGCTGGCAGAGGGCTCAGCCCTCCTGTTGGCCTTGCCTCTGTCTCCAGGGCAAGCAGTGAGGGTCCTTGGGATCCGAAAAGAATCTGGTAGCTTGGTGGCTTCTCGGTCACCCATATTCCTTCCTGGAAATAGTGAGCAGGTGATGGCGGAAGAGGTGCCCCTCACA